>NC_056730.1:1096962881-1097317881 GCF_019279795.1 Protopterus annectens | reverse complement strand
AGGAAAACTCTAGGGAAAAAAACTATAAAAATTTTACTTAGCTGCAAGAGAATCTGGCTGATGTGTCTTGTGGCAAATGAGATCTCAGGTAATCTGGAGAGGGGTATTGTGGGTAGAATCTTGGCTCGAGAGCTGTGTAACGGCCGAGCCGGATCCAACAATCAGAACCGAGCCCCAAAGGTCCAGGGTAAATGAAGACTGACAACATCAGATACTCAGTTTTGAGCTTTGTTACTGGTACATTTGATTTATTTCCTTTGCTCTTGGTTGCGCATAGTGCACCAATGAGAATCATCGCACACTACTGCGCAGAGGGGGGTAACCCTTGGCAGTTACTGATGCAAAAGAACAAATATGTAATTTTTCCCTCAGAAGCAGCTGCTATCTAGCAGAGTAGCTCTTAAACAGCACCCAACTGTGCAGTGGGCCCTTCAGCAGCACTACTACCACTTAATTCTTTAACATCAGACCCTGTAGTCATCCCTCTTTCATGTAGACCCTAGATCTCCTACTGTACACCCACTGATTAGTCCCCATAAAAATCTCCTTCCCAGACCCATCCTTTTCTCCTCCTGCTGAGACATCAAGTTCAAACCTTGCATTATGGACTGCCAGTTTCCTTCTGTTCCTCCTGTCAGCCTGGTTGATATGGGTTTTCTGAGGCAGTGTAGCAATTGTCTCATGTACACTGAAAACCCTTTACTCTTAAATCATTCAAGTACAATTTGCAAGAGATGCATCTGGAATCCCTGCTCTCTGGCGACCAGAACAGTAACAATGAACAGGTTTTGTCAGCTCACTCACCACAGCTCCTACTCATAATATGCGCCCAACACATAAACCATCATATGCGGAGGTACTCTCCAGAAATCTACCTAAACACCACAGACCTCCAAAACTCAAACATGCTAAACCTAAAACAACAGACACAGCACCCAATACACATTAAAATACAAGCACCAGTGTCTCACCAACTAAGCCCTTAAGACAATGAACATCTAATCCAACTTGTTTAGTCATAGGTGACTCTATTGTGAGACACACAGATGTTCCACTCACCAGGTTGGATAAGGAGAAGGTTATGGTCAGCTGTATGTCAGATGCCAGGATTCATCAGATAGTACATGCATTCAAGTCTCTCAACAAGTACAGTTATGACTCAGCCATAGTTCATGTTGGTGTGAACGATTTGAGACGTACCTCACTGGATTATATGAAGAAAGATATGGTTGAGCTCTCTGATTATGTGTCCCAGTCAGGTATGTCCCTAGCTCTAAGCAGCATTTTACCCTCACCTAGGATGATACCACAATATTAACAAAAAATGGCTGACTTCAATAATTGGTTTAGTTACTGGTGTAATTCTAAGGGGATCCAGTTTCTGTCAGCCTGGGATAACATGGTTGACAGACCACACTGATCTGCCAGAGATGGTCTTCACCAGGCACCTCTAGGCTTTCGGTTACTAGGTAAGGCACTTGTTTACCCCATAGTGCCTTTTTTAGGCAAGGTCAAAACAACAAAATTCCTGATGTGAAAATATCAAGCACAAAGACCTAAGGGTCATGCTGCTAAACACTAGGAGTTTGAATCTGAACTGCACTATCTGGAAGCTCTCCTCTCCCTGGAAGATGTTGATGTCTGTGCAGTCGCAGAAACCTGATTCAAGGCCGTAGACAGTACCCCGGCCTTGTAAGTTTACAATGCCTTCCACACTTTCAGACCACAAAATGAAGGTGTGAAAACCAAAGGAGGAGGAGTACCTATCTTCATCAACGATAAATACTCCTCTAGACTGGTTAGACAGGATAACTCTTTGGAGTTACTCCAAGTTCACACTGCAGTGTGTAAGGTCCCCCTTCATGCCATCATCAGCTACAGGTCTTCATCCATGAACCAAGATGTCCACACAGCATATTTAGACCTACATCTATCAATCCAAATACAATCTAACACTCAAGTCATGGGTGATTTCAACTATCCCTCCATTAATTGGGAAACCTATACAAGCCCAAACTTACTCAAGCAAAAGTTCCTGGACTTTATTAACTCAAATACCCTGGAACAAATAGTGCACAACCACAAAAGGGGCCCAAACATTTTAGACCTGGTCTTCACCAATATGAGTGGCCATTGTAACACCTCAAGTGTAGGACCCACACTTGTTAAATCCAACCATAAATCATTCACATTTGAAGTAGCAATATCACCTGAACCACTCCAAGGAGATGTCAGACTGAAAAACTTCAACAAAGTTAACTATACTATCCTAAGAGATGGCATAAATGACTTCCAAGCTCCTGTTCTCACAGATGGCATTGACGACTATACTAAGGTACATACTGATGCCTTACACAAATGTATAGACACAGCTGTCCCTCACAGGATCGAAGCAAGATCCTCAAGAAAAATCTAGCCACCATGGTGGACATCAAGCATTAATACATTATACAACAACTGAAAGAAGCTGCTATCTAAGAATGTAAACGTAAAGGCCTAGCATTGGAAGGGCACCCTCCTTGGCCTAAACAAGCAAATAAGACAACTCGTGAAATCCTTAAAGGCTATGATGAAAATTTAACAGCCAAAGCCACGGATAACCATAAGGATTTCTTTAACTATGTCCGCAACTAAAAGGTAGGACCCAGATGTGAGCTGAGCTAGCTGCAGATGGTATCACACACACTGATTCTGTGGAAATAGCTAACCCACTATCAAAAAGGTTTGGTGAAACTTTCACCCCCCTATCCCCCCAAACATATCACAAACCATATTTTCATCATTCCCTCCACCCCACATCTTCAAAGAGCAAGTCATTAAGACACTCTTCAAGGCCAAGAACGCAGCCTCTGGGGATTGGATTGCATTCCGGGCTGTGTTCTAAATGTATTAAAACATGAGCTAGCACCCTATTCAACCACAGCTTGAGTAATGGCTTTGTCCCCACTGAATGAAAAACAGTGACGGTTATCCCTCTTCCCAAAGGTGGTACAGCTACAGACCCAGGTAACTACAGACCCATAAGCTTAAGCAGCCTTATCTGTAAGGCAATGGAAAGAATCATAGTGGACCTCATAAATAAGGATATAGGTGACTTCCAAACCCTTGATTCGACCCAGTTCTTTTTTGTCAAGGATAGGTCATGTCTGCTAAACCTAGTGGATTTCTTCAAAAATGTGACCAGAGCCATAGACAAAGGCAAATCAGTACACATAGCCTATCTTGAGGTGGCCAAGGCCTTCGACACAATCCCACATTCGGGCATCATTGACAAACTTACCCAGCTGAATATCAACATCTGTGTTGTAAGGTGGTTTGCAAACTGGATCACAGACCAATCACACTGGGTCAAAGTGGGAGAGACAACTTCTACCAGCAGACCTGTTACCAGTGGGTCCCACAAGGGTCAGTGCTGGGACCCTTTGACTGGCATATTCTTCTCAGACGTCCAGGCCAAAAAGGAAGGGCTGCGACTAACTATGTTTGCTGACGACTGTAAATTAGGTGCAATCACTGAATCCCCAGACAATGTCAGGGTACTTCAAAAGGGGCTTACAAAGACCAATGATTGGTGTCAAGGCCATCACTTAAACTAAATGCTAAAAAAAAAAAAAAAAAAAATGTCCCTGCTGACTATCAAATAAACAATAATACCCCAAGTACTAATCTATTGGTGAGAGACTTGGGAACACATGTTGACTGTGACCTCAGCTTTGAACACCATGTGTCTACTGTGGTGAGGAAGGCATTTTATGTTACTCACCTGATTAGTAAAGGCATCGCCTCAAAGGTGAAGGAGATTTTGACTCTCCTGTACTCGTCCCTCATCAGGCCTATTACTAAGTATAATGTTCCCTTTGGTATGTGCCATACCAAACACCAGCAGCAACTACAGAGACCTCCGAGATTTTTAACCAAGAAAATTCAGTATCTTCAGCACATGTCCAACATGGACAGACTGAAGTCACTGTCACTGTACTCAGTAACTTACAAACTACCTAGAGGTAACTTATGTCTGGCTTACAGGACTATCACTGATCCAAATCTAATGGAATTGTTGCACATCCGTAAGTCAAATGAGACCAGAGTCACCCACTCCAGGGGCCTTAATCTAGCTTGTGCATACACAGGACCTGCTGGGGAGACAGATACATCTCTCGGAGGGTGGCACTCCTCTGGAATAGGCTACCAATTCATGTCAAGCAGAGCACGTCATTGACCCTGTTTAAGCGCAACCTGGACGACTGGATGAGAAACCATAAAGTTCTACAGGGATTACCCCTATTTCTCTCCTGGACATGGGTAGTCTTTGCTAGAAAAATCTTGGGCACAGGCAATATCTCTGATCTAGTACTACACTGGGTTTAAATGGTTAGGCTTGTAAAGACTCTTGGGTCAGTAGTCTAGTAACATCCTATGAACCTATTTGACAACATTAACAGAACACTGATGATCCAGAGGGAAGCAGAATGCAAGAAAATACCACTGTTGTTGTTGGGTCTTGATGCAGAGAAAGCATCTGACAGAGTAAGCTGGGACTTTATGAGCAGGGCAATGGAAGCATTTGCATTCCCTGATAAAATTATAAGGTTGACCAGGAGGATATATGAGGGATCAAACGTGAAAATTAAGGGTCTATATCATATGAGCAAATCACACAAATTGCAAACGCACATAATATCAAACGTACCGGACCTCAAAGTGCTTTTTCTAAGATCGCAGTACAGTGAAGAATGGGATATTTGCCCTTTCCTCACTGTAGTGCGATCTTGGAGTTGGAATATATACTTAGCGGGGGGGGTGTCGGGGGTGCAGCCCCCCACAATAGGAAGTTTGAGGTCCAGTATGTTCAATATTATGAGCGTTCGCAATTTGTGCGATACGCTCATATGATATAGACCCGAAAATTAAAATAGATGGGTTCCTCTCTGACAATTTCTGCTTGAGCAGGGGAACCAGGCAGGGGTGCCCTCTTTCCCCTTTGCTATTTGCACCATATTTATAACAACTAGCATTGCTGGCAAAGAAAATAAGAGACTCAGAAACTCAGGGATATAATTGGCATGGTAGTCATGAAAAGCTGGCTCTATTTGCAGATGATATTATTTTGTACCTGATAAAACCAGAAAAGGACATTACAGTGTTGTGGAACATTTTGGGACAGTTTCAGATCTTTTTGGGATACAAAATTAATGAAGCTAAAACAAAGGCAATAACATTAAATTATGTACCCACACACGAACTGGTACAGCAATATCCATACTTATGGGGTCATGATAAGTCTTTATGAGGATGGATTAAAAATATTCCAGTGTGGCAGCTAAGGATATGTGGGAAGAGACTAAACAAAGGATAATACAAAAACTGAGAAATTGGAAGCTCTGTTATATGGATAGGGATAGTAAGATACAAGCAGTTAAAACATTTTAGTCCATTTTTATAAACCAGAGGAGAAGTAGTGGATAGCAATTAATAAAGAGCTGGAGAATTTTATCTGGAAGGGGAAGACAGCAAGAGTCAGGTGTGATAAGCTGATTCATCCAAACAGAATTAGCCAGATTGGGATTACCAAATTGGAAGGTGTACTTCAGAGCAACACAGTTAAGGCTCCTATACATAGCACAAGCACAAGCAGAAAACAATAAATCAAAGTACAAAGGGATGATACTGAAACGGGGGGGGGGTTCAAGAAACAAGAGAGAGACTGGGATTTTTGGATACAGACTTTTAAGGAGAATAAAAATAATCATACAGACTATTAAATTCATAAAGTACAGAAAGTATTCTAAAAACTAAGTCAACATGGGAATGGAGAAAGGAGATTCTGCCAATAGGGATGAATACAACTAGGGATATAAAGAACAGGCAAAAGGGGGCTGGAATTTACTGGAGAAAACTGGCAAAGGAACCACGGTATTGGCAGCAATAACTACAGAGGGAAAGGTAATAGAATGGAAAGATGTCAAGAATTTATTTGGACTGCAGGTTAGAGATTGCCTTCCCTTATCAAGGATTGATATCAGAGGATAGGCAAAGAGAAAGAAATAGGGAGTCCTAAATGAAAGACCAGTTCTGGTAGAGTTTTTAGTAGAATCTAGAACAGAAGCTGCTGTTAAAAAAAAAGAAGTTATGTCTTACCATAACATTCCATCTGAGTTGTTGATCTTCTTCCAGTCATCACTGATGGGTCTGGTTCCGAGCCCTCGGAACCAAATCGGCCTTATACCAAACTTGTGTGCACCAAAATCTCTCAAGCTACGCTGCTACCCACAATGACCTTCACTCAGTTATCTCAGATCGAGTTTGAATGCAACATATAGAAGAAACAGCAAGTCAGAGGCCATCTCTGCGCAGAAACCCTAAGACACCACAAAGACCCAGAAGATCCGCCAGGAACCTTTAGAGGGGGTCAGTGGGAGGGTGTGATGATTGGAGGAAGATCAACAACTCAGATGGAACGTTATGGTAAGCCATAACTTCTTTATCTGAAGTTGTTAATCTTCTTCCTATTCATCACTGATGGGACAGAATCCCCAGCTACTTGGAGAACTTGGGTGGCCCTTATGGAAGAACATTCCTGAGAACCATTGAGCCAAAGGCCGCTCTTCCCCTGGAGATCAGATCCAATTTGTAATGCTTGATAAAGGTATGGGGCTTAGCCCAAATGGCGGCTGCACAAATGTCATCCATGGAGACCCTAGAATGGAAGGCAACCGATGCTGCAATAGCCATAGTGGAGTGAGCTTTGATTCGGCCAGGCTTAGATTAATTCATAAGCGAATATGAGAAGGCAATGCAATCTCGGAGCCATTTAGACAAAGTAACTTTCGATACTGCACCTCCCATTCTAGGAACCGCAAAGGAAATGAAAAGCCGGTCCAACTTGCGAAAGGATTTAGTTCTGTCCAAGTAGAAACGTAATGGTCTACGAACATCCAAAGAATGTAGGCAGTATTCTCCCTTGTTTGAATAATTTGGAAAGAATACAGGGAGTTCAATGGACTGGTTAACAGAAAAATCAGAAACCACCTTGGGAAGGAAGGATGGGTTAGTACGAAGTGATACTCTGTCCTTAAGGAAGATCAGATAAAAGCTCTTGATACATAATGCTTGCAATTCAGAAATTTGTTTGGCTGAAGTGACAGCCACCAGAAATAAGGATTTCCATGAAAGGAATTTTAGATCACATGTCGCAGCAGGCTCAAAAGGGGGCAGAGAAAGAGACTGCAGAACCCAGGAGAGATTTCATGCCTCCACCGGCTGCCTGATGGGAGGCCTGCTGTAGAAAATACCCTCCAGAAAAGTCTTGCAAAGGTTAGTGGAAATAAGCAGGACTCCATCTGAACCATTATGGAAGTTGGAAACAGCTGCTAGATGGACTCAAATGGTGGAAGCTGACGCCCCATTGTTGAACAGTTCTGCCAGGTAATGAAGAATAGTGGCTACAGGAGCTGAGAACAGACCTAGCTTTCGATTATGTAACCAAACAGAGAATCTTTTCCATTTGTCCTTGTAAAGTTTCCTGGTGGATGGTTTATGAGAGGCCAAGATAATATCATGGACGGATGAAGAGAGGATTTCCTGCCTGGTAACTAACGGAAGTGGAGAAACCAAGCCCAAGGCTTGAGAGTGGACAGATTCGGGGGAGTCAGCCCTTGTGGGCGAGATATGAGGTCCTGACGAGTGTCCAGGATCCAAGGAGGTTGTAGTAGATGAGGCCGGAGGAAGGGAAACCATACCTGACGTGGCCAGAACGGGGCAATGAGGATCACTTTGCTTCTCAACCAAATAGCTTTCCTTAGAACAAGGGGAATCAGAGGATAAGCATAAAGGAGACCCGTGGGCCAATCATGAATTAAAGCGTCTCTCTGTGACTCCCCAGGAGGGGAAAAGAGGGCAAAGTAGCTGCTGCACTTTGTGTTTGAGGGGGAGGCAAAAAGATCGCAGCATGGCTGGTCCCAATGGCTGAAACTTTCTGCCACCACACTTGGATTGAGAGACCACTCTTGAGGATGGAGGATGCATCTGCTTAGCCTGTCCACAATCACGTTGGAGCTCTCTGGGATATGCGGTGCGATTAGAAAGCAGTTGGAAGCTATCGCCCAATACCATATTCTCATGACTTCGCGACATAGGGGTAGGATTTGGTCTCTCCCTGTTTATATACCAGACCACAGACATGTTGTCCAACTGGATAGCAATCATTCTGGATGGAAGGAGCAGATGAAAAGCTTGCAACACCAACAGCACTGCTCTTAACTCCAGGACATTGATATGCAAGTTGACCTCTATGTTGGACCACGTGCCTTGGACTGACTTTCCCTGGAAGTGCCCCCCCCCCAGCCCATTAGGGAAGCGTCCGTGGTCACCATGGCGCTGGGTTGGGGAGCCTGGAAGGAGCGACACCAAAGATTTTCGTTTGTACTCATCCACCAGAGGAGATCTTGTTTGCAAGCGTTGGGGATGAGAATCTGTGAGCTCAGGGGGTGAAAAGTGGATATCCACTGGGCCTAAAGGAGCCATTGTAGTAATCTCGTGCAATTTGGCTAGGGGAACAATAGGGATGGCTGAAGCCATAGACTCCAGAGCCTGAAGAACTTCCCTTGCAGACACCTTTCTTCAACAGAGTATCACTTGAACTTGTGCTGTTAATCTCTGAAGTCTGTGAAGAGGAAGCGAGATCAGACTTGACTGGGTATTGAATATTACCCCTATGAATTCCAACTGTTGTGAGGGCTGAAGACTGGATTTCTCCCAGTGGATGGTGATGACCAGCGACTCCGGTAGAACTAGAGTGTAGCTGAGGGCCCTGACCAGTAGGCGCTTTGTGGGGGCGGAGAGGAGCCAATCGTCTAGGTATGGAAACACCTGGAATACCTGAAGTCTCAGATGAGCTGTTACCACTGCTAGGCATTTCATGAACACTCTGGGGGCCGTCGAGAGACCAAATGGCAGGGCTCTGAATTGGTAATGATTGGCTCCCAGCTGGAAGCAAAAGGACTCCTGGAGTGCTTGTCCATTTTGAAGTGGTAATACGCACACATCCCGGAGGTCTATCGAGCACATCCACACATCCTCCCGAAGAAATGGGAGAATGGATTGTATCGTGACCATGAGGAATTTGGTCTGCACTACTGACTTGTTTAGTTGGCTGAAATCCAGATTGGGCCTCCAGTCCCCTGTCTTCTTTGGCACCGAAAAGAATCTTGAGTAGAACCCTGATCTGCACTGGTCTGGGGGGACATGCTGGATGACTCGTTTTTGACATAGCTTTTGTATTTCAGAAGCTGCCTCCTCCCTTTGACTGGGTGGAACATCGGGAAGGGAGTTTGGAGGTCTTGGATAAGATATTAGGGGAATTTGGTAGCCTCTGGTAATGATTCTCTGCACCCACTGATCGTTTGTAATAGACAGCCAGGCAGCTTAGTGCAGAGAAAAACGTGCCCTGACTGCTTCCAGTGGAAAGCAATCGGGCAGGGCTTCAGGAGCGCTGATACGGTCTACCCAAGAAGGAATCTCTGGAGCCCTGGTTCCGGAGACGCCCTCTGCCCCAAAAGGGGTGTCTTCCATTATTGGAACTCCCTGTGCCTCTGGGGGGAGTCCTCACCACGTGCATCATGGAAAGGGCCTTGAAACTTATTATGCCACATCTTCCCACTCCTCTGGTTTCTGGAGAAGGAATGCTGAGGTTTGGAAAAGCCTAGGCCCACTGCAGACAAGGTCTTCCCGTCCTGCTCGCACCTGGCTAATGTTATCTTTGACCTTGGCACCGAACAGAGCTGATGGTTTGATAGGGGCATTTAAGAAGGAAGACTTGAAGGAGTCCACGAGGTCACAAATGCGCATCCAGGCGTGGTGTCTCATGACTACTCCTGCACCCACAGTTCTAGCCGCTCCTTCAGTTGTGGGGGACAGCAACCTCATGGACGAATTGGATATTGACTCTAGGGTGACAAGTTGGGAAGCAACTTTATCACTCGCTTCATCCGAAATTTGGCCCGTGAGGGTCCCTGAGAGTTCGGTGATGAGATCTCTCTTGAGCCTCACAAAATGTGCTAAAAAGTTCAGGAACCTGACTGTAAAGATCGCTGATGCAAAAACACACTTCCCTAACCTGTCCACCACCCGGGACTCTCTCTTGGGTGGGTGGACAGCAAGGGTCTCTTCCGCAAGGTCCTTTTTCGTGGCTGCCGCCACCAACATAGCGTCCACTGGCAAACCTCTAGACCAATGGGGTTGATCCTCTGGAGGGAACAATACCTTGTCTGATCTCCTAGGGAAGGACTCAATGGTGTCAGAGTTCTTCAATGCCCTCTGCACGATGAGCTTAACTAACTCATCGGTGGGGGTGTCACCCAAGAAGTAGAGGGCCGACAGTGAAAGGCCTGCAGGAATACGGATTCCTCAGAGGAAAGATTGGTGGGCTTCCAGTCACCCCTCTGTTTCAAAATTTCCAGGATGTCTCCAAAAGAGACATCATCAGGGGTTGACCGTGGGGATCCTTCCCCATCATTGTAGTCCATATCTTCCGAGAGGGACTCCTCTGGGGAGTCAATGTGTTTCCTCTTACACATCCGTTTCCAAGGGGGTTCTTCGGTGGGAGCATCCAAAGAAGACTCAGAAAGGGAAATACCCTGGACAGGGATTTCCTGGGCCTTGTGCTCTCGGAGTCGTAGGGGGGATGGCCTTTGACAGCTGCGGCTCAGAAGAAACTGGAGGGATGACCGACATAGGAGGATTGCTAGAAGCAAGCACCCTCTCCATCACCTGGAAAACGGGCCCGGCCGAAGAGGAGTGGGAGCCCGAACCGAAGAAGACAATATCAGAACCGGAGTCACGGTCCACCCCCGGGGACGGAGCCTCAAGCAAACTTGGGGCGGTAGTCACCCTCGGACCAGAGAATGGAAAAGACAACACAGTTGGAACAATGACTGGAATCGGAGGTTCCACCCCCCCCCACAAGCACGGGATTGAGGAAGGGTGGGTTCCGACGGAACAGGGCTTCGGGGCCTCAGACACCGTCATCGGTGCCGAGGAAGGGGGTCCTCTTGAAAACGTCAGATATATGAGCCTTGGAACCGAGGGATCCAAGGGAGGAGAGTATGTAGGGGTCGCCGGTGTAATAGACCAAGGCCTGGAGTGGGATGGGGTCAAGGAAAATTTAAGATTACCCTGGTGGTCAGCATCTAGTCAAAAAGGCACATCACATCCAATTCTGCAAGGCTCCTGGTGGATATTACCGATGCCCCTGAGGGGGAATCAGGCCGGTCCAAAAAGGGGCTGCAGGCTTGCTCGGCAAACGAGTCCACAGATGACGAGTACTGGGTCCGTGGTGTATCACAGAACAGCACAGACGATTCCAGCTTAGAAACCGGCAACAAAGGAATGGTTGGAGCCAAGAATGGGCTCGGAGTCGAGGTCACAACTGGGGTGGAGGTAAAGAATGGCTCCAAAGTTGTTGTCAGAACTGACATCAGAATGGAGGTGGGCGATGTCAGTGCCGAGATAGAGGCAGACAAACTGGTTGGAACCAAGGTAGTAGTTGGCGCCGTAGTCGTCGGGGCCGGGGTAGGCACCGACGAGGCGACCTCAGTATGCATCACTGGAGCTAAACTCGGAGCTGAGGTGGTCGGAACAGAGGAGGCAGTACGGTGCTTGGAGGAAGACTTATAGGCCTTGTGCTTATGGCTTATACCTCTGTCACCGGCCAGTGAAGAGGGATCCGAGCGAGGATGTTTCTTGTCCACAGAAGGAGGGGATGAGACCTCTGTTGCAGAAATAGCCTCCGAAAAAGACAAAGAAAGCAGGCTCTTAAGGATCAATTTATTACGTCTTTCATTCAGCATCTGCTGACTGAAGCTGGCACAAATATCACATGGAGGTTTAGCCCACAAGTGCGGAACCCCCAAACAGTATACACACACTTCATGAAGGTCGCTATTCGGAAGTTTCCCACTGCAGGAAAAGCAGTGTTCAAACCCCGTAGTGCCCTTCTTCTCAGACATAATAGAGAACACTCACACGCACACAAAAAAATAGGAAAAGAGTGAAAGTAAGTTAAGAAAGAGTAAATACCAACAATGGTATTGGGATATTACAAGGGTAGAAGGGCCAATACCAACAATGGTATGAAAGGGATACCTGTGGGTACAGCTGAGTGTAGAAAGATACCAAAAAACTAGTAAGTAGGTAAAAATCCACAAAAACTGTAAAATTTAGAAAGATAAATCACTTAGATGGAGAGCTCGCTGAAACGCTGCTATATGGCTGTGTGGCAAACGAGATCTAAGGTAACTGAGTGAAGGGCATTGTGGGTAGCAGCTTAGCTCGAGAGTTTTTGGTGTACGCAAACATGGTATAAGGACGACTCGGTTCCGAGGGCTCAGAACCGGACCCATCAGTGATGAATAGGAAGAAGATTAACAACTTCAGATGGAATAATTAGTACAGCATACAAAATATTGCATGATAACTTTAAGTATCAGTCAGAGGATGTTAGAAAGGATTGGGAGGCGAGACTAGATAAGCAATTCCCAAAGAAACAATGGGGGAATACACACTTGTCTCCCAAATATGCAACAAAATCTTGAAGATTTAGGATTTTTGCTTGGAAGTGTTTACATAGATATTTTTACACCCCAGGGACTCCAGAGAATTTTTCCTCAGGTAGACAGCAAATGTTGATGGTGCAATGGGGAAGAAAGAGTTAACTGGGAACATATTTTCTGGGACAGTAATGAGTTGGCAGAATTTAAAGATTCCCTGCACACTACTCTGTCAGAGACACTGGGTAAGCAAACTGATGCAACTAGGGAAATTATTTTTTGAGCTATGATACAGAATCGGAGTCGCCTAGACATAGTAAGGCCTTGCTGAGTCTAATTATGGTGGCTGCTGAAAAAAAAATTACTAGAAAATATAAATCAAAGTCTAAACCAATTGTACTAGAAGTAGTGTATATAGTTACAGAGATAAAACAACTGGAATTGGGATCTTCAGAAAGGGGGAGAAACAAATTACATAGGGAAAAAACGGGAACTGTGGGAACAACATATACAGGGGAGGAATTAGGTTTAAAATAAGGCAAGACTTGAATGAGCTATGTAATGTTTCAATGACAATGGTTAGATTATAACTGACATATAATGTCAATACCGTCTGTGATGTAAAATACTTGCAGCTAAGACTATGTCAATATGGTTTGTTTTCATTTATATAAATGTATTACTACCTACGTCATAAGTGATACTTGAATAAAAATGCTTCTTGTATAAAAAAAAAAAAAAAAAAAAAAAAAAAAAGTTAATTCCCAATCTCAAATTATACTTTAAATAGTTAACTTGTGTGTAAGGTGTTTCTGTTTAAAGAACAGTATTAGCTCACACTGGAGAAAAAGACTAAATAGAACAGTTTGTGATATATGGACTTGTATGCTTAACAATGGCACATTTTTTTCTGATACAAGGCTAGATTAGTATTATACAAGCATACAATTACAAAACGGTTGAATCATCAGTCAGTGCTGAAATAACAAGTATGCTGTACCAAAGGGAATTGCACAGTATGTAAAAATGAAAATATGCCAAACAATAAAGTGTTGCTCCATTTCACAAAAAAAAAAAAAGAAAGAGTCTTACACAAGGGTGAGTAGAAAAAATAAAGATAAAAGTTTCCTACTGCTGAGAAAGGACCACAAAATGATGGACCAGTACCAAGAGAGACAAAAGGCAGTGCTCAAAGAAAATGCTGACTAAAACTATCAGAAAGCAGTCCATCTGTGGATTGCCATATGAAGAAGGGAAATAAGAGTCATGAAAACAAAGACTGGAGCAGAGGCAGAAGTGGGGCATAGGGTGGGATGAAGTGGACAGCTGTTCTGGGAACAAGGTGTTAGAAGGTGCAATCAACAGATCGGATTTTTTATTTCATGCTCCTCCCACAAAAACTAGGGCAGTCAGTAGAGCAGGAAGGTGTTAGGCAATGCAGCACTCATTCTTAGGAGGGAAGGAGCTTTTTTGTTTATATTATCAACATAAGGTTGAAGTTACCAGATCGGACAGCAGTACTAGATACCAAATGAGCAAGTTATGGCTACGAGTAGAAGGATCAAGTCCTGAGTAGGACACCGATGGCCTGGGTTTGATAAGCGACCCAGGCATGAAAGGACAATTGGCAGGGGAGGATGGCAATGAGCAGGAAAAGCTGGGCTTTTCTATCTTCAGGGGGAAGAAGGCGGTGTTCCAACCACACCACTGACCTAAACTACAGGTTGTAGTACTGAAGGTGGGTGAAGCACACCGCATGTAAGCCATAATGTGATCCAGAGGTGCATAAACATCTGCCATTAATGAGCAGCAGCACTAGTGTGGTCACCTGCTTGGGTGTTCGGATCACCCCTTCTAAATGATGGCCTGTATCCAAATGCATCTCTTGTGTCACTGGGGAATGAATGAATGAGCTGGTGGTTTCTAGTCCATAGACAGAAAAGGCTGCAGAGCTGTCTCCCGGGACTGGGAATAAATGGACTTGTTCTCACTTCAAAGGAAACAAATGGGCTGAACAGGTGGAGGAACAAAAAAAAAGCAACTATTCAAATTTTGAAAGATGGACTTAACACTGGGATAACAAAAAATGTACTGCAAGGTTATTAGCAATTTCCCCTAATTTTACAATGCATCTCAGGGCAAAATTCACACCCCTCAAGGGCAGTTCATCTATAGTTCCCTCAGTGTAGAATGTGTCGATTAATGTCAAGGTTTTTCAAATGTTTACATTTGAAAGACTTCCTACAAGCTTGCTAATCACATTTAAGAACACACACACACAATATTAAGGTTAAAAATAAACAAAATGTATTAGATGTTCACACTGTTGCTTGTTCTCGTTTTAAAAAATATGTCTTTTACATACTGGAACAAGTGCATGTAAACCTGGAAACAGGGAATTGAATTTTCTGGTTATTGCCAAGTACTGCTAATGTCCAAGTCTCCAGGACTAAAGCCCCAAATTTTAAGGCAGTACTAAAAAACAGGATTAATGCATTATGTTTTTTAAAGGAACTGTTGTAGAACAATCTTTGGGAGCTTTATGTTTTACACATGTACATACTGTAAAAAAAAAAATCTTGTAGGCAATTTTAGAATGTGCCATTATTATGCATTTTAAGGTTCAGTGCTAGTTTACACAAACCAGACGTTATAATATTCTTTAGAACAAAGTCACTAACTGGTTTTATTGCTATTTAGTATTCTTACTAAAAAAGTATTCCTATGCAGTAAATGCTTTTCTGTTTTTCCCCTTTACTTAATCGGCAGAGTACAGAGTGAAAATGAAAGTAGCTGTTTTAGTAGATAATTGCAGAAAACAATAATAACGTTTGGCAACTAATAGCACATACCATTCGAAAGAAAAATTATGCAGACTGGTATGTCAATGAGGTGATATGGTTGAAGGAATATGATGACAAAAAAATGTGTAAAATGAGAAAATACAACATATAAATGAAACCAAATGAATAAATCAATGCATAAAATTAAAGCAGAAAAAATAGCTTTTATATTTAGAAATTAAATAATTAAAAAAGCAGTTGTTGGCACACTCAATTGCAACAGAACACTGGGCAAATTTAATAAATAAGTGTAGTTTAAAAATTATTTAAAAAGCAATATACGCACTTCTTGATTTAGGGAAAAAAATAATTATTGTCCACATCTCCAAAAACTGAAATAAGACTAACCTGGTGATATATTAAACCAATAATGTAAATTAAAAAAGTCTACACATTTTTTATTACAACATATTAAAGTGTGTATTTGTGTGAATATATATTTAAATATCTAAATCTATACACGTGGATAAATACATGTACATGGATCTCATTTGGTTTATCAGAATTATGTTTTACCAAATTCCAAATAAGCGAAACCACTTTGTCGAAAGTCCTCCATTTTGAAAGCTGACAATGCCAAAGTCCATTTAAACGAAATGACTAAAGTGAAGCTGGTACTGCGAGACGTCAAATGTACAGCGTTTATGTACCCTACTCGTACACCGTACCAGTTCTGTGGTATGGCGGATATGCAGGTGGGTTTACAAATATTCAGCATATGGAAAATTATTTTCACAGCGCTTGTAGCTCTTAAGTGGAGATCACACTACAGTAAGGATTGGGAAAATCTACCCTTATTGTCACTGCAGTCCGATCTTGGAGTTGGTATACATAACTTGCTGGGGGGGGGGGTGCAGGTGGGCGTGGCCCCCCTGCAAAAAAATTAGAGAATGTGTGTTGTTGTGTTTGCATTTTTTAACAGCTGCTACTTCGGTGTTTTGCAGTTAAGCATAGTCAGGTGTCGAACCAGTGGATTTTCGACAAAGTGGTCTCGCTTATTTGAAGTTCAGTAAAATGTAATTTTGACAAACCAAATAAGACCCATGTACATACACACAAATATATACACATGCACGGGGGCACACACACACACACACACACACACACACACACACACACACACACACACACACACACACACACACACACACTTGCATGTATTCTGATGAATACACAGAATGCCGATTGCTGTTTTGTTGTCACATATTTTTGACTATGGTGGTCATTCACTGTAAAAGCCACCAAACGAAGCAACATAAAATGTTCCTTTTCATGAAGAAATGTTGTAGAAAGTGGGATTGACTGTGTGTTTGTGTGCGTGTGTGTAGGTTTGCAGGCTTCAGTTAGAGTAAGGGCTGGGAAGGGGAAAGATTTTGTGCGTTTCTGGGAGTGTGTATGAACTATGTCGGTGTGTTTTGTTTAGCAATACTGTTAGAGAATGAGTTTTAAGTAATATAATATCTAGGGTTAGCACATACATGGAAGGTGGTTTCCCCCCCCTCACATTTACATTTCCTCATATATATAATTAGGAAGCAAAAACTGTTTGTTTAGATCTACAAGCAGTAACTAAAATCCAAACAAAGAAATTTTGTGGAAAATAATGGTTACAATATTATCATACAGACTTATCAGCACTTTATATAGCAGTAACTGGCATTTGGAAGGGTATCATTAAAAGGCAAAGTTTCACTACGTTTCCAGATAAACAAAGGTATAAGATAAATATGTCATTCAGCCCCCATCCCGGCTTTTTTATACATATTAATAAGCTCATACAAATACCTAGACTACACAGTAATCATGTAGCAAAAAGAGAGGTCCAGTTACAAGTTATGCTAAAAATACTGCAATATTAACATTATACCTACAGAACTAAACAGTAAACAATATGGAAAACTTAGTTACAGAATGCAGAAAATATTACCAAAGTAGAGCAATGGTATTAAATATAAGGAAAAATAAACTAGGAACTGAATAAAAGCAAAACTGACTCAAAACAAAAAATACCACAACCAAAATGAACAGAACTGGCCTCAAACATTAAAAAAATTTATTTTAATTATACAAAAAAAATACAAAAGGATTAAGCACTTTTGTCAGCAAACATAACCAGAATCGATTATGTACATTCATAGCAACCTTTTAAATATCCATCATAGTCACATGTTCATTCCCCTCCAATAAAAATTGAAATACAATTAAAATGTAATTGGAATGCAATTAAAACCTAAAAGGTATGAAAATCAGGAAACAAACAATACCAAATGCAGTCTAAACATACTAAGACTTAAGCCTAAGAATACTGGCAATAGATACATATTCATTAAGACCAGATAAAACAGTAGCATTCAACTTTAGTTAACTGTTGCCATAGGCAAAAGATCTCCACAGCCCCTCTCACCAACACCACTCGGTGCCCCCATCCTGGTTTACCTACAGCATCCAGATTACTGGAAAAGCGGCCCTGCCAGAGCGGCGCCCTAGGCGGCCGCCTAATTGGCCTATGCCTAAATCCAGCTATGGCCAGTGAAATTCCCTTTTTTCAATATGAGCTTCCCAAGGCCCACCCGTTCAATTCCTAAGGATTTGTTCCAGACCAAAAAACAAAAAGTGAAAACCAGAGTGATCTGAAATATGATTATGCAAAGCATTCTTAGCTGTTTTCTAATGGCTAAAAGGTGATCATAAATATGTTCTTTCAGCTTTCTTTCGGTTTTCCCAACATAAAACCAATCACAGTTTTGACATACAGCAAGGTAAATAATTCCTATAGAGTTGCAATTACAGTGAAAACAAGGTTTAATAATGTTCTGATTAACCTAGATAAAATCACCCACCAAAATATATCTGCACTGGGGGGAAAAAACGCATTTAGCTGTACCATGTTTTTTATTACTGGAGAGCCCACCAACCTGCCTCTCTACTTCCAACATATTCTTAAGGGATCTCCCCCGTTTTGGCCCTACTTTTTCAGCTACGTTATTAGAGAATGAAAAAAACACCATTTTCTTTCCCCAAGACATTTCTAATGTGCCTGGACTCAAAGGTGTATTCACTAATGAAAGAGGAGGTATGGTCCTTCACCTCCTTGTGCGAATCATTAAACAGCTCTTAAACATTATTAAAGGTGGACCTTAATAAATGTAAAATCTTCCCCTTTTCTTTTAAGTGCAACACTGGAACTGATGTCCTTAACCAAGCTGGAAGGATACCTCCAAGCCACAAACATGTCCACTACTTTCAGGCATTTGTCTTCAAATAGCATATCTTCCAATACCATCCGTGCCAATCTAATGTATTGGCCTTACAGGCAACAATTTACTAAATAACAGATCTAGAGAAAATATACTCACAGAAAGAATAAAATAAGATGGCTCTAGTACACAAGCAATTAATAATATCAGGTCTACTTCACCCTGTCGAAGGCCGATAATATCGAAGCTGATATTGTTGGCACCAAAATGTCGAAAGCGAAAGTCATCGCAAGTGTAAACGGAAATCTCCATAAGGGGAGATTTCTGTTTACTGCAATGTAGTGCGATCTCAGAGTTGGTATATTTAAGTAGCGGGGGTGGGGGGTGCAGGGGGGCTTGCCCCCCTGCATAGAGCAATTTGTGTTGTGTTTGGGTGTGTGTGTGTGTGTGTGTGTTCAATATTCGGGGGTTTCGACATTTTTGTGTCGATTATTACACTGTTGACAGTTTTCGACACTGTAATATAAACGCATAATATCTGCTAATGAGGCAGGGATTAAACCATCAGAGAGACTACTTAAATAAAGTATATACAAGTAGATGAATCATACCTGCCGTATTTAAAGAAAATTATTAAGGAGATAGCAGAATAAACTATATACAGAAGCAATAAAAAAATTAGTCAAAGTTTTACGGTTAATGTTTAAAAGAAAATAACAGAATATATGTTAGCAATTCAGAAAAAGTTTCTCAGAAATGAATTTATCTCATGTAAATCTGAAATACAACACAGCAACATTCTAGGCAGCACGTTTGGTACTAAAGATAATCATCCTCTATGTATATGTGGAAAAGAAAGATGTACCACATGCTATGTTAGAGTGCAAATTAGCTGCTCCATCAAAAATAAATGTTCAGAATATGAAGACTACATGAGAGAGTTAAAGGAAAACTCCCCCATAGACCTAAAAAAAAGCATGTTTTTTGTTATTCTATCTTTGTTTTCTTAGCTACTTTAATGCCTCAGAATCACTCTCAAGTGCTTATTTTACAATTTTAATGTGTTTCTCACAAAATGGCATATGATGGGGACTGCCTTGGTAACGTGATCTTGTTTTCTTGCTTTTATTCTTTCTTCACAGAATACATTTCAAGAATGTTAGCAAGTCAGAATAAGTTTCTCAGAAATGACTATCTCATAGAAATCTGAAATCAAAGCAACATTGTAGGCAGTGCGTTTGCTACTGAAGATAAGCATCCTCTATGTATACGTAGGGAAGAAAGATCTACCACATGCTATGTTAGGGTGTAAATTATTTGCTCCATTAACAAATATGTTCAGGATATGAAGACTACATGAGAGAGTTAAAGGAAAACTTTACCTTATAACTCAAAAAAACTTTTTTGTATTTTTGTTTTCTTAGCTATTTTAATGCCTCAGAATCACTTCAAGTACGTCTTTTACAATTTTAATGTTTCCCACAAAATGGCAGATGATGGGGACTGCTTTGGTAATGTGATCTTGTTTTCTTACTTTCATTCCTTCTTCACAGAATACATTTCAAGGCCTTTTTCTAACAGTCATGCTAGACAAAGACAAAGAAGTGATGGTGTTTTCTCATGCTATTAAAACAGAATGGCAGGACTGTGATGCACTGTCATCAAACAAAGCTGTAACAGAGCTACCTCTATGCTTCCCTGGCTGAGCCTCATTTGTGTATCTGCCGGAGCTTGTTCTATGCTATAAATAGCTGTTAGCTACTTCCAGCAAAAGAAAGTAGATAAATAGCAGGTTTTTGTAAGGGATTTTGTAGTTCTAAAAGAATTGACCTTTCCCCATACTCATGCTAAGGTGTGAAAACTCTCACTGCAGTAAAGGATCCCTCCTGTATCATACTGGTGACAAGCAGTATTCAAACGGACTCTAAATTAAGGCTGTCTGCTACTTCCCAATGCCTTCAGTGGCAAGTTTTTTTTCCTTCGTCATGAATGATGCAGAATTAAAATGGGCTTTACTAGTTCCTTAATTATTTCTGTCATGTTCACTATGATATGGGGAAATATTGCAAGCCCAGCTATCAGGAATTTTGTAAATAATTCTATGTCATTTATGAGTACTGATATGATTTATACAGAACTGTATGTTATATACTGAGCTAAAATGTAATCAATGCATGCCCTGCTAACTTAGAACAGAATATAAGTTGAAATGAGACTGCTTTACGATTGTACTATAAAAGTTCTCTCTCAGCTTCAGTGTAGCAGACACAACGTTTAGAGCTAGAAGTTTTTGTACAGTCTTGAAACAGAAGTAATTACTAGATTTAAAATGTAAAAAGTGTTTTATTGCTTTATGACATCTTAGCAGCTGCACACTTCTGAGAGATATGTATTTTTAACACAAAGACGTTAAATTCTGTTAGTTTCTGTTTTACCCTCGGAACTGAAGTCAGGTGACAAAAAGTGATGTCATCCAAGTTAACCCAGCAGTAATATTTGATACTGACATACGAACTCTCTGAGAGAGAGAGAGAAAGAGACTGTGCATTTTGTATTTTGTCTTGGACCTAGCAAGAACATTCACTCATCATCATCATCTGTACTTGCCTTGCTGTAAGTAAGATTTCGGACATAGTATCTCTTTTAGATATAAATAGGAATATAGTAAAGATTAGTTTAGATGTTTTCTGTATTTATTTGAGACTGTCCTGCAATGTTGTTTTAAAATATTTCCTGTGATTTTGAACTCTGAAATTACTGTGTTGATTGATCGAGTATTGTCTTCTTCTTTTTTTTTATTATTAAATATATTTAAACCTATCTTTGTGGCTATTTGTGAGACATATTTAAGCTCTTAGGGTACTTGTATATGTACTTGGTGACACTGTACAGGGCATTCCAAAATAGCCTTGCAAATCTTGGTCAGACTACCACTTGGATAATAGTAACATTACACAGTAGGATTGGACACCCTTTGTAAGGGCCTTATAGTAGCTGATAAGTACGGGTTGGTGACAGTGGAAACTACCTTATGGTCTGGGCAGAAGGGGGCATAACTAGTAAACCTGTGCCAGCCTTCCCCAGGTGTGTGTGTGTGTGTGTGTGTGTGTGTGTGTGTGTGTGTGTGTGTGTGTGTGTGTGTGTGTGTGTGTGTGTGTGTTTGTGTGTGTGTGCATCTGTGTGTGTTTGTATATAAACCATATCTCAAAGTGTGTGTGTGTGTGTGTGTGTGTGTGTGTGTGTGTGTGTGTGTGTGTGTGTGTGTGTGTGTGTGTGTGTGTGTGTCAGCTACTTGGGCAGGAACATGAAGCATTGCCTGAAGAAAGAGGGAGAAAACAGCCACAGACTGACTGTGATTGCTGTGTGCTCTTAAGGGAAATTGCACTTTAATGTGTGTGTGTACTTGTCATCCTCCCAGTGTGTATGATCCCTAGCTGTTGCCAGTGGTGAGGACTGAGGCTCTTTGATTACTGGGCCAGCGCAGGGGCATCACATACTAATTGGTGGACAGTGGTGAGATAGCCACATCACATATTAATTGTCTTGTAGGTGTGGATATTGAATTCCTGTAGCCTGTGTACACTGGTCACCGAAGGTGTTTGTACTCTCAATCAACCACGCAGTGAACATTCAGAGTTTCACATCACAATTGTTTTATTTTTTTGTTAGCTTAGGTAGTCAGGGAGAGCAGGCAATCATGTCAGCAGAGTAGTATGGCAAGCTGATAAAGAGCCAGTTGGCTGAGATGTGCCAAACTAAAGGACTGGAGCATGCTAACCGAAGGCAGAAATAATTGCAGGTTTGGGCACAGCTGCATCGCAGACCAACTATCAGGAGGACAACCAGGATGGCTTTGGAGATGTACAATTCTCAGAAAATTGACAGCTCAGCCTTTCACAGAGGACTTAAAAATCCATCTGGAGTTAAAGACACTTGAGCTGGAGGCCAGGCATTTGGAAAAAGAAGCACAGAGAGACTAAGACATCTAGAGGCTGAGGAAAACCAGAAACTGATACATCTAGAGGTGGAGGAGAAGCAAAGGCAGAGGCAACATGAAAAGGAGATGCTGACTTTTTGCCAGAGTCATGGGGGTAATGGGGGAAGGGAGTAACTAAACCCCAGAAGCAACAAAGGTCAGTAAATGCCTTCCACAATGTACAGAGAGGATAATTTTGATAATTTCATTCACATGTTTGAGAGGGTATGTAAACAGTATAATGTCGACCAAGGGCACTGGATATGGTTCCTGACCCCCTTACTCCATGGAAAAGCTGTAACCGCTATTTCTAAATTATCTTATACTGATTGCTCAAATTAGAATATTGTAAAGAACAGCTTTTTGGAATGCTTTAAGTTAATTTATTTATTATTTATTTTATTTTACATTTGTTAACCGGGTTAGTCTGGTTGAGCTTTTGGCTCATTTTCAGCGGAGACCCGGGGAGAAAAGCTCCTCAGGACTAGAAAACAATTTATTAAATTTTTGTAACATAGTAGTAACAATCAGCTATAGGATCTTGCAAGCAGAGACCTGAAGAGAAAAAAGCTCCTCAGGCAATTCAATTATAGAGTATTAACAATTGGCAGACAAGTATGTGAGTTGTTACAAACAAGGTTTTAAACAATTAGCAGAAGAAAATGTGACTAGTTACAATAAAATTTAAGCTGCTTAGAGCAAAATGAGTTAATAGTTAGGCAGATGCTTATTTAAAGTGGGTAGGATCTAGTTGTATAGGAGTTTGGAAAAAAGAAAGGAAAGTAAGAATGGCTAGTAGGAGATGTAGGGGAGGTAAGAGTACAGGAGACAGACTAGACAGGTATGTTGTTTTGAGACTGTAAGAATTAAGAGTGGTTGGAGACAGAGGAAGGGAAGAGGTAGAAGAGGCAGGGGAATAGTGTTAAAGATACATTAAGACTGAGGTGGTGAAATAAGTGAAAGGATGGTGGTTTCAGGGTGGTTGGCTACAGTGGAAAAAACACTTTGTTTGTAGGTATTTCTTTGTGGCTAATTTGAAACTTTTGCTATGCTGGAGAGATTTTATTTCCAAGGGGAGTTGGTTCCAGGATGTAGCTGGGTTATAGTTATAGAGAAAGCAGCCTATTTTGGTTTTGGGTTTGTAGATGTCTAATAAGTATTGATTTGAGCTGCGTAGAGTCCTAGCAGGTTGATATTTGGATATGATAGTGGGAAGGCTGGGGCAGAAGGAGGGTAGATAGAGGATAGAGTGGATGATTTGTAGTTGGTATAGTTGGAGCAGCTGAGGGAATTCTAGCCAGTCTAGTTGCTGTAATGCTAAGCAGTGGTGTGACTTGTATGTTTGGTTAACTGCAAATCTTGTGATCTTATTATAGGTAGTTTCAAGCTTGGAAATAAGTGCAGAATTTAGGTTTGTGAATATGTGGAAGCTGTACTGGAGTGTTGGGAGTAATAAAGCATGGGAGAGAGTTATTCAGGCAGTGTTAGTTAAGTATTTTTTGCTATGGAAAAGGTGTCCAAGTTTCTGATGAGTTCTTTTTACAGAGTTAGTAATATGGAGATCAAACTTAAGCTGCTCATCTATTTTAACACCTAGCAATTTAGTACTAGATTCAGCTGAGATGAGAGTGTTGTTGCAGGATAAGATGGCAAATGTACTTTTGAGTATGGTGATGTTTTTAGGGAGGAAGAGTAGGAGCTTAGTTTTGTCTGGACTAAGTATTAGTTTATCACTAAGCCAAGTCTCAATGGTGTGGAAGGATGCCTGGGTAGTTGAGTGGAGGTCAGTTGGGTTGTCAGCAATGGCTATAACAGTTGAGTCAGCATACTGCACAAGAGATGACTGGGGACAAGAGGAGTAGAGCAAGTTGGTGAAAATATTAAAGAGTAGGGGTCCAAGTATGGACCCCTTGGGGGACTCCCATTTGTACAGTGAGAGGGGAGGATAGTGCAGAGAGCCATTTAACTGATTGCTGGCAGGTAGAGAGATAGCTGGAGAACCAGGAGATAGTAGGGGGAGAGAAATGTAAGTTAGTGAGTTTATCTAGAAGGAGTGGGTGAGAGACAGTGTCAAAGGCTTTAGAAAGGTCAAGGAATAGGCACGAGACAAGTTTATTGTTATCGTGAGCTAGGGAGACTATGCTGATGAATGATATGAGTTCAGTAGCTGTACTATGCTTGGGACGGAAACCATGCTGTGTGGGTGTGAGAAGGTTTTCCTGGTGAAGGTAATGCATTACCTGCTTGTGAATGCATTTCTCTAGGATTTTTGAGAGTGGAGAGAGTATGGCAATCGGTCTGAAGTTGGATATGTCTGAGGAGTTGCTCCCTTTGTGAATGGGTAGAGTAAAGAAATTCTTCCATACAGTGGGGACATAGGATTCAGAAATGGATCAGTTGATTAAGATGGATACAGGATAGGCAAGAGGTTCAGACGCAATCTGCAGGAAGTAAGAGGATAGCTTGTCAACAGATGGGAAGCAAGCTTTAAGTTTAGAGAGTAATGACTTTACATAGTTAATTGATACTGCTTTTAGAGAGAAGGAGTTAGGAGGGTTTGGAAGAGTTATAGAGTTTGTGGGGGTGCTAGTGTTGTTTCTGGGGGGAGAGAATTTATTATGGAGGTTATTGAGTTTATAAAATGATTGTGAAATTTGTTGGCTATGTCTTCAGGTGTTGCATTGGGATATGGGTTAGGAGAGGAAGGGTTTCCTGGATGAAGAGTCTGTTTAATAGAGCTGCAGAATTTATTTGGGTCCGATTTAAGAGTAGAAGGAGGACTGGCATAGAAGTTTATTTTGTCATAATGAGTGATTTATTTTTATTTTATTTCTGAGTTCTTTATATTTCTGAAGAAGAGAAGGTGTCCTAGTTTTAGTCCACATTTACCAAATCCTATCCCGGTCTTTCATGAGGGTTCTGGTAGATTTAGTGAGCCAGGGAGCAGTATTAGATTTGATTCTAATTGTGCGAAGAGGAGCAAGGGAGTTAAGAATGTTTAGGAATGTAGTGTTGAAGGAGTGGACACCTTAATCTAAAGGAAGAGTGGTGAGGTAAGACCAGTTAAGTTTGGAGAACTGGTGAATAAAGGAGTTGGGACAGAAATAAGAAAGTGAGCGGGTAGTAATACATTTGCTAGGTTTGGTAAAGTGGGGAGTATGTCTGGTAACTGTTATAGGGCAGTGGTCGCTGAGGGCATTTGGAAGGGTTTGGGAGTTATGATAGTTTTGAGGGTGGGAGACCAATATCCAGTCAAGAAGAGAGCTAGGTAGGTGAAATTTATTAATGTAGGTTGGGGTTGTGATTAGCTGCTCAAACCCATGTAGGTTTATACAGGAAGTAGTGTTGGGAGCTTGCATCAATATTTACATCGCCCAGTATAATTATTTCATTGTGGATGGTATGTGAGAGGTGAGATAGGATGTTCTCAAGTATGTTAATATTATCATCAGGGGGAATATAGATTGTTGCGACAGTTATGGTGTTGAAACTGTTAAGTTTGAAGTTGGTCAGTAGGAGTTCAGCTTGTGAGAAGGAGGGTAAGTCTAGTGTGGGACTAAGTTGGGAGAGAAAATTGGAGCAGAGTATGGAGACTCCTCCTCCTTTTCTTTTAGGTCGATCTAATCTAAGGATATTATAGCCAGGAGGGATGATTTCACTATCCAGATGGTATGGTTTTAACCATGTTTCAGTTAGGGTAACTATGTCAGGAGTATAGTTAGCTATCCAAGCACAGAGTTCTTGAACTTTATTTACAAGGCACCTGACGTTGATAGAACAGAATTGTACTTGTTTTTGTGGGTTGGAGGGGTTGGCAGGTTTAGATACGGGGGGCTATTCTTCAGGGTAGTGTCTGTAAGGCCTGGGTTAAGATGAATGTCACCAGATAGAAGTAGAGGTTTGTAGTGGGGTTTTAGTTTGAGTAAGTAGACCTTGTTGTTTTGTTTTAAAGGGGAGGGGGAGATATTTTTATTTTAGGAATGAGAGTGGTGGGGGGAAGGATGGAGGGACAAATTAGTAGATAGGGTTGTGGTGTAGTACTTGAGTTAAGAGTGGTGTTTGAGGGATGAAAATAGGGAGTAGGTAACTGTGAGTGATAGGAGGTGAGGTGATAGAGTATAAGGAGTAGTGAAGGTAAGAGTAAGTTTGAGTTGTAAGAGACATGCCACTTTATGGGATGTACAACAGAGGATGAGAGGAAGGGGTGGGAGTAAGGTATAGTAGTCTTTGATAGTGGGTAAGTGTGGGGAGGAGCAAAGAAGGGAGGTAGTATGAGAAGAGGAAGTAGAGGGGTGGGGGATTTGGGAGGAAGTGAGGGGGTGTGGTTGTATGGATAGGTATAGGGAGCGAAGTGAGAGAAGCGAATGGGGCAGGGCTACACCTTCCAGATAGAACTTAGCAAAAAAAAACTATCAGCTAGTCCAGGGACACTTACTAGAGATGCTACACCTTGAGGGCTTTCAGCTGCAATTAGAGCAAATATGGCATCTAGGGATTTTAAAACCTTTGGTGTGTTGTACCTGAGCAATCACTTGGGGGGGTGGGGGCATCAATTGGAATTTAAAGTAGCAGGGGAGAATCCAAGGCACTCTGCTAACCTAGCTAATTACCAAAGGACAGCCAAGGAAATAAGGTAAACATACAAGCACCCTAGTTCAAGGACTGGAAGGTTTCTCCAAGAAAAACGATGTGTAGGAGTACACCACATGTAGAATTTGCATGCTGCTTACTAGTCTGCAATGGCAGATTTTATTCTCTTTTATATTTATATTCCCCTTTTCTCATTGTTTGCTGCACACAATGTAGCTAAAGATAAAAGCAGCTGGAGACTTTGCACTTCTGTTTGGTGTTTAGTGAAGAACAAGTACTGAGGAGGAGGGACTGAAGGCTATGACTATTGAGAGGGGCTAAATACCTTAACATACAACAAATTATCAACAGTGAAACAGACGAAAGGGATGGGGATGGGCTAAGAGGAAGAAGGTTTGCAGCTGTTGCCCCTGGGGTATGCACTCAAGCTGACTGTAACAAACTTTAACAAGGCATAACAGTAGTCACAAAAGCTGGCACCTGCACTACACAAGTGGCAACAACAAGGTTCCTGGAGTTAAACCTGGGGCTGCAGTCTATTTTTGGATGAATGCTGGTTAGAGTTTTCTTTGCTTTTAGCTGGAGTGAGAGGATTCCTTGCTCACACAAGTGGGGGGGGACGGGGACCCAAATCGATCAGGTCCTCAGTGGCTTAGAGATGCTACACCTGGAGGGCTTTCAGCTGCAATTAGAGCAAATATGACTACACTCATATGGCATAACACCTGAAGCTTATAGGAAAAAGTTTCATGAGCATAGACGCAAAGCAGATGAAAGTGCGCGTGAATATATTGCTGAACTAAGCACTTATTTTCATAGGTGGATGAGTAGATGTCAGATCACCACTTTTGAAGGGCTGGAGATCTTTTGGTGATGGAACAAGCCCTTTACCTGAGGACATGAGAATCTGGTTAGCTGATGGACAATGCAATACTGCAGATGAGTTGGAGAAGAAGGGACCTATAACTAGCAAGCAGGGAATCATTGCACAAGAAAGCGACACCCAGTGTTGCTCATGGGTGTAAGGGAGCCCATGGTGGGCAGCCGAGACTGCCCCAAAAGACTCTGCCAGTAGCAGTGGAAGCCATTAGTTCAGGTACATGTCCAGGACCAAGGGTTAAATGTTTTAAATGCAACCAGTGGGACCATGTAGCATATAGATATCCATGAAGGCAAGTTGAGGAACAATAGCTGGCAGAGCCAGTAAGTGGGAATGACAAAATGCAAGCAGTACGTTGTCTCGAGACAACAAGGGTACCAAACTACCATAAGAGGTTATATCCTATAACTGGATGGGAAAGAAGCCAATGTTAAGAGAGACACAGCCTTTGACCTAACCATTGTGACGCCTGCAGTGGTTACAGAGGAGCACTACTTGCTTGGGGAGTCTACTTCAGTCAGAGCTTTAGAAGTGATCCCATTCCAAATAACTTTGGCTAGGATTCACCTTGACTGGGAGGGTGGAAAAGGAAGCCAGCAAGTAGGTGTGTTTAAGGATATCCCTGCAGATGTCCTGACAGGGAATGATTTTGATAATGCAGTACTGTGTGTGCATGCAGTTACATGTAGTCGGGCTTGGGAGATAAGCATGTGGGTCTGGGTAGTCTGGGGGAGACCCAAACAGACCGTACACTTTCAGCCAGGACTGGTGAGGTGGTTACTTCAGGGAGGGAACTACCCTGTAGCAGTGAGACTGAAGGTGGCCACAGCTGCTTGTGGGTACTGATGTTCCCTGGACAGAGTGACTGCAAGGGAAGAGATGAGTAGTAGTACCCAAGTTGACAGTGAGGCACTGCTGTCAAAGGATAACAGACTTCCTGTGGAAGGGGATCTGGGAAGGGTTACAAAGAGAGAGTTGAGACAGGTTCACCTCTCAAACCCTACATTACAAGGCCTGGGGGGGGTAGCTAGTGAGGCACCTGATTCTCAAGGGAAGGGGCAATCTGTATACTGGGACAACGGGTTACTGTATATAAAGTGGACCCCTGACGGAAGACTAGAGGGTGAGAGAGTACAGCAGTTGGTAGTGCCGGAGCCTACCATCTGGCACTTCTAGCCATAGCCCATGATATTCTCCTTTGCAGGTCATATGGGCATAAAATGTACAAAGAGACGTATTATGCAGAACTTTTATTGGTCTGGGATTTCTAGAGATGTAACAGGGTACTGCAGGACCTGTGAGGAGTGCCAAAAGGTAGGCAAGGCAGAAGACAAGGTGAAATATCCTTTGATGCCTTTGCCTGTGGAGCCATTTCAGAGGGTAGCTATGGATATTCTGGGGCCTCTGCATACCCTAAGTTCTACAGGGAAAAAGTATATCCTAGTGGTAGTAGATTATGCTACCAGATATCCTGAAGCTGTGGTTCAGTCCTCCATCGAGGCAGAAAAGGTGGCAAATGCTTTGTTACGGATTTTCACCAGGGTACTTTTCCCAAATGAAATATTAATTGACAGAGGTGCCAATTTCACGTCAGACCCACTGGCTTGTCTGGAAGTACTGTGGGGTGAAGCCCCTAAAGACCACTCCCTACCACCCCCAGACTAATGGTCTTGTTGAGTTGTTACACTCTACACTCAAGTCCATGCTACGTGGTTTTGCAGACCAATTTAAGAGAGAGTGGACCAAATATTTGCCCCATCTGTTGTTTACTTATGGAGAGGTGCCCAAGGAATCCACAGGTTTTTCACTCTTTCAGTTGCTGTATGGGCACAGGCTGACAAGACCTCTACATTTGATTCAAGATGAGTGGGAGAGTGAGTGTGAATCCCACAAGGAGTCTGTTGTGGCAAATATCCTAAACCTCAGGACAAGGCTCGGGAAACTCATGGGCTTGGCCCAGTTGAACCTGGCAGAAGCCCAACAACAGAAAAAGGTATGGTATGACAAGAATGCTCGAGGTAGAGAGTATGCTGTAGGGCAGCAGGTAATGGTTCTCATTCCTGTCAAACATAAGCTGCAGGCAGCTTGGGAGGGACCCTACAAGGTGTTAAGGAAGGTCAGTCATGTTAACTACATGGTAGAACTGCTAGACAGGAGGCAGGGGAACAAATTAGACCATGTTAACATGATGAAACCTTACCATGATAGGGAAGTCCTTGTGCGGAGTATTTGCAGTGGATGGCAGGAGGAGTCTGAGGGGGACCTGGTGAATGATCTCCTCAGTGAGACTCAAACTGACACCTCAGTGGAAGGGGTAGCAATGTCCCAGTAATCATCCCCTACCCAGGTTTGAGAAATCCAAGCAGTGTTACAGGAGTTTGGGGACATGATCTCTGGGAAACCAGGGTACATCTACCTGGTACAGCACCATGTGGATACAGGACCCCAAAGGCCTATTAGGCAGGCCCCTTATATGGTGCCTGAGAGAGTCAAACAGAATCTGAGGGAGGAGATACAGGAAATGTTGGATGTATGGGTAAATTCAGGAGTCCAGCAGACCCCGGGTCACCCCAGTGGTGCTGGTACTGAAGAAGCATAGCAGCACCAGGTTCTGTGTGGACTACAGGAAATTAAATAGTCACACAGACTCTTATGGTTACCCCATGCCTAGGACACATGAAGCCCTAGAGCAGCTGAGTGGGGCTAAGTATCTTACCACTACCTGATCTTACCAAGGGGTACTGGCAAGTGCCCTTGACTCCCAGTGCTAGACAAGGGTCAGCCTTTGTGAATTATTTTGGCTTGTATGAGTTCATGAAGATGCCCCTTGAGATGAAAAATGTCCTGGCGACTTTCCAGAGGCTGGTAGATTGTATCCTAGCAGGAGCAGGAGATTTTGCCCTTGCTTACATAAATGATATTGTCATCTACAGCCATTACTGGCAAGAGCACCTTTAGCATGTCAGCGAGGTGCTGGGCAGACTATAACAGGCAGAGTTGACCATTAAGCCCAGCAAATGTCAGGTGGGTATGGCAGAGGTCTCCTACCTGGGGCATAGAGTGGGAAGTGTTAAGATCAGGCCAGAACCTGCCAAAGTGGAAGCCATTCAGACATGGCCGGCCTCTGTTACCAAAAAGCAGGTGAGGGCATTCCTAGGGACAGCAGGGTACTACAGAAAGTTTGTCCCCAATTATAGTACCATAGCTTCTCCCCTCACACACCTGACAAGGAAAAACAGACCAGATAAAGTAGTGTGTACCCCAGCATGTGAGCACGCATTCTAGAAGCTTAAAGGAACTTTGGGAGGGCCTCCGGTGTTAGCCAGTCCAGATTACAGCAAAGAATTTGTTGTGCAGGTGGATGCTTCAAACCATGCGGTGGGGGCTGTACTTATCCAGGTTTCCTCAGAGGGAGAATAGCAGCCAGTGGTATATCTCAGTCGTACATTCCAACCCAAACAGGAATGCTATGCAGCTGTAGAGAAAATATGCCTATACATAGTGTGGGCACTGCAGAAACTTCAGCTTTATCTGTATGGAAGGAATTTCACTGTAGTTACAGAGACCACAATCCCGTAACATGGCTAAATCAAGCCAGCCAGCAAAATGCCAAGTTGCTAAGGTAGAGCCTAGGGTTGCAGACATACGATATGAAAGTGCAGCACCGCAGTGAGATTAGCAATGCCAACTTGGATGGGTTCTCAAGACGGGGTATTTCCAGATACGCTCAATCCTCTCAAGCAAGGTTTCTCAAGGGTTACTAGAAAACTAGCTTGAGTTTTCAGGTCGGGAAGAAATGTGATACAGGGAAATATTGTCACACCTGCTATCTGTAGTTTTGTAAATAATTCTATGTCATTGGTGAATATTGATATGATTTATACAGAACTGTATGTTATGTACTGAGCTAAAATGTAACCACATTATACCCTGCTGACTTAGAACAGAAAATAAGTTGAAATTAGACTGCTTTATGATTGTGCTATAAAAGTTCTCCCTCAGTTTCAGTGTAACAGACACAATATCTAAAGCTAGAAGTTTTGTACTGTCTTGAAAGAAAAGTAATTACTAGGTTTAAAATGTAAAAAGTGTTTTATTGCTTTATGACTTCCTAGCAGCTGCACAGTTCTGAGAAATATGCATTTTTAACACAGAGATGTGAAACGTGATGTCATCCAAGCTGACCCAATAGCAATATTTGATAATGATTTAAGAACTCTCTGAGAGAGACTGTGCATATTGTATTTTGTCTTGGACCAGCAAGAATATCCACTCATCATCACCATCTGCATTTGCCTTGCTGTAAGTAAGATTTAGGACATAGTATCTCTTTTAGATATAGATAGGAATATAGTAAACATTAGTTTAGATGTTTTCTGTATTTATATGACACTGTCCTTCAATATTGCTTTAAGATATTTCATGTGATTTTGAACTCTGCAGTTACTGTGTTGATTGACTCAGTATTGCCTTGTTCTTTTATTATTTATTATTAAATATATTTAAATCTGTCTTTGTGGCTGATATTTGTGAGACATATTTAAACTCAGAGTACTTGTATATGCATTTGGTGACACTGTACAGGCCACTCCTAAAAAGCCTTGCAAGTCTTGGTCAGACAACCATTTGGATAACATTACACAACAGGAGTGGACATCCTTTGTAAGGGCCTTATTGTAGCTGACAATCGGAGTTGGTGGCAGTGGAAACTACCTTACAGTCTGACAAGAAGGGGGCATAACTAGTAATCCTGACCAGCCTTCCCCAGGTGTGTGTTTGTATATAAACCAAATCTCAAAGTGTGTGTGTGTCAGCTACTTGGGCAGGGACAGGAAGCACTGGTTGGACAGAGAGGGTACTGGAGGTCTTGGTTTGGCCCCTCAGCTGAGATCTTAACCCTATAACTGCATCAGTGAGGAGATTTATTGGGGATCTAAAGAAAAAGGGAGAAACCAGCCACAGAATGACTGTGATCTCTGTGTGGTCTTCAGGAAAATTTGCACTTTACTGTGTGTGTATTTGCCATCCTCCCAATGTGTATTTATACTTTGGTAACCAGGAAAGTGAACCGGTCCCAGGACCCTTTTCAGCCATGACTAGGGCTACACTGGCAGAGATAATAGCAAGTAATAAATGCACTTGGCAATACAAAGAAAAAAAATACTGACAAAGACATTGACAAAGTCTGCATGTCCAACATTATAGCCAATGTGTGACAGTGAATAAGTAAAACATTAAACAACATTTACTAGAATGTATAAATTAATAATGTTTAACTCTACTATGTTAACTTTACTATAAATAACAAATTGTATGCACCCATAATGCACAAGTCACAACAATGTAATATGTTACCATTTGCTAAACGACTAGGATTCTGCAAGTTAATGTTTTATGGCTTCACAAAAGAAAACGGCAGGGGGATAATGATATTTGCATCACTTTTGTTGTTGTACAATAGTATGAATACATATCAAACCTACAAATTTTGGAATGAAACAACCATTGCAGTTGAACCTAACAACTAGTATGGTGAAAAAGATTTGGAACATGTAGAAAGTAGGAGAAAGGAGGTTGATTAGGATGATGACAATTAAATAATACACCTATGCATCCACATGTCCTGTCTGTGTGTATATATTTGTGTGAATCTATATACATGCATGTTTTGTACACCACCACACACATACATGCATATCCATATGTCAGTGCATGTGTGACTATTTACAAAAATATTTATTGCATATTTCTCTCTAGATGTATTCACACTGTACTGCATCCCACATATAGTACCATATGTGCTACAGGATCCCCTACACTACACCAACACACCACAAACCCGACAGCCAAAATGCAGACACCAAAACACCGAAACCACACAATACCGACAGTCCACATTACCGAGCACCAAAACACCGACTCACAATACATAAACAGAAACATCAACGTAAACCACACCAAGTATTCTTACACACTACTACACAACATTCTGAAACCTATATAAACTCAACAACAAACTCAAAAACTCTACTAAACAATACACTCCTATCCCAGTAAAAATTACACTCATAAACTAAACTATCACAACTAAAACATAAACAATAACGTACCTGCAAATCACACACATCCCACTACACCACAACATCCTATAACGCCATTACCCATGTAACTCACACATCCCATTAACTTAACCAATACCTACATAATGGTCACAGTTCCTTTGTGGACTAGAAAATGTTCAGGCACTCTACCACTGTAAGGACTGACAAAGTCAGTAGGAATCCCTTACCATAGATCTGTCTACCAGATGTGCATCCCCCTCTGGAAGGATGTCACAAAATAGCATAAAAGAACTTTTATGAACATTGTCAGTGCACCTAGTTGATAGGGTTGCCACCAGTCTCTCTTTCTGTAGTTCTGTCCTGAGTGCGTTTGGGGGGTGGGATTTGTAAATGGTAATTGTGTTCATACTTTACAAGAAAAATATATTTTCTGACTTTTCTCTAAATGTCACAGAAATCTTTGATACTACATTTAAGTTATCTTGACATATAAACTATTATAAACAACCAACATTTAAAGCTTAGCATTTCAGTACTGTTTCTGCTTATGTAAATTTGTCAGAAGAGGTGATAACTACCTTTAAACCCCTGACTGATCTAACTGCTTTGTTTTGCTATGAAAGGGGAGTGTTAAGTTATTCTCCTCTCTGTAATAAAAATAGTGGAAAACAGTTGCACGGCTGTCTATCTTTTATTATTATTATTATTTTTTCGTAGCAGCTGCTGTGCTTCTGACATTAGCAGGATTAATTGGCTGTGTACAACTGACATAAGTACCTGACAGGGTAAACTACAGATTGTGTCTATGATATGTCATGCAGGTGGAGAAGAATTCATCTGCAGAGTATGTCAGACGTTGAGCTTAAAAACTCACCCAGACTCTGCCACAGCTTGCTGTGAGGGAAAGGTTAGTTTGCTTATGATTTCTTGTACTTTGTATTACTTTACTGCCCTTTTCTATTTTGTATACTGTGATTTGTTTTCTTTACACTGTGTTTTTCTTGCATTCTGCTTTTAATTGCATATTAAAACTTGAAAAGAGACCGCAGCTCTGGCTCTTGTGAGTCAGACAGAATTTTCTGCCACCCTCCCACCCTGTTACTGTTGTGTTCTTAAACATTACTGTCTTTCTAGCTGTCTGCCCCTTACGTTAATTTGACCATATATCTCCTTCCCTCTCTCTTTCACTGGCTGGTAGGAGTAAGTACAAAACTATAATTTTGTGAAATTACTCCCTTTCAACTATTTAAATTTATCCCACTATATTCCATAACACCAGAATACAAAAGTGCCCACCCTCTTTCAATCTATCTTGCTTTTTTAAAAACAGTGGCTCTCCACGTAGATGGCTAAAGCTGAAGTTACCCACTTTCATATCTAACTGCTTAGTGTACACTGCAGTGTTTAGAATAAACCATTTTTCATCTTACCTTTAAACATCTACTGCACGACCACCAGTTACTGGAGAGCCCACATTCTGCCTCACAGTGGTCATCTTGGAATTAGTGCTTCTGTTTTCTCTCTGGTTGGAGAATGAGTGTCTGTGCTTAACATTCCTGATTGGTCTGGTTGCTATTCAAGGCATCTACCAGGAAAAGGCTACAAGCCTACAGACCCTTGCTTCATCTGGGACAAGACTGTAGATCACCAAACAGGCTGTGGCTTGCTTCTCATCTTGGATTGGTGCTAACATTTTGCTTCCGGTGATAGAAGCAAAGGAGCATTGCATCCCAACAGAGTGAAACTGTGGTGAGACCAGAATTAGTAGTAGCCAGGCAGTAGCCATTCATGTGACTACTCTGTTTTCATCATTCTTGACAAGCTAATGCTTTGTTTTCAGTAAGCACTGCTTGACTTGTTTCTAACTTCAGAATATCCACCTAAATATTTCACCTTTAAATTTTCAGGGTCTATGTATTAGTTTCACCTCAAGTGTTTGGCAGTGCTCTGTACAGACTCAGACATCTTCAGTGACATTTTTCCTCTAAACCCACAACTGAAATTTTTTCAATATCAAGCTACACAGAGGACAACTAATTTGACGTGACAACCACTGTCCTCATAATTGCAAACACGATACTCCTGACAGTGGTTGATATTATCACTCCAAATATCTAATCAATAAAAAGGGTCTGTTGCCATGGATATGAATTTCCTACTGTCGCCGTTAATGGCTTGGTGGATACAGGCATCCTGAGGCAATGTAGAAATTGTCTCATGTTTACTGCCAACCAGTTAATTCTCAAACAAACGTATACGGTATGTTCATAAGTTGGTACTAGGCTATCAGCCCTAGGGCCTATACAAGCCTAGCCATAACAATTCCCTGGCTATTTCTTCCCACATTATTTACTTTCCTGGACCCCTGTCTAGCAGGGCGACTGACGTGATCCCTGGGGTGAATTTCCTTTCTCGCATCCAATCGTCAAGGTTCCTCTTGAAGAGGTCCAAAGAGGCACTCTGCTTGACATGTATGGGCAATCTATTCCAGAGTCTGGGGAGTCTCTGGGTCAGGAACCTATCCCTCCAGCATGTTTTGTTTATTGTGATGACAAGGTTTAGATCCCTGGAGCGTGTAGCTCTGAGGGATTGGGATTTCTTTAAGTGTAGCATGTCCAACAGCTCTGGGTTTGACATGGCCTTGTATGTTAAGCAGAGATTGCCTCTGAGTAGACGATATGCGACAGAGTATAGCTGGAGTTTTTAAGGCGGTCAGCGAGGGCATCTGCTTTAGGCCTGTGATTCTTTTAGTGAGGTATTTCTGAGGCCTTTCCAGTTGTTGCAGATGTCTTGAGAGGTACATACCAAATGGGGCGTTGTATTCTATAATGGGTCTAATGAGGGATGAGTACAGTGGGACAATGACCTCCTTTTTTCTGGATGAAAAGCCCTTCGTGATGAGGTGTGCCACATAGAAGGATTTCCTGACTGTTGTGGCGATGTGGTTATCGAAGGTGAGACCACTGTCCACCTGTGTCCCTAAGTCTCTTATCACACTTTCTGTGTTTAGTGTACTGCCACCTATATGGTAATTCATGGATGCATGTTTTTTCCCCAAAGGGGATAACAATACATTTCTTGGCATTGAGCTTGAGCACATGGCTCTGGCACCAAGCATCTGTTTCTGTAAGGCCCTTTTGTAGAGTATCCACATCATTTGGGGATTCAATAATGGCTCCCAGTTTGCAGTCATCTGCAAACTTTGTTAGCCAGAGTCCCTCAGTGTTGACCTGTACTTCAGAGAAGTAGATGCCAAACAAGAGCGGCCCCAGGACTGAACCCTGAGGTACTCCACTTGTCACTTGTCTGGAGCTGGATTTGGAGTCGGCTACTTTTACAGTGTGGGTTCTATCAGTAAGCCATTTAGCAACCCATTGGGTGACATAGGGATTAATGCCCAACTTAGTAAGTTTATCTATGATTCCAGAGTTGGGAATGGTGTCAAAGGCCTTGGCAAGGTCTAGATAGGCTGTGTGGACCACCTTACCCTTATCCATGGCTCTGGAGACTGATTCAAAGAAGTCAATCAGGTTCAGGAGACAAGATCGGCCCTTCACAAATCCAAACTGGGTGGGGTCCAGTGTTTGAAGGTTGCCAATGTCTTTGTTTATAAGTTCCATAATAATAATACGCTCCATGGCCTTGCAGATAAGGCTTGTCAGACTGATGGGACGGTAGTTTCCGGGATCCAAGGTGGATCCCCCCTTGTGGATTGGGATAACTGTAGCTCTGCGCCACTCAGTGGGCACGAAACCTGAGGTGAGGCTATGATTAAACATGACACTTAGGTGAGGTGCCAGTTCATATTGTAGTTCATGTAGTACACAGCCCGGGATGTCATCTGGTCCCATGGATGCTGTATTCTTGGCTTTAGAGAGTGTGTTTTGTACCTGTGTGGCCGTTATTACTGGAATTTGGCAATCTTCCGGTATTGAGATGGGCCATTTAGGGGTGAGAGGGGTGAAGTTGGCACTGAATCGATCTGCCAGGATATTGGCAATATCCTTCGGATCAGTATATTTAATGCCATTCTGTTTTAGCTCAGAGCAGATCTGAGCATTGCCATTTAGATTCTTGACATAGTTATAGAATGCTTTGTGGTTGTCTTTGGAATCTTTGGCAATTTTATTTTCGTAACTAGCTTTGGAGGATTTTATGAGGCATCTCAGTTTCTTACTGAGGCTAGTAAGGGAGTTTTTTGCATCCTGGGATTTTCCTCTTTTCTGCAAAAGTTTCTTCCTTTTGTTGTAAAGTTTGTTTATGGCAGGGGACCACCAGATTGGCTTCCTTTTTTTGGATGAGAGCATTTTGGTTCTATTTGGGATGGCACGATTCATGCATGAGTGGATGTGCTCGTACAGTGCCTTAGTATAGGATTCAGCAGTTGAACTTTCAGTTCCCGTCTGCATGGGTGTCATGAAGTTTATCACTTCTGACTTGAGTAGCATGAAGTTGACTTTGGAGAAGTTTTTTATGGTGGTTTCTTTACTGGGGGGTAGGGGTGGGATGTGGATGTTAAGGGTGATTAGCTTATGGTCAGACCTGACTAACGAGGGGGTGACCATAGGTATGGAGCATTGATTTCCCATGTTGGTAATGACCAGGTCTAGGACATTGGAGCCCCTGGTGGGACTATGGATTAGTTGATCCAGGGCGTTGGAATTTATGAATTCTAAGAACCATTGCGCAAAGGTGTTGGGACATGAGTAGTTTTCCCAGTTAATGGCAGGGTAGCTAAAGTCACCCAGTATTAGGGTGTTTGGTTCTATCTTAATATTTTCCAGTATGTTTAGAAAGGTGTAGTGAGAATCTTGGGGTATGGTGGGGGATCTGTAGCAAGCTACAATTTGGATTGCAGTGAGAGATGTATGTACACAATGTCACCAGAGGAAGGCTCTCACATAAAAGTACTCTTAATGTCAATAAGGTTGTAAGTAGTACACACACTGCACCCATCACTCAAAATTCAAAGCAGACATATCGACCCATATATGCTGAGGCACTTAATTATAACCTTCCTAAACCACAAAGACCTCCTAGATGAAGTACACATAACAAATACCCTCAGCAGCCTCAAATGCCCTCTTTCAAAACAGTACCCACATCAACACAGAGCTACATCTCATGGAGCCTCTACCTCTAAGCCCATAAGGCAAGCCACCATAGAATCCAACATTCTAGTCACTGGAGATTCCACTGTGAGGTACACTGATGTCCCTCTCACCAGACTGAGTAAGGAGAAAATGACAGTCAATTGCGTATCAGGGGCTAGGATCTGCCACATTATGTGGGCACTCAGGTCAGTGGACCACAATTACCAATATTTATTTATTTACTTATTTATTTTACATTTGTTAACCGGGAAAGTCCATTTACAGCAGAGGCCCGGGGAGAAAAGCTCCAGTTGACAAGTAGGTAGGTAGGTAGGCAAACAAACAACATCAGTATGCATATAACAAGAGATGGAACACAAACAACATCAGTACATAGTGAACGTGCACTGAGTTAAAGCTATACATGAAATAGTTACATACACTGAAATAATAACATAAAGAGAAATAAATTCTTCATAAAATAACAATTAGTTAGGTTCATTCTACAGTATAAGCCAGATTAGGAGATGTCAGAACACATAGAGAGTCTTGGGTACATTTCCTGGCTAGTTAACATGGTAGAGATTATATCAAATAGTAGGGTAGTTGAAGGTAGGTAAACAATGTTATTGGCAGGGTAAGTGAGGAGGAAGCAGGATCAACCTGGGGATGAGCAGAGGCAGGTCCAGTGACTTAACAGCTTTTTTGATAGCTATGTGATAGGATTCAAGAGTTAAGGCTGAAGGGAGAGCATTCCATGACTTAGCAACATAAGTAGAAAATAAAAAAATCTCCAGCTGAGTTATTTGATTTGGGGACCTTAAGTAGAAGCTTGTCACTTGATCTGAGAGGTCTTGAAGTGGTTTGAGGCATAATTATGTTTTTTAGTGATGGTACCCTGTCTGGTTGACTTAGTATTTTATGAGCAAATACAAGTTGGTTGTAATGGAGGAGGTGGGGAAATTCCAGCCAGTTGAGTTGTTTTAGAGAAAAAAAAAAAAAACACCAAACGAAAATAGCAGCCAACTGGAAAAATCTTTACTTTTTCACTGGATTCTGGTACCTCGGCCTTCGCCTTCAACGGAATGAATTATTACATACAAAACCAGTCATGGTTTTAGAGAAAGACAGTGATGGGTTTGATTGGCAGATGTAGTGGCAAATCTTGCAATTTTATTATAGCATGTAGAAAGTTTGTTTAGTTCAGACCTGGATGGGTTATTTAGAATGGGGGGGGGTGCATACAATAGAGTTGAAAGGAGATGAATGCGAGCAATGGTAGCTTTGGGATTATGGGATAGGAAGGATTGATTCCTGTAAAGGCAGCCCAGTTTCGTATGTGTATTTTTAATTATCTGATTTACATGCAGGTCATATTTTAGGTTATCAATTTCCACTCCCAGCAGTTTAATATGAGAGTCAGGGGCAATTAATGTGCCATCGTCGGAAGTGATACTAAAGTTTTGGAAGTGATGTGATATTATGAGTGGGAATGAACAGTAACAACTTGTTTTTTCTAGGATTTAATATTAGGCAGTTGTTAATGAGCCAGTTTTCAATTGAAGTAAAGGTGGACTGTGTAATTTCCTGCAATTCAGTCATTGAGGACGCAGAGCAGATGAGTGTAGAATCATCTGCATATTGAATGATGTTGGCTTCTGGACCGGCAGTATACAGGTCATTGATGAAGATGGAAAATAGCAGGGGGCCTAGAATTGAGCCTTATGGAACTCCTACAGATACTGGGAGTAGAGAGGTAAGGCTTTTCTGACATTGAAATGCTTGTTGTCTTTGCTATAGGTAGTTCTGAAACCAGGCAATAGAGTGATTCTTTAAAGTCAGGTTTTGTAGCGAATATAACAGTTTTGAGTGGTTCACCATATCAAAGGCTTTTGACAGGTCTAGGAAGAGTGCAGATGACAACTTACCACTATTTCTATAAAGGTTGATGGTACTTGTAAATGTTAGTAATGCAGTAGTTGTGCTGTGGGCTGGTCTGAATCCGTACTGAGATTGGGATAGGAGTTTATTTTTCGTGAGGTACTGCATGAGTTGCTTGTGAATGCACCGTTCCAAGATTGTGGCTAAAGGAGGGAGTACTGCTATGGTCTATAACTGGATACCATCAGTGGAACTACCACCTTTGTGCAGGGAGATTACATGGGCAATTTTCCAAATAGGGGGAATAGTTGATTCAGTAATTGATCTATTAATAAGGATTGCAAATGGCACAGCTATGGCATCTGATGCAATTTGAAGGAATTCAGCTGGGAGCTGATCAGCAGCTAGGATTGCAGGTTTTAGTTTTGCCAGTAGACTTGTGATATAATCGGTTGATGCTGGTTGGAGGCTAAAACAGAGGCCTGGCATTGGGGAAGTTGGGGGAAGGTTGTTTACTTGGTTGTCATAGACATGTGAGAGTAAATGACTTGAGACGTACTTCCCTAGATTATATGAAGAGAGACATCATGCAGCTCTCGGAATATGTGCCTCAGGCTGGTATGAGCCTAGCTCTGAGCATCACTTTACTTAACCAAGGATGATGTCACAACACACAATATAAACAAAAGATGACTGACTAATTATTGGCTTAGTTTCTGGTGTCATTCTAAGGGGGTGCAATATTTGTCAGCATGGAAGGAGATGGTCAACAGACCATGCTGCTTTGTCAGGGACTGTCTGCACCTCTCCCCACCATGCTTTTGAGTATTAGCTAAAACATTGTCTTCTCCCACAGTGCCTTTTTTTGGCAATACCAAACAAAGTACTTCCGACATAGCAAATCAAAGTCAAGGAAATTTAAAGGTATTACTGCTCAATGCTAGGAGTCTAAACAAAAAAACTCCACTCCTAGAAGCTCTCTTTACCTTACAGAATGCTTATATTTCTGCAGTCACGGAGACATGGTTTAAAGCAGTGGAGAGCACACCAACAGTGGCAGGTTATAATACCTTCCACACATTTAGGCCAGCTACTTCACAGGCAGGGACTAAAGGTGGAGGTGTCTCTATTTACATCAAAGATAAATACACTTCAAGGCTGGTCAAACAGGCCAGTGCACTTGAACTGCTCAATGTTCAAATCACCATAGATAAAATCCAATACCACTTCCTTGCAAGCTATAGGTCTCCCTCTATGACCCAGGAAACCCATGCCATGTATTTAAACTTATTAGAAACACTAACCATCCAACCAACAATATAATATTCATGGGTGACTTTAATTAACCCACTATTAACTGAGAATCCTACATGACACCAAACGTACATACAAAGAGATTCCTGGATTTTGTAAACACAAACTCTCTAGACCAGATAATTAATAAACCAACCAGGGGTGCAACCATACTGGATCTGGTCCTCACTAATATGGAAGACTGCTGCACACCCTCTACTGTAATGCCTTCCCTGGTAAGGTCACACCATAAAATGGTCTCCTTTGAAGTAAAAACAAAACCTGGACCCCCAGCTAGACCTGGAATATTCAGGAACTATTCTAAGGCTAACCTCCTGCTATTAAGTAAGAACCTGGCAAAATTTCAAGCCCCCATAAACCCTGAGAAGACTGCTGCCTATGCATAACTGTTCAAAGAAACCCTGTACAAGCATGTTAATAGCTGCACAGAGGCAGCTGTACCCAGCAGGAAGTAGTACAGAATTAATTCAAAAAACTAGCCACCCTGGTGGAATCACAAAATCAATAGGCTGTATAACAGGAGGAAGAAAATCATGGCAAAAATTAGTAGATGCAGCAGCCAGGAGGATAAAGGCACTCTCATCAAGCTAAACAAACAACTCAGAGGACAAATAAGGTCTACCAAAGCCAAATATGGAGTAAATTTGGCCTCAAAAACGAACAAACAGTGCTACGTAAAACGAAATCCAGATACACAAACCACACCAAAAATAAAATTTAATGCAAAGTTTCGGGCTAACCACCCTTCATCAGTATGTAAATTTGGCCTCCCAGGCCAAGGACAACCACAAAGCATTCTTTAGCTATGTCCGCAACCTTAAAGGCAATGTACAATTGTGTGCAGAGCTCATTTTAAATGGTGCCACCTATACTGAGCCAGAAGACACAGTAAACCTCCTGGCTAATAAAATCAGCTCCAACTTTACCCCTCTCTCCCCCACAAACTTCCCTCCGGAAATATCATCAAATATAACTCCCCCTACTATCACTAGGGAAAAGGCCCTTAATGCTTTCTCTAAGACCAAGAACACTGCATCAGTGGGCCCAGACAATATTCCAGGACACCTTCTAAACAGCATGAACCATGACGTATCAGGGCCTTTGGAATTACTATAACTGTAACCTTCAAACAGGTTTCGTGTCTCATGAATGGAGACAAGCAACAGTCAACCCTCTGCACAAAGGTGAGCCATCTACAAACCCTGAAAACTAAAGACCCATAAGTCTCACTAGTCTTACATGTAAAGCCATGGACAGAATTATCAAGGAGATGATCAACAGAGATATAGTAAACCTCCAGACACTGGACCCAACTCGGTCTGGTTTCATCGAGGACAGATCATGCCTACTCAACCTGGTGGACTTCTTTGAGAAGGTTACCAAAGCAATGGATGAGGGCAAAATTGTTCACACTGCCTACCTTGACCTGGCCAAGGCATCTGACACAATACCCCACTCAGGCATTGTTGACAAACTGAAGAGGTTTGGTACAAACCCGTATGTCACCCGGTGGACAGCCAACTTGCTCACAGATAGGACCCAGGAAGAAGTGGGGAGTTCACCTCTACAAAGAGGCCAGTCACAAATGGAGTCCCTCAGGGATCAGTCCTTGTACCGCTTCTTTTTGGCATTTACTTCTCAGAAGTCAAGGCCAATGCCAGTGGCCTCTGGCTGACTAAATTTGCAGATGATTGCAAATTAGGAGGTGTCATTGAATCTCGCATGGACAAAAATGTTCTCCAGGAGGGGTTGACACAGACAAACGTGTGGTGTCAGAGCCATCAACTAAAATTAAATGCCAAGAAATGCATACCAGTATCCTTTGGGAAGTCATCCACCCCTGGTAATTATCATATTGACAATACACCCCTAAAAGTTGACTCAGTAGTCAGGGACTTAGGGACACACATAGATAGTAACTTAGCCTTTGACTGGAACGTTCACACAGGTTCCTCAATAAAAGAATACAGGGCACACGTAAAATGGCCTATGCAGACAGCCTCAAGACCTTATCCCTGTATTCTGTCTCATACAAGCTTTTGAGGGGAGATCTATGCCTGGCATACAGGGCATTGTTATATCCCACTCTGATGGACCTCCTACATGTAGTGAAGGTGTAGTAATATCTTCCAACCCCTCTAATACACTACCCCCATTGTCAGTTATAACAGCATACATAGTGCAGTTGTTTTCGTGAATTGGGGTGCATTTAATAATGGGGCAGTTAATACCAGTTCCAGAATTCTCTGACTCACCAGGATGACCGAAGGTATTACACTTAACACTGGTAACTTCCTTGTTAAAAAAATGATGCAACTGAATCATTCCAAATAGACACAGTTAAGTTATACTTATGTTCATTTCTCATGCAATTTTAATTGATATTCACAACAATTCTTGCTGAAGTTTTATAATCAATGCATTTACTAAACTAAAGTTGAGTCATGTGAATGTTTGATCACATGTTGATCACATGATGTATTAGGATTATTTAAGGTTGGAGATAACCATGTCAAGCAGTTCTGAAGAAGTCTTTGCTAAAGACAAAAGCGCTTGACTGCATTTGTCTGTTTTTGCTGTCAATAAATTGGATTTGTGGTTTGGACTTTGGTTTGTGTGGTTCCTGGGCCTCTACCTTCACTACTTGTAGACCTCCTGCATATCCACAAAACAAACAGCACCAGAATTACCCATTCTAAAGACTTAAACCTTGCCTGTGATATAAATAGGTCCTGCTGGAAAGATAGGTATGTTTCCCAGAGACTACCGGGACTATGGAACAGGCTCCCTATCCATGTGAAGCAGAGTTCCTCCCTAACCCAATTCAAGTGTAACTTGGACAACTGGATGGGAAACCGGAAATTCTTCCCTGGTTTGGCACCTATGTCTCTAATGGACACAGATAACCTGTAAATGGTTAATCTCCCAAACCCCTGCTTACACTTATCAATGGTATCAGAACTCTTCAGAGATTTGGGATGCATGGCTAGGCTTAAAAAGGCCCTTGTGGTCATTTGCCTAGTAAACAAAAGTAGGTGGGCCTTCCCTTCCATTGACTCCAATGCAAGAAAATGAAAGTTTTAAAAAGGTGGGTTTCTGGTACCTACACAACACTGGAACCATATTGTAGGGAGAAAAAAACCTAAGGATTGAGTTAAACTGTACAAGAGGGCAGAGTTTTCCTTTAAATGCTTTTTTTGCTTAACATCAATGGCCATTATTTAAGGTTTGAGGCCGCTAAGACAAGAACAATTTAGAATTAGCTTACAGTAGGGATTAAAGTAATGCATTGTGTTATTTCCTAAATGCCAACAGAAAAGTGACTGCCTGTCATTAAGTGGTGAAATACACTAGCATGAAACAGATAAGCTATATGTTGTTGAATTTTTAATGCAAATATTCCTGTGCTTTTACATATCAATGCACAAAAATATATTTAAATTTGAAAGACTGCTGCAGTACAGTGTTGAAACAATCACATTTATTCATTATTTACTAACAGATTTGCCACTACAGACAAATTCTTCGCTCACATTAAAGAAACTAAAAACTGTAATGGCAAAAAACAAACTTCTCATCAAAAATATAATGTTACTATATCTAAATGTATACCTTATGAAAGTATAACTTTTGGTTTATATGTATGTTGGCAAGTACTCATTGTGCAACCTGTAGAGAGATATGTGACACTCCAAACAGCAGAAAAACTTCAGTGAATATGCAACAACTCTGTATGTATAAAGAAACCTTGCACCATCACAAATCAGTACTTGGTACATACAAGTACTGTGTTGGCTCCTTGCAGGGAAGGGGTCACAATATGAACAAATTCTTACTATGAAAAAGCTACACATGGAACATGGAAGTCCAAATATAATTACTCCGTTACTTGATTTATTGTTACACTGACCATGTGCAAAGAAGATCACCACCAAACACTAGCATGGGTGACAAGATAAGAACCCAGACTATCAGAAGGTCAGGAAGGGAATAGAAAGACACAGCATTCACAGACAGCACTTCTTCCCAGGACAGACTGGAGGAGACTATCCAATATCACTGCCCAGTGGCAAACATGAAAATATAAGAAAGAAACAGGAAATTAATACAGATATGGGCACATTAACACAGGGTCAGTAGCTGTTTACCTCTCACAGAAAATAAATCAGCTATAATGGTGGTGTTTAAGAAAATGTAACAGTCTCTCTCACTGTCTCACTCACTTACACTCTCATTTAATTCTAATACTAAAATGTCCTTAATAGTCTGTGCTGTGCTAGGCCCAACTATTGTCAGTTGGTAACAGTCTGCACTGTGCTAGGCCCAACTATTGTCAGTTGGTGCCCCACCCCTTCAGCTAGTGACACCTTACTACTGTGAGCGAAAGAATCAGCATGATGGATGCCTAAGTGACATGGCAATGAGCAGGTTGCTAGAAAAAAGAACAGAATTATAAAAATACTGAGATGTACAAAAAATATGGGAATTGTGGTCCTAATTTATTTAGCATATCCACTGAAAACCCATATGTGTGAATTAATGGTGAGTACTCAATTCTTGAAATGTATATTATCCAAAAATGCAGTGAGTAAATGGAATATTCTGGATTATATTACTTTAAAGTGGCTCAGTACTCAGTTAAAAAAAAAAAAAGTCTACATTACACAAAGCAGTTAAATATAGGATCATAGGAGATTACTAGGCCATTGACCCAGAGGTCATTTATAGCCTAGTCATTTCATCCCAATGTAATACCACAGAAATGTTAGTTATATGTGACAAAAGAACAAATATCAAAACTTTTGCTATATGAAAAATGAAGATTCCCAGAGGTCTTCAAAATTATTTGCAGTGCTGAACAGTACATTACATTCTGTCATATAGACTGCTGCAAGTATTATGTATTTTTATTTTCCTGCTCCAACCCCCTCCCCAAAAACAAAATAGGCCAAAACTGTTTTCTTACCACTCCAATGAGGTCACCACGGCCATATTCTCCGACGAGTTCCTTCTTTCCATCTTCCTTTTTAATTACAGAACGCAGTCGCCCACTCAAAACAATATAAGTGCAGTCTGACTTGTCACTTTGCCTGAAAATATAAACACAATTATATTTTTATTTTTATATATATATATATATATATATATATATATGGATCACCTTCATTTCGTCGACAGTTCATTTCACTGACAGTCAAGTCAGCAGGAACAATTCACTGAAAGTTAATTTCACTGGCACTCATTTCGTTGACAATGATATATGGCATATTCCCCACTGTAAAGTGATCCTGGAGTTAGAAAAGAAAGTAAGGAGGGGTGTGGAGGGCGAAGCTCCCCACATATCATAAAAGTTTTACACTACACAGATGTATACTTACAACTGCAACGCATAACTGTTTGCAGAAAACACTATAGAACCTAAGTATGTGGGGGTTTTGCCCCCCCCCCTTACTATCTATTCTAACTCCAGGATCGCTCTACAGTGGGGAATAGGCCATACATCACTGTCGACGAAATGAGTGTCAGTGAAATGAAGTGTCAGTGAACTGGTCCTGCTGACTTGACTGTCAGTGAAATGAACTGTAGACGAAATGAAGGTGACCCATATATATATATATATATATATATATATATATATATATATATACACACACACACACACACACACACACACACACAGAAATGCTGAACAATGAAAATGTTTGTTATTTATTCACGCTTTCTTGCACTTCTAACTGCACTTAACAAAACTCCCAGCCTTTCTAGCACCCAGAGATTTTATGAAGGTTAGACAGAGAAAACAATCCTCTGACTTCAATCCAAAGCATATCCCATTTCTCCTGAAACCTTGATAAAAAAATCCCTTTCTTCATCATGAATCTCACACATCTAGTTTAAAAGATTAATTCTAAGTTCTCCTTTACACACTTTACATGAAGCCAGTTTTATGCAGCACCTTCATACATTACAAAGGCACTGTTAAGTGATGCGTGAAAAATAAGCATGTTGCTTGATAGAACCAAAATAGAGTGGAAGTGCTTTATTAACATGGCCTCTAAATACATTATGTCCCACAAGCTGATTCTAGGTAATAAAAACAAACGTGAGAAATATCAGAGATTTTGAAACCTCATCTTTGAACAAATTTTGAAACAAGTTATAACATGAACAATGGTATCAAGCTACCCTTACTCACTTTGGAAGTCTTCTCCTTTTGATAATTAATTAGCGAAAGTTTCTGATAACTCATCTTTGATCTATTAATAATTTAGGTATTATCATCATTCCTAACACAATGTAGCACTAAATGTAGATGGTTGTATATAGTTTAATTAGATTTAGCTCTTTACTCGCCACTTACTTTCAAACTTACACCTTTTATTGTTATAAATGTTCTTAAGTAAATATATCAGTGACCTGTTTCTTTAGAATTCATAATTTGACATCTAAAGATAAGTTTGTAAAAGGTACTTGTTATTGTCATACCAAGGTACATTTGTTCATGAGATAATGTCATCTTATGTTACTCCTTTCTTTTATGGTTTGTACAAGAAGTACTTGGAAATATATTAAATAAATGATGGGAAAAAAAGAAAAATAAGCACGTTCACCTCTGTTCCTTTCTTGTAACAGAACGATTTGTAAGTGTGACTAGAGTTCACATCACAGGACATATTCCTTTTTTACATCATAGGAAATCACAGGAAATATGAAAGAACAGATAATTGACAACAATTATCTAAATAGCTGGTGTTGTTCTAGGGGATCCACTACGTGTCAGCATGGGCTGAGATGCATGACAAGCCTACTTGCTTTGCAAAGGATAACTTGCACCTTTTTTCCAGTGCTTCCACATACTTTTGTAGGCAAAGTCCAGCTAGTGGACATCCCAACATAACTAAAACATCAAACCTAGAACAGGATCACATTAAGATAGCTTTGCTCTGTGCCAGAAGTCACAACAAAAAACTGACTGACCTTGAGGATCTCCTTATTTAGAACATGCATATCTGTGTCGCTACTGTAACTTGTTTGAAATGTTCAGAAAGCACTCCCTGCATACTTGGGTTTTGCACCCACCACGTCTTCAGATCTGATAGCAATTGTGGTGGGGTCTCCATATTTGTTAGGGACCATTCCATAAATGGAACTCAATGAACTCCAAATCACACTAAACAGGACTAAATCCATAGCCAGTTACAGGACATCGTCTGTGTCACATGAAAAGCATGTAAAATTCCTAAATGTATTTGACAAACTCCTTATAAACAAGAACATCATTACTTGGAGGGACTAACTACCCCTCAGTAAACTGGAGTACCTATACCTCTAAGGTAGTATATGTCCCAAACTTCTTAGATTTAATAAACAAAAACTGCCTGGACCAGGTTGTTTTACGAAACCCATTAGAGGATGCAGTATTACTGACTTGGCCCGTACAAACACAGCTTCCTCATGTACTATTCCCTTGGTTATCTCCTTTCCCAGTTAAGTTAGATCATAAACTTGTTTCCTTCACCTTCCAAATATCTAGATCCACTGAAACCAGGATCTGAGAATTTGGGAATTTCAGACATACTAATCTCATCAAATTATATTAAAAGTTTCAAAATTCATTTACAGTAGCCTCACCCCAGATGGTGCCAATCCAGGTAGTTTCACAATTGAACTTTATGCCCACTTAGATAAATGTATTGCACTGGCAGTCCCAACCACATGCAAATATAATGGTAACTGTGAAAACAAACCACCCTGTCTACCAACAAATTCTACAATAAATGCAACAAATTCCTTAAGTATATAGCTAATAAAAAACCCACTTATGCAGGATTCCAGAAGACACTGCCAATATATTAGCAAACAAATTCAGTATCAATTTTACCCCAGAAATCACTAGGCAAAGACTACTTTTCCCAGAACCTCTCAGCCCCTCCATCTTCACTAAAGAGCATATACTGAGGGTGTTCTCCCAGACTAAAAATACTTCATTAATGGAACCTGGTAATATACCTAGCTGTTTAATAAACAGTACTAAACAAATCCTGGCAGAGATGCTCCTTAAATGATTTAACCTGAGTTTAGCCACAGGCTTTGTCTTTGACGTTTGGAAAACAGCAGTAGTGATGCCACTCCACATGGGTGGCCACAACACTTACCCAAGGAATTATAGGCCCATCAGCATAACAAGTCTTTATTGCACAGCCACAGAACATAGTGCAACTGACCTAATAAACAACAATATTAAAAAAAATCTCATCAGGCTAGACTCACAGCAGTTTGGCTTTGTCAAGAGTAGATCTTGTGTAATGAATAAAGTTAACTTCTTTGTCTAAAAGACATTATCCATACAGCAGAGTTACAGCAAATTCCTTATCAGAAAGTAAGGTGAACTGTGGGGTTTCCACATGGTTCAGTCCTGGGATCTCTTCTTTTCAGCATTTACTGCAGTGGTGGTGCTGCAGTAGCGTTGTCGCCTCACAGTAAGACGCTGTCCGGTTCGATTCTCAGCTAGAGCGTCTGCTGCGTGGAGTCATGCGTGAATGGGCATACCTTCATTGAAGGTTGTGCGTCAGGGCTGGTAACTCAGCACGTAAAAATCAACTACCAATCATTAGCAGACTGGAGTTCCGCTGTGGCGACCCCTAACCGGGAAAAGCTGAAAGACACAACAACAACAACTTTTCTGATCTCCAGACCATGAACCACGACCTCTGACTAATCAAGTTTCCAGGTGACTGAAAATTGGGAGCCACTTTTCAAGTCCCTTTTAGATACTAAGGCCCCTCAGCAAGAACATGCACCTATAAATACCTAGTCTACTAAAAATGGACTTAAAAAAGAAATAATGTACTCACCATAAATTTCCATCTGTGTTGTCGATCTTCATTTATCCTTGACGGGTGGGGTTCGGTTCCGACTAGACTATACTACAGCCCGTGAGGACCAAAAACTCTTGAGCTTTATCCCTACCCAGAATGCTCCTCTCCATTTTACCTCAGATTAAGTTTGCTGACTGACAGAGTAATTTATCCTGTGACTACTTTTGTGGAGACCATATCTGGTATAGGACAGTTAAAAAGAAGTATGAATAATGATGCAGCTCATTCCACCAAGAGATATAAAAAGAATAGGGGATGGAGGGAGGGAGTCGAAGATAAATGAAGATCGACAAAACAGATGAAAAGTTATGGTGAGTATATAACTTCTTCACCTGATGTTGTCAATCTTCATTTATTCCTTGACATGTGGGACAGAGTTCCCAGCTACTTTCTACCTTGGGTGGACCCATGAAAGGATATTCCTCAGCACCACAGAACCAAAGAAAGCTCTGCCTCTGGAGGACAGATCCAATTTATAATCAATAATAAGGGTATGTGGGGTAGCCCAGGTTGCTGCTGCACAAATGTCATCCAAGGAGGTCCTGGAGTGAAAAACTGTTGAAGTGCCTATTGCTATGGTAGTGTGTGCCTTAAAAGGTCCAGGTAATTTAACATTCCTCTTGGTGTATATGAAGGAAATGCAGTATTTCAACAATCGAGAAAGCGTAACTTTGGATAGCGGTCTGCCTAGTCTAGTACTAGAAAAGGCAATAAACAGTTGGTCAGACTTTCTGATAAGTCTTGGTCTATGGAGGTAAAAGTGCAATTGTCTGTGGACATCTAATAAATGAAGACAGTATTCACCTTTGTTTGAAAATTTTGGAAAGAAGTCTGTAAATGTATAGTCTGGTTAATATTTGTCTCCAAAACAACCTTTGGTAGGAAAGATGGTTTGGGCCTTAAAGAAACCCTATCTCAGTGAAAAATCAAATATGGAGGTTTACAAGATAGTGCCTTGATCTCCGAAATTCTTCTAGCAGAGGTAATAACAATTAGTAAAGCTGTCTTCCAGGACAAGTACTTTAGCTCACAAGTGGCTGTAGGTTCAAAAGGGGATATATTAAAATCTGAAGACCCAAACTGAGATCCCATGGGACATGTGCGTCTTTATAAGGAGGCTTCAGCATCAAGGTCCCTTTCAGAAAAGCCTTACAGAATTTATGAGACATTAACAGGGTGTTCTGTAAACCACTGTGAAAATCTGAAATAGCTGCTAGTTGAATTCTGATAGTAGAAGCAGAAGCCCCTCCTTCAAAAAGCAAGGTCAAAAACTCTAAAATGTTTGTGACAGGAGCTAAGAAAGGGTCAAGGTTATCATGAGCCTAACATGAACATCTCTTCCATTTGCTACAATAAAGTTTTGTAGTAGAGGGTTTAAGATGACAAAATAATCTTAAGGGCTGGAGAAGAGAATGTTATGCCTGGTGATCAATGGAAGCAGAGAAGCCACGCTGTGAGCTTTAGGTTCTGAAGGTTCGGATGAACTAATCCCTCTGGATGGGATAGGAGATCTGGAGCTGGGTCCAGAGTCCAGGGTTACTGAATCAATTGAGGCCAGAGGAAGTGGAACCAAATCTGTCAAGGCCAGAATGGGGCAATGAAGATCACTTTGCTCTTCAACCTGATTGCTATATTCAAAAATTGAGTGATTAACAGAATCTGGTGAAAGGCGTCTAGAGGGCCAATCGTGAAGGAGAGTGTTTCTCGAGGACTTCCCCGGCGGGAACATCAGGGCAAAGTAGCTGCTGGACTTGTTTAGAAGTGATGCAAAGAGGACGCAGCAAGGCTGGCCCCACTGGCAAAAAGTCATTTGTGCCACTTTCGGATTGAGAGACCACTCTTGAGGCATGAGAATGCATCTGCTCAGCTTGTCTGCTAACATACTCGAGGTCTCCAGGATGTGCGCTGCTATTAGAAAGTGGATGGAAGAGACTGCTTAAGTCTGAGCAGTTCTTAACAAAGGGGGTAAGACTTGGATCCTCCCTGATTGTTGACATACCAGACCACTGACATGTTGTCTGTCTGGATCGCAATTGTCCCTGGAGGAAGAACAGCTTGAAAGGCCTGCAATGCTAATGGCACTGCTCTCATCTCTAAAACACTGATATGCACGCTGGCCTTTATGAGTGACTAAGTGCCTTCAACCGACTTGCACAGATAATGCCCCCCCAATCCGATCTGGGAGGCATCAGTGGTCACTATGGCCTGGAGCTGAGGTGAGATGAAAGGTCATCCCACAAGAATCTCTTCAGAGTGGATCCACCAGAAAAGATTCTTTTTGCAACAGTTGGTTACCAAAACATGATGCAACAGCGGTTGAAGAAGATTGGACCACTGGGATGCTCAAAGCCATTGCAGAACCCTCATGTGGAATCTTGCTAGAGGTACTAAAGTAATGATCGCTGCCATAGACCCTAAGGCCTGCAGGACCAGGCATGCTGCTACTGTCTTGCTGCTGATAATTTTTTTGACTTGAAGTCTGATCTTTTCTATATGGGAGAAGGGAAGAGAAGCGAATCTATGCAAGTGTTTGTATTCAAATTTGCCCCTATAAATTCCAAATTTTGCATTGGGACCAGTTGAGACTTCTCGTGGTTTATTGTGATCCCCAGGTAAGCACAAGTCTGAAGGACTTAGTCTCTTAATTTTTCTAAGAGATGCTTGGTGGGAACAGTGATGAGACAGTTGACCAAATAAGGAAAAATTCTGTGTCACTGTAGTCTCAAGTGAGACAACGACCACTACCATACATTTTGTGAATACCCTGGGGGCTGTGGTGAGGCCAAAGGGCAGGGCTCTGAATTGGTAGTGACGAGCTCCCAGCCGGAAGAGGAGGAATCTCATGGAGTGCTTGTTCATCTTGATATGGGAATACGTGTCCTGGAGATCTATTGAGCACATCCAATCGTCTTTCTCTAAAAAGGGAAGGATGGACTGAACCTGTGAGCATCCAGAATTTTGTTTGTCGAACAGATTTGTTCAAAACACTGAGATCCAAAATTGGTCTCTATTCCCCTGTCTTCTTTGGCACTAAAAAGAATCTTGAGTAAATTCTGGATTCTTTCTGATCTGGGGGGAACCTGTTGCATATCTCTTTTTTCTAGGAGTTTTTTTGACTTCTCGAACTGCTGGTTCCCTCTGACTGGATGGAACATTGGGGATTCTTTTGAATTTATTGAGAAGGAAGTGGAAGGGAATGGCATATCCTCTGGTGATCATCCTTTGAACCTAAACATCTGTAGTTATCTGTAGCCAAGTGTGTTGGTACAAGGATAATCATCCCTCGACTGCTTCCAGGGACAAGCAATTGGGCCTCCTTTCAGGAGCACTGGTAGGGTCTGGCAAAGAAAGAATCTCTGGAACTGTGACTTTGTGGGCCACCTCTGCCACGTGGGTGGCATCTTCCATTAAAGCTCTCCCCTCTGCCCCTGGGGGAGCTGCTACCACATGTATCCTGGAAAGGCCCTTTGGATTTTCAGAGCCACATTTTCCACTCCTCTGATTCCTGGAGAAGGACCACTAGGGAGTAGAGAAATGTACGCCGACTGTAGAAAGTGTCTTCCCATTTACACCTGGACAAGATCTCTCGAACCTTTAGGCCAAAAAGGTATGATCCGTCAAAAGGTGCATTGATGAATGAAGACTTGAATGGCTCCGCAAATTTGCATAAATGCATCCAGGCATGTCTCCTTACAGCTATACTGAAACACAATGCTCTGGTCTTCCCCATTGGCTGCATGTGCTATGAGCATCTGGAACGAGTTGGATATGGACTCAAGGGTGGCCAATTGAGAAGCAACCTTATCTTGGACTCCTTCAGATATGGCTCCTGCAAGGGTACTGGATAACTCCTTAATCAGATCCCTTTGGAGTCTTGTGAAGTGTTCCATAAAATTCAAAGACCATAAGGCAAAATTCAATGAAGTGTATAACCACTGGGAGATGCAATAAGAATGTCACATACTGGCAAAGAAAGATCATTCTGCCTGGCAATCAAGGGAATTGGAGGAGCCAAGCTGTGAGCTTCAGACTGTTCAAGTTGGGGTGAATCAGATTCTGCGGATGGGAGATCAACCCCGGGGTTGGATAGAGAATCCACGGTTAATCTAGCTGGTGAGGCCAAAGAAAGGGGAAGCAAATTTGACGAGGCCAATATGGTGCTATGAGGATTACTTTGCTCTTCAACCGGCGGGCTTTCTTCAGAAACTGGGGAATGAGGGGTACAGGTGGAAATGCATAAAGTAGACCCAAGGGCCAATCGTGGACTAGAGCGTTCCTGGGTGACTGTCCCAGAGGGGGAATCAGGGCAAAATAGTTGCTGCATTTGTAGTTGGCCGGGGACGCAAAGAGGTCGCAGCAAGGAAGACCCCAGTGGTTGAAAATCTCTGCTGCTATCAAGGGATTCAGGAACCACTCGTGAGGTTGTAGTATACACCTGCTGAGTCTTGCTTGCTATCACATTGGAACTCCTGGGAATGTGCGTTGCTAGAAGAAAACGGTTGGTAGCAATCGCCCAATGCCATATCCTCATGGCCTCTCAACAGAGTGGGCAAGATTTGGTTCCGCCCTGTTTGTTGATGTACCAGACCACCGCCAGTTGTCTAATTGTATCGCAATAGCCCCAGACGGCAGCAGGGGATGGAATGCCCTAGAACAGCTCTAGAACATTTATATGCAGATGGGCCTCCACTTCCGACCAAGTACCTTGGACTGTCTGTCCCTGACATAGCCCCCCACTCCATCAGGGAGGCGAACGTGGTCACTGTAGCCTTGGGCTGTTGGGGGGAGAAGGGGCGAGACCATTGTGACAAGCTGTGGACCATCCACCAATTTAAATCCTGTTTGCACCTGTGAGTTACCCGAATCTTGGCTGAAAGAAGGTACTGAAAGGGATACCATTGGGTGAACAGTAGCCATTGTAGAAGTCTCATGTGAAACCTGGCCAAGGGGACAATGGTGATGGAGGCTGCCATGGAACCCAATAACTGTAGAACAGAATAAACTGTGGATTTCTCCCTTGAAAGGATTGGGATCAGTTGTTGCTTTATCCTTAGAATTCTGTGCTCTGGAATGGATGCTCTGCAATTCTTTGTATTCAAGATGACCCCTACGAATTCTGTGGACTGAGATGGGGTGAGATTGGATTTTTGCCAGTTTATGGTTATGCCTAGCCTTTCTGCAGAGAGGCAAGAGTATGCCAGGGCTTCTTCCAATAGATGTCTGGTGGGGGCGGAGATGAGCCAGTCATCTAGGTATGGAAACTCCTGGAATCCTTGTAGTCGCAAGTGAGCTGTGGTAACTGCCATGCACTTTGTGAACACTCTGGGGGCTGCAGAGAGTCTGAAGGGCAGTACTCTGAACTGGTAGTGACTGGCTCCCGCACGGAAGAAAATGAATTTTCTTGATGGTCTGTCCACTTTTATGTGGTAGTACACATCTTGAAGATCTATCGAGCATATCCAATCGTCTTTTTCCAAAAGGGAAAGGATAGACTGTACTGTGACCATCCGGAATTTTTGTAGTTTTACAAGCTTGTTCAGTACACTGAGATCCAAGATTGGTCTCCAGTCCCCAGTTTTCTTTGGCACCAAAAATAGTCTTGAGTAGAATCCGGATCCTATCTGGTCTGGAGGGACTATTTGGATGACTCTTTTTCTTAGCAGTTTTGAAATCTCTAATGCTGCTTCTTCGCTTTGACTGGGTGGAACGTTGGGTAAGTTTGTTAGTGAAGCGGGTCAAAGGTCGAAGGGAATATGATAACCTCTGGTTACTATCCTTTGTACCCAAGAATCGGTGGTAATGGTTAGCCAGGCAGAAGAGTACAAAGAGAAATGACCCCCAACCACTTCCAGAGGAAAGCAGTTGGGCCGCTCTTCAGGAGCACTGGTAGGATTGGTCCGGGAAACAGTCCCTGGAACCCTGGTTACGCGGACCCCCTCTGCCCCGAAAAGGGCGTCTTCCCTGTTAGTTTCCCCCTCTGCCTCTAGGGGAGAACTCGGCCTGTGTGTCACAGAAAGGACCCCGAAACTTTTTGTACCATATCTTCCGACTCTTCTGGTTTCTGGAGAAAGCCAGTTGAGAGGAAGAATAACAGACACCCACAGCAGAAAGGGTCTTAGCGTCCTGTTCACATCTGGCCAGTGTGCTTTTAACCTTGGGTCCAAACAATGAAGAGGCTTCGATGGGAGCACTGAGAAAGGAAGCCTTGAAGGGTTCCATGAAATTACACAAGCGCATCCAGACGTGTCGTCTCAGAACAATGCCTGAACTCGCCGCTCTAGCTGCTGCTCCTGATGCGTGAGATATCAGGTGCATGGAGGAGTTAGATATCGATTCAATGGTGGCTAGCTGAGAGGCCACTTTGTCATGGACCTCATCAGACACATCTCCAGCCAAAGTTTCAGAGATCTCAAATTAAATCTTTTGATGCAAAAGTACACTTCTCTATTCTGTCCAGAGCCCGGGACTCTTTGGTGGATGGATGGACAGTCTGGTTTTCTTCTTCCCCCAGGTCCTTTTTAGTTGCGGCCGCCACCACCAAGGCATCTGCAGGAAGACCTTTGGACCAATGGGGATCAGTAGCAGGAGGGGACAAAATTTTATCTGGCCTCTGGGGAATGGCCTCAGTGGTGTCAGCAGCCTTCCATGCACGCTGCAAAACGAGCCAGACCAGTTCATCGGCAGGTGGAGTAACCCAAGAGATAGGGGGCCGGGCACGAAAGGCCTGCAGGAACACAGACTCTTCAGAGGTCGGGTTGGAGGGCTGCCAATCACCTCTCTGTTTAAGAATTTCCAGAACATCACCAAAGGATACGTCAGAGGGTAAGAGAGGGGACCCTTCCCCATCATCAAAGTCTGTGTCTTCAGTAAGGAACTCTTCTTTGGAGTCCATATGCTTCCTCTTGCACGAGGTCTTTTGATGAGCTTCCTCAGAAGGAGAAGCTGGGGAAGATAGTGCAAAAGGGGTCTCCTGTGACAGGTGTCCACTAGGAGTGACTTGTGTACATTGCAGTCCAGAGGAGGGCGGGGAGAGTGATAGCACAGGATCGCCAACCAACGTCAGAGCCTTCTCCATTAGCTGGAAGGCCAGTCAACCTGAAGAGGGGGTGAGTGCCCAGGGCAGAGGTCACCCCTCTCCTAAGTGGCTCGGCCTGCCAACTCGGAGTCCCTGGATGGCTATGAAACACCAAATTATGTATGCCACAGCTGACATCCTGGGTCATAGCAAACCTCTCCTGCCACAAAGGCAACTGTGGTTCCTTAGTGAGGTCCATAAAGGGAACCGTAGAGGAGGAAGACTGTGCTATATCAAGGGGCTTCAAAGGCAATGAAGGAGGAGAATAAGTAGGGGTCTTTGGTAAAGGGTGATCACCTCCCGAGGAAGGATAGGTCCTAGGGGGAGAGATACCTCTGGCCAAAAGCACTTGATCCACAAGACGCAACACATCATATTCAGAGAGGCTCCTAGTGGATTTCACAGGCACGGCTGAGGGGGAGTCAGGTCTATCCAAAGATGGAGCAAGCTCGGTGCCCACCTCAGAGGTCTGCACTGAAAACAACGGGGCTGTAAAGGACTGAACTACAGGTGTCTGCACTGAGGAAATCATCGGTGCCGAAGTTATGGTCTGCACCGACGATAAGGTCGGTACCGAAGTGGTTGTCGGCGCTAAGGGTGGAACTGAAAAAATCGGTGCCGATAACTGAATGGTCGGTTCTGAGAGGGTAGTCGGTTCCGGGTAAGTTGTCGGAGCCGAGAAGGCAAAGGGATGTCGAAAAATCCATCGACGTCGTAACAGTCTGCATCGAGTGAACAGTCGGTGCCAGTAAAAAAGTCTGAACCAAGGAGCCCCTCAGTACCGATACGGTAAAGGACACACAAGTCAGTGCCGAAGCTCAAATGGCGCCAATGGCCTCACTGCCGAAGGTTTAGGTACCGAAAGCGCTGGAGCTGAAGAAGTCAAATCTGAATTGGAAAGCTTAGCTTTCTTGGGTCTCGGTTCTTGGGGGTCCCCAGTAGGGGTCGAAGGAAGAGACTTGGCCTTTATATGTTCATCACTCTTTTTCTTATGGGATCTTGAAGGGGTTGAAGCCTCCAACCCAAAAATAGCCTCTGAAAAAGGAGATTTAAGTAGCCCCTTCAATATTAATTTATTTTTTCTCTCAATCAATGTCCTGTTAGAGAAATTCTTACAAATCCCGCAGGGCGGGTCAACTGTTAAATGAGGCACACCCAAGAAATAGACACAGAGGGAATGTGCATCTGAAGTAGGCAATTTATGGCCACAGTCTAAACATCTTTTAAATCTTGGACTACCTTTTCTTAACTGCCATATTAGAAAGAAAGAAGGAAACCGAGAAAAAATACCAGCAATGGTATATGAATTACCCGAAGGTAAGGAGGAAAGGGGGTTTACCAATGATGGTAAAAAAGAAATTACCTTGCGGTAAAGGGAGGAAAGAAATGAAAAGATTCAAGAAAGGATAGTCGCTAAATGCGATAAGGTAAGAGAAAACTATCCGATAACTTTTCTGTGAGAAAAGGCTGTTTTAGAATTTAGTATGAAGAAAAATATTGTACTTAGCTCAAGAGAAGTAGCTTGACACGACCGAAATGGCAATACAGCAAATGAAATCTGGGGTAACAGGGAGAGGGGAATTATGGGGAAGAGTTTTAGCTCGAGAGTTTGTAGCTGACACGAGCTTGAAAGATGGCCGGCTCGGTTCCGAGGTCAGAACCGATACCCACACGTAAGGAATGAATGAGGATTAACAATATCAGATATATAAGTTATAAAAGTATCCCTCCTAAAAACTGTTGATTTAAACCCTTCTATTTCATGTAACTTATGGATTTTGACATCTAAACAGTCCATTTTCTCCCTTGTAATATGGTGTGCAAATCTAAGGCAGTCTGTCGTAGTATTGATATATTTTAAAAAATTCTTTTTGTACCTGTCCAAAAAATACAATCATCGTCTAGATACCTCTTGTAAAGGTTCCAGTTTTTAGCTAACCTGGAATTAAAAATATATTTTTCTTCCCAGATGGAAAGTACAATATTGGCATATGTAGGGACACAACATGCCCCCATAGCCACCCCACTTAACTGTTTAAAGAATTCTCCATCAAAGAACAGGGAATTGTTACATAAGACTATCTCTATCATTTCCAAACAAACCTTGAATTCATTTGTAAATTGCCTCTTTTGTAATAAAGCCTCCTCAAAACATTTAAGTCCAACTTTGTGTGGAATTACAGTAAACAAATCCTGAATATCTATAGTGACAAAGATCAAACCCTTTTTTTGTATAACTCAGCTTTTATATCCCTCAAAAAAAATCCAAGGAATATTTTAAAATACCATCTTGCTCTGTCCAAATCTTCTTTAGCTTAAAATCTAAAAATTTAGCAATGGTGGGTTTTAGAGTTTTTATTCCCAGTAAAAAAGGTGAAATCAGTAAAGTGTCGACAGATTTAAAATTATTTGTAAGGAAGAAAAATTTGGAATTACTTTTCTCTTTGGAAAAATTAAAAAAAATAGGGGATGAAGAGATCTCGAGAAAGAAAAGTATATTTAATCCTCCCCTACAACCACAGTTAAGAAATTCTGAAACATGTAGAAAGAAAGTTGAGAGAAGAATATAGGTGAATAAGGTATTCTTCAACTTCTCCAGAGAAGAAAAGAAGTTATGGGAAGAATTAAGAAAAAATAAATACTTAAAGAGTTATGAAACCGGATAAGGGGGAGGGATTGATTTGGTGGACACGATTTTACATGTTAGCAAAATTATGCACTTATAAAATGATGAGAGTACAGTATCTAAGAATGAGATAAGCATAGCATATCACAGAATTGATTTAATATTAAAAGATTTATTAGAGGATGGAATGATTGATGAAAATACTTTTCGGTATTTATCATTAGATAAACCGGTGATACCATCATTGTTTGGGATCCCTAAGATCCATAAAAATGTAATGGATCCACCTTTTAGGCCCATAGTGGCCGCAAATGGCTCTAAAACCCATCTACGTCCACACCACACAAAGTTGGACTTGAATGGTTTGAGGATGATTTATTACAAAACAGGCAATTTACAAATGATGAATTTAAGGTTTGTTTTGAATTGATGGAGAAAGTCTTATGTAACAATTTCCTGTTCTTTGATGGAGAATTCTTTAAACAGATAATTAGGGTGGCTACGGGAACATGTTGTGACTCTACATACCCCAATATTGTACTTTCCATTTGAGAAGAAAAATACATTTTTAATTCCAGGTTAGCTAAACATTGGAACCTATGTAAGAGATACCCAGATGATATTTGTATTTTTTAGACAGGTACAGAAAGTGAACTTGAGGATTTTTTAAAATGCATCAACACCACTACAGACTTCCTTAGATTTACACACCATATTACAAGGGAGAAAATGGACTATTTAGATGTCACAATCCATAAATTAGATGAAAAAGAAGGGTTTAAATTGACAATTTTTAGGAAGGATACCTTTTCTAACTCATATTTATATTTCAACAGTGCCCACCCTTTTAGGAAGAAAAATAATATGGTGTAAGGGTATTTTAGAAGGGAATCAAGGATGACACTAGATGATCAAGATTTTTTGGAAGAATGTAATAAGATAAGGGAGATGTTTTTAGAAAGGAAATACCAGAGTAGGTTAACTAATGAAATTATGAAAGAGATAAAAGAAGGAAGACAGGTCAAATATGGAACAATTTTGGGTAAGGAACTAGATATTCACCAAAAAAAATGAGATTGAATTTAACATCAGAGATAGACAGGGGTAAAAATGAGTATGACTTATAAAGGATCCTTTATTACGGATTACAGTAGTGATACATTTTTAACTTAGGACATCATAAGCAAAAATTGGGAGATATTTTCCAGCTACTCTAACTTGGAAAAAAATTTAGGGAACCGTTACAATTTGTGTTTTGGAAAGGTTATAACATTAAAAAGATTTTAGAAAATAATAAATTTAGGGATTGGGTAAGTAATAACAGTAAAAGGGTGGGGACATATAAATGTGGGGCTTGTGCCCAATGTCCATTCATAATTAATAATGAAAAAGGTTTAATATCCAGAGATAGATATAGTACGGCTACTTCCTTCTCTACTTGTAATAGTAATGGGGTGATTTATTTAGCAACATGTAAAAATGCGACGCATTTTATGTAGGAAAGATGACACGTAAATTAAATAATTGAATCTATGAACACTTATATGAGATACAGAATAATGATGTTAAAAATGCACTTTTTAAGAACACTTTAATTTGTGTGCAGGCTAGTTTGAAGTTCTCTGTCTTGGAAAAAGTAGAACAAGACCTTAGGGGTGGCCATGGCAGACTAGGATTCTGGGAATTATATTGGCAACTAGTTTTACAGGCCAACAAAACACCTGGTTTAAATGAAGCGCTCTCTCTCTCTCACCCCGGTTTTGAAATTTAGGGCATCAAGGGTATAAAGATTTTGCATAAATTATTTGCACATTATTTTAATATAAAAGGTATGTATAGTTAAAAAGTGTTTAAGTTTACTGGGTTTAAATGTGGGACTTTACAAGTATTTATGCTTTCTGGTCACAAGGTGACAGTGTTGATTTAATTTTTATTTTAATATTAGGTAGTGCTTTATATTTTTATACTAATTGAATGGATCTTTTATTTTTTTATCACAATTATTTTATTCATCATAATTGATTTTAGCCAACTGTAGCTTTTGAGAATGAGTATCAACAGTTCATCATGCTATGAGACCTAGGTTGTGTTTTTTTGGTTTTAGAACAGGGCATTTTAATTATTTGGTCATAGGATGCTGAATTATATCATTGGGATGACTGAATAAGCAATGTATTTATGGGATGACATTTTAAAAAATGGATGCTGGGGAAACTGGTATTATCTGAAGTCGTATTAAATGGACAAAAATGCGGTGATAACTGTTAAGTGCTAATAAAGTACTTTTTTGTTTTGTGTGCAACATATTCATGGCTGAGTCTCTCCTTTTAGTGGATTACTTGGAATTCAACTTGATCTGGGCTCTACTACTTTCTGTGCCTTGTGTTTTTGGTCTTTTTGTTGGTGAGGCACTGTTTATCTTCCTTGTTTTTTGGTTCAAAGGATCATCCAGATCTAAAGAAGTCACTACCCTCTTACAGTGAGCATTAATTAAGCCAAATATTGAATATCAAACAACTAAAAAGACCTCAGATGTTCCTAATATCATCACTTTATTTTCTCTTTATTCAGAACCTTACAGACTTCTGAGGAGATCTATGCCTTGCCTTCAATGCTATTAGGGATAGTCCTGGATCTCTTGTATCTCCACAAATCAAATAGCCCCACAGATACAGTTGTATAAGTAAAGTTACAATACTCATAGTAATTCAGACTGAACAGTATGGGTTATATCCTGCATAAAATAAAAGAGCCAGCCAGCTTCCAAAGGCAGTTTCAATTTACCCAAAGTAATGACAGCTTCAGCAGAGCTGCAGAAAATCAATGGTTTGAGCACCAAGCTCTACAGAGTTTTCAAGTCAGTTGAAAGAGGGAGGCTAGAGCCCTGAAACAATATAATGCTAGATAAATAAAAATCAATATGCACAGCCTTGAAACAAACAAAAAATATGTACACACACACACATACTTGCATACACACACACACACACATTTATATATATATATATATATATATATATATATATATATATATTCACACACACACACACACACATACACACACACATCACAAAGGGAACGGAAGAGGGAGGAAGCAGTTAATGTAGCAATGATAATTCAAATATCTACCATCATGGTAAATTTACTTAACTGTACAATGTTTATCATTTGATCAGTGCTGCAGTAACCTTAGTTATAGCTGTAGACTACGGTAGCTTATAATGACTCAGAATAGAAAGGATGATGGGCCAAGAGCTCCAGGAGAATGGACCTAGCAAAGTCTACTCTATACCTGGAAAAATAATCTAGCTTGTACTGCTTTGTAAAATTATGTATACAGGAGCAAAATGCTGCTTTTAAAATACTTCTAATCCACCCTTTCCCAAAATCCACTGATGAAACCAAGCCAATATGAGCATTAATCCTGCCAGGAAATGGTTTGCTGTAGTGGGTATAATGCAAGGAAATAGCACGTGGCAACCATTTGGCACAGGCATTCCTTTTTTCTTACCTTCATAAGAAATGAATAACTAAACATACTTTCTGAAAGTTTTAGTTCTGTTATGATCATATCAGAGTTGTCTGTGGTCATACAAAGTATGAAGAATCTTTTTGCCCTTTTTTTAAAGTTTTGGAAAGTAGACAGGGAGTTAGACAGATTTGCTCAAAGTAAACTCAGATACTACTCTGGGAATAAAAGGAGGATTACTCCACAAGGAAACCCTAATCTTTGTGGGAAATGAGAAGTTTTTTAAACACCTTTACTGAATTATCACTTAAGACATAGGCAAGCATACATTAACAAAAAAGAAAACATATAATTTTGCCATTTATATACATTATACATTACATATCTTTTCTTTGTAACTATCATCCGTCCAACATTACACAAATTGCTGAATTGCTGCCTTCCCATCAACCTCACCCCTCTTCCTAATGAATATTATTCTACATGAATTGTTCCTACAATGTCCATTTATTCCTGCATAGTCTGTTCCTTCCCTTTACTAAATATCCCTCTTCTAGTTCTTTTATCACTTTTATAATACTCCATATTTTAAATACAGTTGGTTTAGGCTTTGAATTTCATTTTCTACCAATTTTTTTTGGTAGTCAAAAAAAATTAAACTTAATAAGATCTCACTATGTCTAGGCAATTAAGCTGATACAGCTATTTGCTCATCCAATGTTTCTAACAGAGTACTCTGCAGGGAAATTTTAATGTTTTGTTTTTTTTTTCATATTTCCCTCTTCCTTTTTGTCATTATACTGGCCCGGTGGTCCTTGTATCCCATCCATTTTACTACCATAAGTATGAAATGCAGTTGGCTGAAATACAGTAATATCGACTTGGAAAACCGAAAATGGGAGTGTACCAACATGCAAAATGTTGAATCCACATATTAATATGCAAATTCGACCTTACTCGACATTAACAGAATGCAGTCCTGCACTGCACCAGATGTAAGATAAGGATTTTGCAGGGGGCAAGCCCCCCTGCACCCCCCTACAAATATATATTCAAACTCCGAGATTGTACTACAGTGGGGAAAAGGGTACATTTCCCAATTCCCACTGTACCATGATCTCTAGTTCAATGACCGACCTTATCTTTGCGAATGCACTGAGCATTCACTGAAATGGAACTCGTGCAAGGGAAAGATCAGCAACGCGGGTCAGACAGATGTCATTCGACAACCCATGGTCACCGAAAATTCGTTAGGCAATTTAAATGTAAACTCATCCAACTCCATGCCCCAGGGATGAATCTGTTATTTCACACTTGGACCAGTCACGGATCTAAGGCAAAGGGACTTGACATGTCCGAGCTTCCATCAAAGGGGTCTAACCGACCCCCCCCCCCTTTGTGACAACACAGGTTCATAGGTAGGTAACTAGGCTATCGGCCACAGGGCCTATACAAGCCTAGCCAAACAATTCCCTGGCTTTTGCCACCCAAGAAAGTTATTTTCCTGTGCCCCTGTCAAGCAGAGCCACAGAGGTGATCCCCAGGGTGAATTTCCGATTTCCCAACCAATTGTCTAGATTCCTCTTAAAGAGGGCTACTGAGGAGCTTTGCTTGACATGAAAGGGTAGTCTGTTCAGAGTATAGGGGGTCTCGGGGACAGGGATCTATCCCTCCAGCATGTTCTGTTTATTGTCGTGACAAGGTTTAGGTCCCTGGAGTGTGTGGCATGGAGAGAGATTGGGGTTTCTTTAAGTAGAGGTCACCTCTGAGTAGGTGATAGGTGACGGAGTAGAGCTGGAGTTTTTTGAGGCAGTCAGCATATAGCATCTGTTTGAGGCCGGTAATTCTCTTAGTGAGGTATTTCTGAGGCCTTTCTAGTTGTTGCAGATGTCTTGCGAGGTACATGCCAAATGGGGAGTTGTACTCTATGATGGAATGAGTAGAGAGGAAAAATTACCTCTTTTTCTCTAGAGGAGCACCCTTTAGTGATGAGGTGTGCCACAAAAAAGGATTTCCTGACTACTGTGGCGATGTGATTGTCAAAGGAGAGACTAGTGTCCACCTGCGTCCCAAGGTCTCTTATCACACTTTCAGTGTTAAGTAAGTTACCACCTATGTGGTAGTTCACGGGTACAGTGTTTTTCCCCAAAAGGAATGACAATACACTTTTTGGCATTGAGCTTGAGGCCATGGCTTTGACACCAAGCATCAGTCTTAGTGAGGACCCTTTGCAGAGTGTCCACATCATTAGGCAATTCTATTATGGCTCCCAGTTTGCAGTCATCTGTGAACTTTGTTAGCCAAAGACCTGCTGTATTATCCTGGACTATGCCAAACAGGAGAGGACCCAGGACTGAACCCTGTGGTACTCCACTTGTCATTGGTTTGAAATCGGATTTGGAGTTGGCTACTTTCACTGTGTGGGTTCTATCAGTGAGCTAGGCGGCCACCCATCTTGTGACATAGAGATTTATGCCCAGTCTGGTGAGTTTATCTATAATTCTAGAGTGGGGTATTGTGTTGAAAGCCCCGGCGAGGTCAAGATAGACTGTGTGCACCACCTTACCCTTGTCCATGGCTCTGGAGACTGCTTCAAAGAAGTCAATCAGGTTTAGAAGACATGATCTTCCTCTTACAAATCCGAATTGAGTGGGGTTCAGCATCTGCAGGTTACCCATGTCTTTGTTTATAAGTTCCATGATGATACGTTCCATGGCCTTGCAGACCAGGCTCGTCAGGCAAATGGGGGGGGGGGTAGTTCCCAGGGTCCGTGGTGGCGCCCCCTTTGTGAAGTAGGATAACCGCCGTTGTGCGCCATTTAGTAGGCACAAAGCCTTAAGTGATGCTATGATTGAACATGGTACTTAGGTGGGGTGCCAGTTTGTTCTGTAGTTCATGCAGAATGCAGCCTGGGATGTTGTCTGATCTCATGGATGCTGTATTTTTGGCTTTGGAGAGTGCGGTCTTAACTTCTGCATCCGTGATTACAGGGGCTATGCATTCTTCCGGTACAGGGATGGACCCTTGGGGGTGGGGTAAAGTTTACACTGAACCTGTCTGCCAGGATGTTGGCAATATCAGTTGGTTCTGTATATCTAGTGCCATTGTGCTGTAGCTCAGAGCAGGTCTGAGTGTTGCCACTGAGATTCTTGACATAGCTGTAGAATGTTTTGTGGTTGTCTTTAGAATCAGTGGCAATTTTATTTTCGTAGTTAGCTTTGGGGGATCTCAGCTTCTTACTGAGGGTGACCAGAGAGTTCCTGCAATCAGGGGATTTTACTCTTTTTTGCAACAGCTTTTTCCTTCTGTTGTAGAGTTTGTTTATAGGCAGGGGACCACCAGATTGGCTGCCTTTTTTTGGAGGATAGCGTCTTGGTTCTGTTGGGGATGGCACGATCCATGCACTCGTGTATGTGTTTATACAGTGCATTTGTATAGGATTCTGCAGTCGTACCTCTATTATCCGTCTGCACAGGTGTAGTGAAGTTTGCCACTTCTGTCTTAAGTGTGAAGTTGGCTTTGGAGAAGTTTTTTTACGGTGGTTTCCTTAATGGGGGGTGGAGGCAGAATGTTGATGTCTAGGGTGATTAGCTTATGGTCGGATCTGACCAGTGAGGGCTTGACCTCTGGAGTGGAAAATTGCTTACCCATGTTGGTAATGACCAGGTCCAGGATATTGCTACCCCTGGTGGGGCTATGGGCAAGCTGATCCAGGGCACTGGAATTTATGAATTCCAGAAAGCGTTGAGCTAATGAGTTATTACTTGAGTTTTCCCAGTTGATGGTGGGGTAGTTGGAATATGCCATTATTAAGGTATTGGACTGTACCTTAATATTATCCAGTATATCGAGGAACGTGGAGTGGGGGATCCTGGGGCATGGCGGGGGATCTGTAGCAAGCTACAACCTGGATTGCAGTCTTGCCCCAGTTTTAGCTGCACTTGGATAATTTCGGACACATTATGTTGAGCAACTAGCCTGGAGGTGTGGATGTCCTTAATGAATACGGACACTCCTCCTCCTTTAGTGTTTAGGCCCAGGTTAGGTGGTCGAAAAGTGTGGTATGAATTATAGCGTGGTAATGCAGTGGTGCTATCTGGATCCTTGAACCAGGTCTCTGTTACTGCACAGATGTCGATGTTCTCCATATTGAGAAGTACTTCGAGTGAGTGCATTCTGAAGTTTAGACTTTTAGCACTGAGTAGCACTACCCTCAGTTTTTACTTGCATGTACCTGCTACAGTGGTGGGTTTGTCATTTGAACCTTGCCTAAAAAAAGCACTATAGGGGTGGGAAGAGCCTTAGCCAGTTTCCGGAATCCCAGGGGCGACAGATGCAGGCCATCCTTGGCAAAGCATTGTGGTCTGTCGATCATGCCGTCCCAGGAAGACAGATACTGGATCCCCTTTGAATGACACCAGAAGCTTAGCCAATTGTTGAAGTCAATCATTTTGTCCTTGTACTGTTGTATCATTCTGGGCGATGGCAGGATGGTACTCAGGGCTAGGGTCATACCTGCCTTGGCTACATGATACGAGAACTCTTCCATGTCTCTTTTCATGTAGTCCAAGGAGGTACGTCTCAGGTCATTCACACCAACATGGACAATGACAGTCATATTTGTACTTGCTGTGGAGTGACCTCAGTGTGTGCGTTATGTGGCAGATCCTGGCACTCTACAGGCAGCTGACAGTAACTTTCTCCTTGTTTAGCCTGGTGAGTGGGGCATCAGTGTGCTTGCCTATAGAGTCGCCTATGACAAGTGTGTTGGGTATGTTGTTTTGCCTTAAGACCTGAGGTTGAGTGGCACACTGATTTTGTGGTCTGTGTGTCGTATGGGTAGTGGGGGTGATGGTTGCTTGCGTTTCTGCTTTGGAGGTCTCTATTGTTTGGGTAGATTTTTATTGAGAGCCTCCACGAATGTAGGTGTGTGTTTTGTGTTACTATGCGTGGGTTTAGGTGGTGTGTGATTTGATGGACTGTGTGTTGTGTATGGTGTGATGTAGGTGTTTACCTTCTCTTGACTGTCTAGTCCAGTCTTGGCTGGAGAGAGTTTGGCTTCCAGTTTGGTTATATATCTGCATCTCTCACAGGTTGTGGTGTTGGGTGGTAGGAGGAGTGGGTTGTAGGTGTACATGAGGCAATTGTTACATTGCCTCAAGATGCCCAGATTCATCAGGTGGACAGGAGAAAACACCGGGAGCTGACCCTTAGACATGCCTAGATAGGTGCTATTTAATTTAAGTACTAAAAAACTTCTCCTCCTGACAAGTGAGGAAAGTTGAGTGCTGCAGTCGTTTGTAGTTTGTTTAGTGCTTGCAACGAGTCTTGAACAAGTGCTGAGCAAAACAATGTAGTTTTTGAGTAATAAAATTAGAAGACTGGGTAGTTCTAAGGGAAAATTTGAAGAGCAGACTTTCTGGCGCCAGGAATCATTTAATTAGAAGTTATGTACTTACCATAATGTTCCATCTGAGTAGGTGGATTCATTTGTCTGCAACCTGTGGGTTATGGATCCGATATCGGATCCGAACCGACATGGTTTATCCAGCTATGGATCAGAGCTCTTGGCTCCTCCCCTCACCCATAATGCCCTGCTCTCCCTACATGACCTCAGATCGAGTTTGCCCTGAATCAAAATACCCTAAAAAGGGTAACACATAATATGCAGGAAACTGACAAGGCCAGGGGGATAGGAGGGCGGGATGGTTGCAGACAAATGAATCCACCTACTCAGCTGGAACGTTATGGTAAGTACATAACTTCTAAATCTGAAGTAGGAGATTCATTTGTCGGCAACCTGTGGGACAGAGTCCCCAGCTACCTGAATCTTGGGCAGCTGTCATGGAAGGATATTCCGGAGCACCACGGAGCCAAAGGATGCTCTACCTCTAGATGTGATATCCAGCTTGTAATGAGAAATAAAGGTATGAGATGAAGCCCAAGTGGCTGCTGAACAAATATCATCCAGAGGAATCCTAGCTCTAAAGGCCGCTGAGGTAGAAACTGACTGGGTCGAATGCGCATGGACTCCCTCCGGTGCGGGCCTTCCAGAAGCTTGGTAAGCTAAAAGAATGCACTGCGAAATCCATCGTGACAAGGAGACTTTGGAAATTGGTTTACCCAAATTGAATTTGGCAAAGGAAATGAACAACTGGTTGGATTGCCTATGACCAGCTGTCCTGTTAAGATAAAAACGAAGCTGCCTGTGAACATCCAAGGAATGCAGCTTGTATTCACCCTTGTTCTGATATTTAGGAAAGAAAACAGGGAGGTTAATGGACTGATTAATGTTTGCTTCTGAAGCTACCTTAGGAAGAAAGGAGGGATTGGTCCTGAGGTATACGCGGTCCGGATGGAAGACCAAGTAAGGAGGCTTCATGGATAAGGCTTGAAGTTCCGAAACCCTCTTGGCCGAAGTAATGGCTACTAAAAAAGCAGTCTTCAGGGACAAGAATTTAAGATCTACTGTAGCCGCAGGCTCGAAGGGGGGAGCGGTCAGGGCCTGAAGAACCAAAGAAAGATCCCACGGTGGAACCGTCTGCTTGACAGGGGGTCTAATGAGAAAGGTGCCTTTTAGGAAGATTTTACATAATTTGGCGGACATAAGAGGTCCAGAGTCATGACCAACATGATAGTGTGAAATGGCCGCAAGCTGCACTTTAACCGTTGAACTACTGGCACTATCATTAAAAAGAGTGGTTAGGAAGTCTAGCACTAGAGGAAGGGGAACCGTGAAGGGATCTAGACCCTGCCGCTCCGCCCAAATGGAGAATCGTTTCCATTTACTGCGGTAAACTTTTCAGGTAGATGGTTTATGAGCCGCTACCAGGATGGCCTTAACGGGGGACGAGACACCGAGAGTCCTAATTAGGAGTGGAACTGGAGCAGCCAGGCAGTTAGCTTCAGGTTGTCCAGATTCAGAGTTGGTAGGTTCGATGGGTGTGATATCAGATCCGGAATGGGATCTAGAATCCAAGGTGGATTCACAGAGTGAGACCTTAGGAAAGGGAACCAGATCTGTCGAAGCCAGAATGGGGCAATGAGGCTCATTCTGCACCCCAACTGAGAGGCTTTCTGAAGAACTTGGAGCATCAGAGGCAAAGGGGGGTAAGCGTAAAGAAGACCGGGAGGCCAAGCATGCACCAGAGCGTCTCTCGGGGAATCCCCTGGAGGAGGGATTAGAGCGAAAAAACTGTCGCACTTGGTGTTTAAGGGAGACGCAAAGAGATCGCAACAAGGAGTTCCCCACCGTGCGAAGATACGTTTCGCTACTTGAGCATTGAGAGACCACTCGTACGGGGAGAGAATGGTGCGACTGAGCTTGTCCGCAAGGATGTTGGACCGACCCGAAATATGCGTTGCGATGAGAAAGCGGTTGGTGGAGATCGCCCATTCCCACACTCTCATGGCTTCCCGACATAGAGGATAAGATCTGGTTCCCCCCTGTTTGTTGATGTACCAGACCACCGACATGTTGTCTGACTGAATCGCAATTGTTCCAAGGGGAAGAAAGTCCTGAAGTGCTCGCAACGCCAAGAGCACTGCTCTCATCTCTAGAACATTGATATGCAGGGAGGTCTCTGAGTCGTTTCACGTGCCTTGGACCGTCTGGCCTGCAAAATGCCCCCCCCCCACCCGAGGTGGGAGGCGTCCGTGGTCACCGTGGCGAGAGGGGGAGAAGCACAAAAGGGGCAGCCTCCGTGGAGATCCTGAGAATGGAGCCACCACAAGAGAGACCGTTTGCAAGCCTTGCTGATCGCAATGGGATGATGCAGAGGTAGAGCAAGGTAAGACTGAACTTGAAGTGTCCACTGAAGGACCCGCATGTTGAACCTGGCGAGTGGAAGATGATATATCGCTGCCGCCATGGACCCTAGAGCCCTCAGGACCAATTCCGCCGGAACTGAGCTGGAGTGGAGGATGGCCCGCACCTGGAGTCGCAGATTCCGAACTCTGTCGGCTGTGAGAAATGCTCTTAACTCCCTTGTGTCCAACCTGGCACCTATAAAATCTATCAACTGAGTAGGAGCCAGGTTGGATTTTGCTACATTTATTGTGATGCCCAGGCGGGGAGCTAGATGAAGAAAGGAGTCTCGCGCCAAGGATAGTAGATGCCTTGTTGGGGCGGTAAGAAGCCAGTCGTCCAGGTACGGAAAGACCTGCACCCCCTGAAGCCTCAGGTGGGCCGCAACTACTGCTAATACTTTGGTGAACACCCTGGGGGCTGTGGTGAGACCAAAGGGAAGGACCCTGAACTGGTAGTGACTGGCTCCCAGCCGGAAGCGAAGAAACCTCCTGGAGCGCCTGTCCATTAGTATGCGGTAGTACGCATCCTTGAGGTCTATAGAGCACATCCAGTGATTCTCTCCCAGGAGGGGGAGGATGGATTGCAAAGTGACCATTCGGAACTTCTCCTTGGGAACTGCCAGGTTTAACAGGGACGGGTCTAAAATTGGTCTTTGGTCCCCCGTCTTTTTTGGAACTAATAAGAACCTGGAGTAAAACCCTGATCCGATCTGGTCTGGGGGGACGGGCTGGATGGCTCTTTTCCCTAGCAGATGGCCAATTTCTGCTGAAGTGGCCTCCCACTGACCGGGTGGAACGTCGGGGAGTGATCTTAATTTTGGAATGTGATGAAAGGGGATCGTGTATCCTCTGGATATAATGCGGAGGACCCAGCGGTCTGATGTTATGGACTCCCATGCCGCTAGGTGCTCCGAAAAACGTCCCCCGACTGCCTCCAGAGTGGAGCAGTTGGGCAACCCCTCAGGGCTGCTGCGCGGGCCATTCAGAGAAAGGTTCTCTGGACCCTAAATTCCTGGAAGCCCCTCTGTCCCTGGGGCGGCATCCTCCCTGTCCTCCTCTGCCACGGAAGGACTGGTTGTCCGGAGCGGGTTGGGATTGCTGCGACTTCCAGAACCACATCTTCTTCTGGCCATTTTGGTTCCTAGAGCAGGACCTCTGGGGTACAGAGAAGCGGATTCAGATGGCAGACAGCGTCTTCCTGTCCTTTTCGCTCTGGGTCAAGGTGTCGCGAACCGTTTTGCCAAAAAGGGCAGAACCATCAAAGGGGGCGTTCGCGAAGGACGCCTTGAAGGGCTCCGTGAAATGGCAATGACGGAGCCAGGCCTGACGTCTAGTGACTAGGCCTACTCCTGCAGCTCTAGCGGCTCCCTCAGTAGCATGGGACAGCAACCGCATAGAGGTATTCGTCACGGATCGAAGAGTGGCCATACGGGTGGAGTGCAAAAGTTTGTCCTCCTTCGACATGGACTCTGGGGGGGATGCAGCGTATTCTTTAATAAGATCGCGCTGCATCCTGGTAAGATGTGCCAAGTAGTTGAGCGCCCTCACCGAGAAGGTCGCTGAACTAAACATTCGCTTCCCCAGGCGGTCCATCATCCAAGACTCCTTGCTCGGAGGATGGACTGAAGGACTCTCCTGGGGGAGTTTCTTCTTGGTAGCTGCTGCCGTCAACATGGCATCTACCGGAGGCCCCTTACTCCAGTGGGCACGGTCTGCAGGGGGGCTATGTATTCTGTCTGGCCTTTTGGGGATTGGCTCCACGGTGTCTGGTTCCTTCCACGCCCTGGTGGTAATAAGGTCCACCAGGGGGTCGGCAGGAGGGGACACCCAAGAGGTAGACGGGCCCGCTTCGAATGCCTCCAAGAACATGGACTCGTCCGAGGAAGACTTGGGGGCAGACCACCCACCCCTTATGCGAAGCATTTCCATGATGTCTCCAAAGGAGACATCCTCGGGGGGTGATCTTGGGGAGCCTTCCCCTTCCTCCAAATCCGTGTCTTCTGTTAAAGACTCGGGGGAGTCTATGTGCCTCCTTTTACATGTATGCTTGCGAGGTGCTTCCTCGGGGGGGCTGTCCGAGAAGCCCTCGCAAGCAGTGTCTTGTTCCAATGGAACAGCTTGAGGCATTGAAGCGGGCTGTCCCAGTGGCCGGATGGTGGAAGCCTGACCCAGTGCAGATGGAGCGCGGGAAGGAGCCGAAGCAAGTGCCGGGGGTCCGGAAGCCCTCAACAGAGCCCTCTCCACTACATCAAAAGCCGAAGGGGAGCCAGCCTCGACCAAAGGATCCGAAAGTCAGCTCCCCCTCGGATCCGAAGAGTGGATCTGAGCCGGCCCCGAGACACTCGGATCCGAGGGACCAGTGCGCTCCGACACAGACGGCGCCGAAGGCACGCTAAGTCCCCCAGATCTGAAGCTCGGAGCCAGGCTCCGAGAGGTCGGATCCGAAACACTCAAGGGCAGGGTCGGATCCGAAGTACCTAGTACTATCGGCGCCGACCCACCCCCGGCTCCGAAGCTACCCGGCTCCGAACGCTCTGAACCCGGGTAGCGGGTCGGAGAAGGAGCTATGGGCTTGAAAAATGGGGTCGAGCTCCCCCCCAGAGGGGGGGGGGGGCAGGAGCACTCCCATCTGCATCTGGGCCTGGATGAACCTTCTTATCATCCGGTCCAGATCGGCGTCAGAAAGGCTGTACGTAGACCTCGAAGAGGCTACCGAGGTAGGCCTTGAGTGCCTCCTCGATAGCCTCGATGGAGATCAGGTCTCCTCCTCCTCAGGCCACGGTGAAAAGCAGACCGGAGACCGGAGCCGAGGGGGGGGGGGGAGAGCCAGCAGCCAAGGAGGCCGGAGGAGAAGCCCGCTTAGCTGGCGGGGCCGAAACAGAGGTCTCGGCCTGCCGCTTGTGGTGCTTCTCTCTCCGGTCCTTTTTTCTTGCTTCCCTGTCCTCCAACCCAGCAGCGGGAGGTTGAGTCCCAGGTGGAGGAGGGGGAGCAGGCAAGGAGGGAACTGTAGCAACAGTACCCACCACCGGAGCGGAGGCTGAAGCCGAGTCCGGGGGCAGAAGTCCCGCCAGGACTAGCTTCGACCTCCACTCCTTCAATGCCCTGGGGTTGAACCCTGCACAAATGGAACATCCAGAAGTGAAGTGTTCAACCCCAAGGCATCGAACGCACCGAGTGTGGCCATCAGCAGGGGAAAGCTTATGGCCACACTCGGTGCACTTCGAGAAAATTGCCTTAGGGGCTTCAGACATAACTAAAGTCTTTTTTTTTTTTTTTAAACCAAGTAAAAAAAAAAGACAAACAAACAATTAGTGCTAAACTAGCACACACACAAGGCCCCAAACAACACACTCAACAAAACTCCGAACCAGCGAGGGGAGGGAATTAAAATAAAATTTTAGATGTAACAATTAAGACCCAAAAGTATCAAAAAACTAAAGGAAACCTAACACAATCACACAAATTTAACTACAAAAAAGCAATTTAAAGCTTTAAAAGAGTTTTTTATAGACTTAGCTGAAGAGCTCAGAAGATCCAACTGGTTACCAGCGCGGCAAACTAGATCTGAGGTTATGTAGGGAGAGCAGGGCATTATGGGTGAGGGGAGGAGCTAAGAGCTCGGATCCATAGCTGGATAAACCATGCCGGTTCGGATCTGATATCGGATCCATAACCCACAGGTTGCAGACAAATAAATCTCCTACTTCAGATCCCTAGTTAAACGGCGCTGAGCAATGCACAAAACTGCACAAACATGGGTTTTTAAACAGAAAGATGAAAGGGATAGATAGTTTCTGAGCTGAAATCACTCCTCCAGCGACATATAGGCTGTTCCAAAGCTCACCACTCTCACTGATGAACAGAGACACTTCCCTCTATCTTAGAAAGGTCTGGGCAACACAGGAACTTACAAACAGCCCAGAATTCAGCAAAATCTGAAAATGACTTTACTAGATCCAGAAAGGTGATAAATGAGTAGAGGAATAAGTTTTTTTTTTTAAGTTAAGTCAAATATAGCAATAAAAACACTTTTAACACAGAAAACAGGCTATCACACTTGAGTGTGTAGCCCTTTACAGTTAAACAGATGTAAAACACTTAAAAATGATAATTTGAAGTGCAAGCAGTACAATAATTCAAAAAACAGTTCAGATAAGTAGCAAAGTTAATAAAAAATGGTCAGAATAATACGGCTGGCAAAAACAAGCAATAAAAAGCAAAACAGAGGTGCTTAATCCACTCAAAGTCTCCTTTTCTCTCTCTGCTGCAGTAGGACTCTGCAGGACACCCAAGCAGGTTCTTGCTGAGGTAATATACGCACAAAAGTCGCGCAAACACTTGTTTTTAAAAAGAAAGATGAAAGGAGTAGAAATAGCCCAAAATGGCCGATAAAACTACAGTTTCTGAGCTGAAACCACTCCTCCAGTGACAGATAGGCTGTTCCAAAGTTCACCACTCTCACTGATGAAAAGAGACGCTTCCCTCTATCTTAGAAAGGTCTGGGCAACACAGGAACTTACAAACAGCCCAGAATTTAGCAAAATCTGAAAACCAGACATTACTAGTTCTAGAAAAGCGGGAAACAAGTAGAGGGATAGGATTTTTTTTTTTTTAAAGTTAAGGCAAATATAGCAATAAAAAACACTTTTAACACAGAAAAGAGGCGATCACACTTGAGTGTACAGCCCTTTACAGTTAAACAGATGTAAAACACTTAAAAAAAAAAAAAAAAAAAAAAATAAGCAGTATAAAGTGTAAAAAAACAGTTCAATTCAAATAATGTTGTAAAAAAAATAGTTAAAAAAAATGAAAAACAAGCAATACAAAGCAAAACATAGGTACTTAATCCACACAAAGTCGCCTTTTCTCTCTCTGCTGCTGTAGGACTCTGCAGGACACCCAGGAAGGCTCTTGCTGAGGTAATACATAGTATGGTCCCTGGGAGCATGTGCAATATATGATAGCTGTGTATTGCCCACCTCCACAGCAGCTCAGCCAGGCACACTTTCAATCCTCTGATCACTTCTCCAGTAGCAATGTTCCTGGCTTCCACCAAAGATTAACTCCAAGAGACACTCACATGACAACCTCCTCCTAGGATGGGCATGCTCATCCTTCCCTGCTGCTCAGTCAGTCACCTAAGCCACTATTTGAACACAGGTCATCTGGGTTGTAGTCACAGCTTTAACCCTCTATGCCACTGGAGTGCAGGAAGTTTTTAAAATCTACCTCCAACATTTGCTATCTACCTGAAGAAAACTTTTCCTTGAAGTCTGCTTGGGGTATACAAATACCTATATAAACACTTCCAAGCACAGATCTGAAAGGAAATAAGATACGGCTGACACACAGTGAGAGCCTGCATTTCAGACACTCATCTTACAGATGGTGGAACAAACAACAAAACTGCTTTCCATGTTATGAACCTCAAATCAGCCTATTGAGCTGGTTCAAATGGAGAAAACATTTTTTTGAACACTAAGATAAGATCCCAAGAAGGATCCACCTGTTTTCTAGGTGGACAGGTATGCAAAACACCTTTCAAAAACATTTTAACATGGGAATGCACTGGAACAGGATGATCTATGAGCAGTCATGCTGAAATGAGTGGCAAAAGAACCTTGACAGAGGAGTAAGAAATGACAGAGGAAAACATTCACAAATATTGCAGAACCACTGAAATACTAGTCTTGAAAGGTCCTGGTTCTCATCTTGGCACCAACTAGAAAATATTTTCCATTTATTAATATATGATTTCCTAGCAGCAGGTTTCTTTGCTTCCATTAATACCTTATGCATAACCTCAGAGCACAGGTGTCTAAAAGGCATTCAAATTCTATCATCCAAGCAGTTAGCTGAAGTTGTTTCAAGTAACAGTGTATCAAACTACCCCTGTTTTGTGTCAGCAAGTCCACTCTGTGAGGAATCTTGTGGCAATTATCCTTGGCCATTAACAAAAGGGTTCCTATTATATAATCAAAGACGCATTCCTTCTAATGCATCTTGATTGAACTTGAAAGCACGAAACAGCACATAAATTACTTTTTTCCCTGGGAAAGAAATCGCTTGGCTGTGATCTCGGAGTTGGTAAATTGAAGTAGGGTGTGTGGGGGGACACAGCCCCCCACATCTGGGGGTGTGGGGGGAGAAGCTCACCACTTTATGTAATATTTTAAAGTTTTTATTTTTTTTGTGGAACAGCGATCTTTTTCCCCTGGGAAAGAAAGTGTTCAGGATTGTAAGCTTTTGCTTACATGTAGTTGATAAATCAGCGTTTGCTTTTTTAAGCGTTCACTGATTTAATATGGACCCTAACAAAAGAAGGGAGAGCCACTGTTGCCTGGGGCATCGGTTTTCCAGGCCTGTTTGCAAGGAATCCTGAAGAAGAATTTTGCTAGTTTACTCTGAATGGAGGTGAAAAGATCTACCGGACGTGTTCCTCACACGTGGATCGAATCCTAGAAGACCCCCCCCCAATTCAATTTCCACTCATAAGGGTCTGTCTTGATCCTGCTCTGCTTGTCTGCCACAATATTTTGCTCAGACATGATGTAAGATGCCTGTAGAGTGAAACCATGCTGAATTGCTATATCCTAGGTTATGATGGCTGGTTTGCACAGAGGATAAGATCTGGATCCTCCCTGTTTATGTACCATATCACTGTGGTGTTGTTTGTAATTACTTGTAACAGCCTGGGGCCCATAGATGACTGTGACAGATGAAAACATTTGTTTTGGTCGGTCTTTTTTGTTCCAAAGGCCTTACAATTTTACTTCCATCGACACTACTGCCCAATCAGACTCTGAAACCTATTTTGCAGTCTGTGCTGGTGGTGGAAGAGAAGCAGATTCAGATGGATGTTGCTGAGAGAACCATACTGATTTTAGATATGACTGAAATTTTCTCAGGTGTAGTCTGGCTAGAGGAATCATGAGAATCATGTATGCCATAAATCCTAGTATCCTGAAAAATTTTCTTGATGAAGTCTTGGGTTGAGAGGAAAAACTCAAGAATGTACCTAGACATATATCTACTTTTTTTCATGGAAGAAAAGCTCTATGAATACAAATATCTAAGACATTCCAGAAAAATAAACCTGTGAAAAGGAGTAAAACAAAATTTGAATATTTGAAACCTCGGTCTGAGAAGAGGGTCTCTTACCTAAGGTGAGAGATTCATGACTGCAAAGATAAGCAAGTTGCCAAAATAAGCAAAATGTGAATACCTTGCGATCTGCAATATGCTTAAACTGGAGCTATAAACTTTCAAAATACCCTTGAAGTAGTGGATAACACAAAAGGAATGCACAGAAATGAAAACTGTAATTGGGAGATAAAAAAACCTTAACAAATATTTGCAATCTGAGGCTATAGCAATGCAATGCTAAGCATTCTTTAAATAGGGTTACTAAGACCTAAAAGGGGGGAATCTGTATTAACAGGTTATAAAGGAATAACACTGAATTTGGGACTTTCAAAAAACAATTTAAAAAAGAAAGATCTAAGACTGGTCTTGGTGAGTCTTGGTATCAGAAATGTTCTTGAAATGAAACCTTTCCTCATCAGAGAAAGTACAGCAACTTCTATTACCCCAAGAATCAACAGTTGCTGAAAGATAGGTGAAAAGAAAAGAAGTTATGTCTTGTTTCATCTGTGTTGTCGAGCTTCACTAATCCTTTACAGTGGGCTCTGTTCCGAGCCTCAGAACTGACTCGGCCGTTTACTCCAGTTCACAGCTTCCAATCTCTCGAGCCAGGCACTACTCATAATGCTCCTCTCAAAATTACTCCAGATCACGTTTGCCCAAAATAGTGGTAGAAAAACAAGCAGAAATTATAGTGAAAATAATAGGCATAATAGTCAGAGACTAGATATGTGTCCTTCATATGAAGCTAGCTATGGAAAATCCAGTCCACTAAGAGTCTTAGGTTGGGGGTAGGAGGGTGGGGATGTCAAGGTTTAGTGAAGCTCGAGAACATAGATGGAACATTATGTTAAGACATAACTTCTTTATCTGATGTTGTCAATCTTCACTCAATTCTTGACAGAGTCCCCAGCTACTTTAGTCTTGGGTGGTCTCACGGAAGAGTATTCCTAAGCACCATCGAGCCGAATGATGCCCCCCCCCCCTCCAGACTTGATCTAATTTTTAATGAGTGATAAAGTATGAGGAGAAGAAGTGGCTGCTGCGCACATACTGTTCAATGATGCTCTGGCACGAAAAACTGCAGAAGTTGCCATCTCTCGCGTTGAATGGGCTTTAACTGGATGTGAAAGTTGGAGCCCTTTAAAATGACAGATGAAAGTTATGCAGTCTCTAAGCCATTTGGCCAAGGTAACTGTTGAAACTGGATTACCTAACGAAGGAGAGGAGAATGTCACAAATAATCGGTCATATTTTCCAAAAGAAAATGTAATTGTGTGTGGAAGTCCAGTAAGTGAAGGGCATACTCTCCTTTCTTAAAAAAAATATGGAAGAAAACTGGGAATTGCAGGGTTTGGTTAATGTTAGATTCCAAAACAACCTTTGGTAAAAAGGTTGGATTTGCTCTAAAGGCAACCCTGTCCTTGTGAAATATTAAATAGGGAGGTTTGCAGGACAGAGCCTTAAGTTCATATACTCTTCTGGCAGATGTAATAGCCACCAAAAATAAAGTTTTAGACAAATATTTTAAGCCACAAGTGGGTGATGGTTTGAAAGGGTTCATAGTAAGGGTCTGAAGAACTAAAGTTAGATCCCAAGGAGGAATGGGTTCCTTAAATGGAGGTCTTAACATTAGAAGACCCTTAAAATGCCTTACAAAGTTTTTCTGACATTAGAGATGCACCATTAAGACTCATATGAAAGTTCAAAATTTTCTCTAGGTGAACTTTAACTGTTGAGGCAGAGGAACCAGATTGGTAAAGGATAGCTAGAAAATCCAAGACTTTATGAATAGGACTCTTGTAAGGGTCTAGGCCATTGTCAACAGCCCAGTTAGCAATTTTTTACCATTTCCTTTGATATAGCTTCTTAGTAGGTTTGTGATGAGCAACAGCAATTTGTTTGACAGGAGAAGAAAAGGATGGTGATCATGGGAACTGGAGAAGCCATGCCATGAGCTTGAGATGTTGGAGATTCAGATGAACCACGGCTTCCAAATGAGAGAGCAGATCTGGAGTTGGGTCCAGAATCCATGGTTTCCAAAGATGAGGCCAAAGGAAGGGAAACTAAACTTGTCAAGGCCAGAAGGGGGCAATGAGGATTACTGATTTTTCCATCCTCCTGGCTTTCTTTAGGAACTGTGGTATCAGGGGAATTGGGGGAAAGACAGAGAAGACCACGGGGGGCCAATTGTGGAGGACAGCATCTCTGGGTGACTCCCCCTGAGTGGGGATTAGGGCAAAATAGCTTCTGTGCTTGTTCACGGGAGAGGCAAAAAGATCGTAGCAAGGTTCACCCCAGTGGTGGAAAATCTTGTTTGCCACTACAGGATTGAGAGACCACTAGTGAGGCTTGAGGATAGTCCTGTTCAGCTTGTCTGCTATTACGCTGGAGCTCCCCGATATGTGCGTTGCTGTGAGAAAGTGGTTGGAAGAAATCACCCATTGGCAAACACTGAGGGCTTCTAGACACAATGGGTAAGACTTGGTCCCCCCCCTTGTTTGTTTATATACCTGACTACTGACATGTTGTCTGTCTGAATAGCTACTGTCCCTAGAGGAAGGACGTCTTGGAATGCTTGCAACATCAACAGCACTGCCCTCATCTCTAGAACACTGACGTGCAAAGTTGGCCTCTAGTTGAGACCACGTGCCTTGGACTGTCCTTCCCAGACAATGCCACTCACCCCCATCTGGGAAGCATCCCTGGTCACTATGGCTTGGGGCTGGGGAAGAATGAATGGTCGACCCAAGACAATCTGACTGGAGTGGAGTCACCACATGAGATCCTGTTTGCAGCGATTGGTAATCAATATTAGTTAAGACATTGGTAGGTATCAGAGACCATTGGGAAGCAAGTAACCACTGCAAAATTCGCATGTGATACCTTGCTAGGGGAACAAGAATGAGTGATGCTGCCATAGAGCCTAATATTTGTAAGACTAGTCTTGCCGGAACCCTTTTGTTTCGTAGAGTTTGTCTGACTTGTGATGTGATACGTTGAAGTCTTTCTGGAGAGAGTGAGGCAATTCCTGAAACAGTGTTTAAACGGACTCTGATAAATTCTAGTTGCTGAATGGGTTGCAAGCTTGGTTTCTCAAAATTTATGGTTATGCCATGTAAAGAGGTGTAGAGTGTAGTCTCTTGCCCGTTCTACCAGACGCCTGGTTGTAGCAGTAAGGAGCCAGTCATGGAGGTAAGGAAATACTCGAAATCCTAGCAGTCTGCGATGAGCTGGTACCACTGCTATGCATTTGGTGAACACCCTGGGGGCCGTGGTGAGTCCAAAGGGCAGCGTTCTGAATTGGAAATGACTGGTTCCCGGATGGAAGCGCAGATATCTCCTGGAGCTTCTGTCCATTTTTATATGGTAATAAGTATCCTGGAGGGCTACAGAGCACATCCAATCACCTTTTTTCCAAAAATGGAAGCATCAACTGTACCGTGACCATCCGGAATTTGTTTTGCTGAACAGTCTTGTTGAACTGGCTGAAATCCAAGATGGGTCTCCAGTTCCCTGTTTTTTTGGGTAGTAAAAAGAACCTTGAGTAAAACCCAGATTCTGTTTGGTCTGGTGGAACTTTTTGGATGACTCTTTTGTCTAGCAGTTTTTGAATTTTTAAAGCTGCTGCTTCCCTGTGACTGGGTGGTACATCCAGGAGTTTCTTCTAGGATGATGGGGGAACTGATAATGGAATTTTGTAACTTCTGGATATTATTCCCGGCACCCATTTGTCAGTAGTTAATGTTTGCCATGCAGATTGGTGCAGAGAGAGGCATCCCCCGACTGCCTCCAGAGGAGGGCAAATGGGCACACATTCAGGGGTTCTGGTAAGAAGTACCACGGAAAGATTCTGTGGACCCCTGGTTTTGCAGTCCATTTCTACCTGTAGGGTGGCATCTTCCATTACTTATCCCTCTGCCCTGGGAAAACTCTTTGCCGCGTGAATCCTGGAAAGGCCCTTTGGATTTTTTAAGCCATAGTCTCCCACTTCTCTGGTTCTTGGAGTAGGGCCTCTGAGGAGTGGAGAAACGTATGCCTATGGCATAAAGTGTCTTACCATCCTTTTCACATCTGGCTAAAGTGTCTTTAACCTTCAGACCAAAAAAGGTAGATCCATCAAATGGAGCTTTGACGAATAATGCTTTGAACAGCTCTGCAAAGTTGCACAAGTGCATCCAGGAATGCTTTCTAATGTCTAAGCCTGAACCGGCTGCTCTGGAAGTCTCTTCAGCTGTGTGAGCAATCAGCCTCATGTACGAGTTAGAAATTACATCAAGGGTTGCTAGCTGAGAGGTAACTATGTCCCATACCCCTTCAGTCACTGCTCCTGAAAGGGTATCGGAGAGCTCCTTGATCAGATCCCTCTGTAGTCTTGTAAAGTGTGCCATATAATTCAAGAATCTGAAAGCGAAGGTCATTGAAGAATAAACGTGCTTCCCAACTCTATCCAAAATCCTAGACTCCTTGTTAGGAGGATGGATAGTCAGACTTTCCTCAGCAACTTCCCTTTTTTCAGCTGCCACTATCACCATGGCGTCAACAGGTATTCCTTTGGATCAGTGAGGCTCATCCTTAGGGGCTCACATTTTGGGGATCAGCTCGATGGTGTAAGGCATCTTCCACGCCTGCTGAGTGATCAATTTCATGACATCATCAGTAGATGGAGAGATCCAAGAAGTAGAGGGATGGGCACGAAAAAGCTCCAGGTATACTGACTCCTCTGAAGAAAGCTGCATGGAGAAACAGCCACCTCTCTGTTTTAGAATTTCTAGGATGTCCCCGAAGGAAACATCATCAGTGGGTCACCTGGGGGAACCTTCCCCTTTAATCAAAATCAGTATCTTCAGCGAAAGACTCCTCCAGGGATTCTAAGTGTTTCCTCTTGCACTTCTTCTTTGCAGGAACTTCCTCGGGGGGATGATCTGGGGAAGTGCCGGAAGAGGAAGCCACCACAGTGGGTTATCCTGGGACTTTTGTGCCCTCTGTCCCGGGGATGAGGAGGATGGCAGCTCAGGTGAAGGGGATGTAGACAGTTGCCCCAACAGGAACTGGCAAAGACTGAGAGTCCCCAGTGAACAAGGCCTTTTCCATGATTTGGAAGGCAGGCCCCGCATAAAGAGATAGAAGCCCGGAACCAAAACAGACTCCTTTGGAACCAGGGACACACCCCACACCGAGGAGGTGGCCCCTGAAGCAGAAGCCTTGGTCAATGCTACAAAAGCCAAAACTGAGGAAATTGATCCATGCACCTCAAACCCGACCAGAGAGCTTCAACCCTGGGAGCCCACCAGTGACAAAAACTCAAAAAAGAGCTGCTGAAGGCACCTCTTTAAACTGGAGACAAGGATGCTACCAGAACTGAGACCGTTGACGCTAGAAGTGTCTGAGGCCTCCAAAGACTCAACAGAAGCTGGAGGAGGAAGAATTGGAGGTGTTGTAGATTGGCTGGTTCTAATGCCAGTGTGGCTAGGAGCCAAGGACAATCCCCTAGCCATTAGAAGCTGATCCACCAGTCTCAAAATTATGGCTTCTGAAAGACTCTTAGATCATATCAAAGCAGTCGAAGGAGACTTAGGGGGGTCTCACTTCGAGAAAGCGACTTGGCGGCCTGTCTTTAAAGGGATCAAAGGTTGGTGAGTATCTATTCCTAGGGAGCAAAGGCAGCTGTGACTGTTTTGGCATGGAGGGTACTGTGGGCACCGAAGAAGTTGCTGTCGGCTCTGATAGTGTTTTAGGTATCAATCCAGATAAACCTTCTCATGCAGAAGAGCTCTTCGGCACAGAGGTCAGTTTGGAGACCTTATTGGGCAGTTCAGACATACTAGGAAGTGAAGAAAGTCTTTTCTTGGTGGAGGAAGAAGAGGAGGATGAAGATGTGCTAGCTTCAGTCCTGGACCCAGAAATGGCCTCTTCAAAATCAGATTTGAGTAGACCCTTTAAGATAAGTTTATTTTCCACTCGGTAACGGTATGGGTGACATATTGAGCAATTTTCCTGAAGATTTAATTTCCCCAGACAGTACACAAATAAAGTGTGCCTGTCAGAAATGGGCATCTTAACCTGGCACGTCTGGCACCTTTTGAAACCAGAGGTGCCGTCTAAAGATTTGGCAGGATAAATGTTGTTTTTCAGCCATAAGGGAAAAGAGGCTGAAACACACACGCACACACACGAATAGTTGAGAGAAAGAGATATAGTGATACAGAGATTTTTTTTTTTTTTTTTTACAATTAAAAATGGATAGCATAATAGATAGAAAAGGAAAATGCCAACAATGGCAATTTAGGAATAGCTAAAAAAGGTAATAAAGAAAAGAAATGTACCAACGATGGTACTTAAAGTGACTACCAATGGCAGAAAGAAGAAGAGAAAGTAGCACACTCACATGAAGCTACGAGAAGAGAGGGTAGACAGAAAGAAGATTAAATAAGAAAATTAAGCAAAAATTTGAAGAGAAGAGTTTTAAGAGAGATAAACTTACTTTAGAAACAGCCAAGGCTCGAGAGAAGGACAACTGCGTCTTACCTACAAAGCGGCAAACGAGATCGGAGGTGATTTTGAGAGGAGCATTACTGCCTGGCTCAAGAGTTTGGAAGGCACGAGCTGGAGTAAACGTCCAAGTCAGTTGCGAGGCTCGGAACTGAGCCCACTCTCAAGAACTGAGAGAAGATTGACAACATCAGATAAGTTTTTTATCTTGTGGATGAACAGGTATCCCATGAAATGGAGGAAAGGACTCCCACTGCTATTTGTACTCCGAAGGATCACTCTCAGAACTCATTTGTCTGAGATGATCTAGTGCCAAAGTGAGAAACGGAGACCCAGACTTTGGGGAGATTTAAATATTTGCCAGAGTGGGAGGGGTAAAGTTATCTTTTGCAAATAGTCATTCAGCCTCATTAGGCAATCCTTCCAAGGCGTCTCTTCTTTTTGGAGCTTCCTTGACATTGTTATTTGAATGTCTGTTTGCTAATTTTGCTTTTTATAAAAATGTGCTGTGGAAGGTACAAAACCTTTAAAAAACGTTGATAAGGAGGGTTGAAAAGTCTGAGTCACCCCGTGAATCAGTCTTACTTTCTCATCACCTTTCTTCAGGGTGCAGCAGCAGATGGTCCAAAAACAAACTCCCTATCTAGAAAATTCATATTTTCAGCCTTAACATCCTCTGGTTACTTCCGAGTACATAACCATGCAAACTTTTGTAGAACATTCCCAGTTGCAAGTGCTCTGCAACAGGCATCAGCTGAATCTTAAGAAAACTTCAGAGAGTGAGTGTTGACTTGAATTTCCAGATATATCTTCCATTCTTACCAAGAGGAGGACTAACATTTAATAAAAATTTAGCAACAGCAGGATTTGCCCCAAATAAATCACTGTAGGGTCAAATCTGTGATGTGAAACTAAAAATTTGCAATACTGTGGAACTTCATACAATTGATCTGCCTTCTTAGCAGCTGCAGACTGGCTGTGAGGCATGTTAATGGCAAAATAAAAACATCATCCAATGAAGGAACAGGAGTAGGTTGCGAAAATTCCAGTTCCAGCAAATCATAATATTTTTTTCAAAGATATTGGGATGTCATTATGCTCTCAGTGAAACAATGGATTCACTGCTGAAATGGCTTCAGAAAATTCTACTAGGGTGAAATTTAGAAGTTATGTATTTACCATAACTTGGCATCTGTGTTGTCCAATTGTATTCCCCCTCACTGATGGGACTTTGGATCCGGTGTCGGATCTGATTCAGCCACTTTCACTAGACCTTTGCTCCGAGTTTCAAGCTCCTCCCACTCCCATAATGCCCTGCAATTCCTCTAGTTCCTCAGATCAAATTTGCTGCCCTATAAAAGGATCACCTGCAACATATCTGTGTGTATGTATGAATATCTCTATGTAAATGAAAGGAATAGAGAAAGAAGGAATAATAAGGAAATTACCCTGGTCTGGAACTCAAATTAGAAACTATGGGTTCTTAATTTCCTCCAGATAGCTGACAACAGCTTAAGTTGGGGGATGGATGGATGAAGGACATGATGAAGAATGAAACTGGACAACACGGATGCCAAGTTATGTTAAGTACATAACTTCTAAATCTGATGTCCATTTCATTGTTCCTCACTGATGGGTCAGAGTCCCCAGCTACATAAACTCTTGGGTGGTCCTCATGGAAGGATATGCTGGAGCACAGTGGAACCAAAGAATGCTCTGCTTCTGGAGACAATGACTACTTTATAATGTGAAACAAATGCATCAGATTTGGACCAAGTTGCTGCATCACAAATTTCACCGATGGAAGTCCTGGCAGAAAAAAATGAGGACGTGGCCATCTCCCTAGTAGAATGAGCTAAAGTGCATACCCTTAAGTGAATAAATGGTCAAAATACAATCAGTGATCCATTTGGCTAGTGTAACTTTGGATACTGCCTGGCCTAAATGGTTAATTGAAAAAGACAGAAAAAGTTATCTGATTTCCTGAATTCTTCTGTCTCAGGCAGATAGAAGCGTAGCTGTCTGTGGACATCAAACAAATGGAACATGTATTCACCTTTACTGGAATAATTAGGAAAGAAATCTGGCAAATTGACTGGTTGATGTTTACCTCTGTGGCCACTTTAGGCATGAAGCTAGGATTAGTTCTTAGGGAGACTCTGTCCTTTAGAAAAACAATATAGGGTAGTTTGGATGAAACGGCTTGTAATTCAGACACTATTTTAGCCGAAGTAACACTCACTACAAAAATTGTTTTCCAAGATAAGAATTTTATGTCACAACAATGAGCTGGTTCAAAGGTTTTTTGAGTAAGACCTTGAAGTATGACGGTAAGGTCCCAAGGAGAAGGGTCTTTGATCGGGGCCGGAGTAGAAAAATGCCTTTCATAAAGGCCTCACATAGGCTGGATGTTGAAAGGGATGATGAAGAAGCAGACTCTTTTCCTAGGTGAATATCTGCAATTGCTTCCAATTGAAACTTTATAGTAGAAAAACTGGCACCATCTGGAAAAAGTGATATTAGAAAAAGAAGAATGACTGATACTGGAGCCGAAAAACTATCAATAATCTGTTTTAGGCCCAAATCAAAAATCTTTTCCACTTAATATACTAAACATTTTTGGTTGAAGGTTTTTGAGAGGCGATAATGATCTCTTGGGACTGCAGAAGCTAGCCTGCACTTTCTTAAAGTAACTGGAAGTGGAGAAACCAAGCTGCAAGTTGTTGGGATGTTGATTCTCTGATGGGTGAGTTATTAGATCCTGACTGGGATACATTATCCATGATGGATAGCTGATGTAAAACTGTGGAAAGGGGAACCATACCTGACAAGGATCGAAGGGGGCAATGTGGATCAGAGTGCTCTTCAACCTGCTGGCTTTCTGTAAGACTTTTGGAGTTAGAGGAATTGGAGGGTAAGCATACAGGAGACCTTGGGGCCAATCAAGGACTAGAGCATCCCTGTGTGACTCTCTTCTGGGGGGGATCAGAGCGAAGTACCTGTTGCACTTGTTGTTCAGGCTAGAGGCAAAGAGGTTGCAGCTACTGATTAGTTTTGGGACCACTGGTGTGGGCTCAGGACAGATCTGCTGAGTCTGTCTACCAGTGCGTTGGTTTCTCCTGGAATGTGCATTACAATGAGAAAGCGGGTTTAAAAGATTTCCCATTCCCAAATCCTCATGGTGCCTCTGCAAAATGGGTATGAACAGGTTCTCTCCTGCTTGTTGAGGTACCAGACTACTGACATGTTGTCAGTATGAATTGCTAATGTTCCCAAAGGGAGACATTCGCAAAAGGCTTACAACATCAAAAAAAATGCTCTCATTTCCAGGACACTGATGTGCAACTTGGTCTCTGTTAAGGACCACATGCCTTGAACCATTCTTCTTCTCTTTCAGCTTATTCCAGTTAAAGGTCGCCACAGCGGATCATCTCTTTCCATTTCTTCCTGTCCTCTGCATCTTGCTCTGTCACACCAACCACCTGCATGTCCTCTCTCACCACATCCATAAACCTTATCTTAGGCCGCCTTCCTTTCCTCTTACCTGGCAGCTCCATCCTTAGCATCCTTTTCCCAATATACCCAGCATCCCTCCTCAGCACATGTCCAAACCAAAGCAATCTCGCCTCTCTGACTTTGTCTTCAAACCATCCAACCTGAGCTGACCCTTTAATATACTGATTCCTAATCCTATCCATTCTTGTCACACCCAGTGCAAATCTTAACATCTTTAACTCTGCCACTTCCAGCTCTGACACCTGCCTTTTCCATTCTTCCCTGGGAATGCCCTCTCCCCCAGCCCAGCAAGGAAGCATCCATGGTCACAATGCCTCTTGGAAGGGGAAGACAGAAAAGCCTGCCCAAGTACAGGTCATTTGATCACATCCACAATTGGAGGTGATGTCTGTAGGTTGGGGTCAGACTGATGGGAATAGATAGTGGTTGATAAAGGATGGAGCACTGGACAGCAAGAGTCCATTGTAGTACCTGCATGAAGGATCTTACTAGTGGTATCGATTATGGCTGCTGACATTGATCCGAATTCTTGGAAGATTAGTCACACTGGTGGTTTGGAAGTATCTAGTACTTGCACATGTTGCCGCAAAAACATTACACGTTGTGGGGCAGTGCAGCTACATGTGTGATCGTGTTCAACTGTGTTCCTAGGAAGTCTAAGTTCTGCACAGGAGCTAACTTTGACTTTGCAAGGTTTACAGTGATTCCCAGTTGGCTGAAGAGTTGCAGTAGGTATTCTGTGACTTGAAGAAGTTGATGCCTTGTTGGTGCAGTCAAGAGCCAATCGTCTAAGTATGGAAACACCTGGAATCTATATAGTCTCAGATGAGCTGCCACCACTGCCATGCACTTAGTAAACACCCAGGGAGCTATGGTGAGATCAAAGGGCAGTGCTTCTTTACTGGTAATGATTGGCACCCAGCCAAAAGTGCAAATGTCTCCTGGAGTGCCTGTCTATTTTGATATGATAGTATGCGTCCTGGAGATCTATACAGCACATCCACTTGTCCTTGCATAGTATGCATAGTAGTAGTAGCAAAATGGACTGGACCATAACCATTCAGAACTTCAACGTCTTGACATAAATATTCAGTCTGCACCAGTCCAAAATGGATGGAGGTGCTTTGTCTTTTTTGGCACCAAAAAGAAGTATGAGGAAGTTCCAAACCTCTGTGTTCAGTCGGGAACTTCTGGGTGATTCTTTTTTTCTAGAAGTCTCTGAACTTCTTGAAGAGCACATTCTCTCTGACTGGATGGTTGTCTCTGATCTGAAGTGTTAGGATCTGAAGACAATAATGCTGCTGCAGACCTTGGTAGAGGTGCATGTCCTGTCAGATCCGAGGGTTCTGATGGCTCAGAGGAAGACTTATTTCCGGTCGGATATGAAGTGCTTGGACTCGATACTTTGGGTCTTTTATGGAGTTTTTCAGGGTCACCTGACATAGTCCCTGGAGAAACAGAGGAGGCATGTCATTTTAGGTCTTTGGATGTAGATAATTTGATGGGGGTTTGAGCCCCAGAAGATGGTAATAACCTTCTCAAAATAAGTTTGTTTCATCTGTCAGAAAGAGTGCTGGGATTAAACACTCCACAAATACTGCACTCAGCCTGAAGATGCACTGGCCCCAAACAATATATGCCCTTCTTGTGGCTATCAGAATGTGGGATCTTATGCCCACAAGAAGTGTATCACTTAAAACTGGTCAATTTTTACAACATGATACACAGAAATAAAACAGTCACACAGACACACACACACAGAAAACTGTTTAACATTGATGAGCAGAAAAAAAGAGTTTAAAAAAAAGTGCCAGGAAGCACTAGAGAAAGAGAAAAAAACATGGGAGGGGAATGGAAGGCCATACCGCCAGAGAGATATAAACTATTCGGAGGGGAGGTTAAATATAGAACAAAAATATATTGAGGAGTATATCCAAGAAGAAATGTATACAGAGTTAATAAAAGGTAAAGAAAAAAAAGCACAAGAAAAACATTTATCTCACTGATGAAGTCACTCAAGACAGTGTATCAAATCTGTGCTGGATCACGGCAAACGAGATCTGAGGAACTACAGGAGATGAGAGGCATTATGGGAGTGGGAGGAGCTTGAGACTCGGATAAAAAACTCTAGTGAAATAGGCTAAATTGGATCTGATAGTGGAGCCAAAGACCCATCAGTGAGGAAGAATGAAACATCAGATCAGAAGAGACACACTCCTCAGAATCTGAATAAATAACCTGAGGAGAGAAAACAGATGTTCTCTCAACAGCACTACCCTGCTCAATGTACTAGAAATCTTTAAAAAATGAGCAATTAATTTTTTTCTTACCAATAAACTAGGATGGAAGAGTCAGGAGTCTAAACAAAGCCATGAGCACAGCCAAATAAGCCATTCCTGTCTAAAGTGATTGATTACTCACAGTTCCAAGATTCAGATGATGCTGATTAAAATTACTAGCCCATCCATATCAAGCAACCATCCCAGACTTCCCAAAAAAGGATTGACTTCCACTTTCAGCAACCCATTTTGCCTACAAAGCAAATGCTTCCAAAAGTATTCTAAACAATGACAGACAAGAACACAATGACTGCATCATAAGAAATGTATGTTATCTCAAATTAAAATTGCATTAAAAGCCAAAACTACACTAGATGTAGATGCATTTCTAGTAAGCCCAGTACTACCTTAATCCCTGTTCGTATGAACACAGTACCAGTGTGCAGACTAGTTAAAACAGAGCAGCCATTCATATTGCTTAGCCACAGCTGTGTCAAATTACACACTAGGCAGGATTCATCTTACAGACATACTCTTCTCCCAGATAACTCTACTGTAAAACTGCCCCTTGACCCTTTATACTTCAGTACTTACTTTCATTCACAGGATCATTGGAGGTTACCAGGCTGTTGGCTCTAGCGCCGTTACAAGCCTAGCCATGCTACAGTCTTGTTCCTTTAAAGATCAAGATATATAGCCAATATTTGCAACGCAGATCTAAGATCAGCACTGGCTGCCCCTGTACAAGAGGAACATAGGCGAAACTCCGGGGGCAGATTTACAGTTCCCCATCCAAATGTCCAAGTTACGCTTAAATACGGTCATTGAGGAGCACTATTCAACTTGAATTGGGAGTTTGTTCCAGAGGACTGGCAACCTCTGGGAGACATATCTGTCTCTCCAACATGTCCTGTGAATGTTGCAGGCTAGGTTGAGGTCCCTAGAGCGAGTGAATCTTGTCCCATTTGATTTGTGGATATGCAGCATATCTATTAAGGCAGGGTCTGAGACTGCTCTGTATGCCAGGTTCAAGTCACCTCTAAGCAGTCTATATGATACAGAGTACAGTGACAGGGCCTTCAGTCTGTCCATGTAGGTCATGTGTTGAAGGCCCTGAATTTTCTTGGTGAGAAACCTCTAAGGTTGCTGCTGCAGGTGTCTGGTGAGGTATACACAGAGGGGACCATTGGAGTCTATTATTGGTCTGGCGAGGGATGAGTACAGGGGAGTTATAACCTCTCGAGCTTTGGATGCTATGCCCTTACTTATGAGGTGTGCAATGTAGAAGGCCTTCCTTACCACTGTGGACACATGATCAATGTTAAGGTTGCTATCAACCTGTGTTCCCAGATCTCTCACCACTGGGTTTGAACATACGAGGTTATTATTAATATTGTAATTTGCAGGGACTTCTCCTTTGTCAAAGGGGTTCATAATGCATTTTTTTGTATTAGGTTTAAGTCAGTGGCTTTGGCATCAATCATTTAACAGTGTAAGCCCCTTTTGAAGTATGCTGACATTGTTGAGGGATTCAGTGATTGCACCCAGTTTGTAATCATCTGCAAACTTGGTAAGCCACAGGCCATCCATTTTAATCTGGATTATTCAGAAATAGATTCCAAATGGTAGGGGGCCCAGACAGATACTTGGGGAACACCACTGGTAAAAGGTCTACTAGTAGAGGTGGAATCCCCAACTTTGACTGTATATGTTCTGTTGGTAAGCCAACTAGTTGCCCATCTAATGATGTATGGGTTAATCCACAGTTTTAAACTTCTCCAAGTCTTTTGGGTTTCTAATACCATGATAGGAATGGACCCCATTCTTAAATCAAAGTACAATTTAAGGTCATGAAATCAATGCTGTTTCAATCTTCGATGTCAGCCAAAGGTGCTCTTTGCAGCACCTGTAATGTGCCCAGTAAAGACTCCTTCTGCAATTCATATGGGGTTACATGTATTGGTAAAATATCTACATATGATTGTAGATTATTTTTTATAAGACCCATTACTGTCTGAGTATCTTCCACATTGCTCTCGTTTCTGCCTGCAAATCCTAATATTTTAAGACTTTGTCTCTCTCTGTATGTAAGACACTATAGTCACTGGGTGTGGCAATTTCAATGATCAATGCTACTTTTTTCTTCTTTTCATGGGCCACTATTCCGGTTTTCTACCACCTATCTTTTGAACCATTGGTAATGGGTGATCGCATGTGATGTAGACTTCATCATTTTTTATGATGCTTTGTGGCTCATTTCCAGTGTTTTTCAGCCAATTTAATATGATAATGTTTGCACAATCCCAGTGCAACAGTCTTGCCTCATTATTATGCCTTTCAGTATACAGTCCTTCTGCCATTAGTATGCGACAACCAGCAACAAGGTGTGTGACTGTTTCCAATTCGGTTTCACAAAACCTACATTTGTCTGTTTCTCCCACATGTTCAGAGGACTCTCTAAACCAACGGGTACATAGCCCACTATATCTTGGGCCACCAATATTAACCTTTCATCTCTTGGTCTGAATTTGCCTCTCCTTGACCATTCCTGCATTCGATCTTGACCAGTATGAGACTCTTCCAGAAATTTTCTATATTTGCAACTATATTTATGCATTTTCCATATTTCTTGTCTTCTCATCTAGTCCTTTAACTTATATTTTTTATTTTGTTTTTTGGCACATTCAGTTGCTGCCTGATTTTTATCTACTTTTGGTTTGATTTCCATTCCTGCTTGACACCGATATGTTTCTGCTAAATTAAGCAGAGAAGTTATCTTATTCTCCTCATGTTTCAAAACGTTCACTGTGTTTGGGTCTTGAGAGGTCAGTAGATGTGTGTGCAGTCCTGCAATTGCAAATCTATACATTTAATCAATTTCAAGGAGGCCCATCCCTCCTTCGGAACGGGGAATATATAAACTTGGAATGCACTGAATTTTATAAATAATTTGGTGAGCATGAAGATGTTTTCCTGTCTAATCTATCCAACAGATTTTGGGGCCAATCAATCACTCCAAAACTGTAAATTAGGACAGGAAGAGCAAATTTTACAGCTTGAATTTTATTCCTAGATGTCAACGCTGTTTTCAGGATTAATTTAATTTTAAAGTATTCCTTGCTAAGTTTCATTTGCATTTGTTCATGCTTTTCTGTTGATCCCACATCAGTTCCCAAATATTTATACACTCCCTCTTGCTCAAGTTCCTTTATATCACATTCTTGTCCCAAACTGATGTTTTCTTGGTGCTGCCCCTTTTCCTGCTTTAAAGGTTGATTTTGCACATTTATAAAGACCAAATGACATTCTTATATCATCTGAAAAAGTTTTGACAACTTGCAGTTGTGCTTTCAGTTCCTCATCTGATGAGCTATAAAGTTTTATATCATCGACAAAGAGAAGATGAGAAGTCTTTACACTTTGTTGTTTTCTAGGAGCCAAATTACAGCCATGGCCTAAGCTGCTAAATATACACCTTAATGGATTAAGGGCAAGACAGAATAGCAGCGGTGACAGAATGTCACCCTGGAAGATCCCCCCTTTGAATTTTTATCCCTGGGATAATAATTTGTCCTTTACAATGGCTTAATTGCAAAGTGGTCTGCCACTGTTTCATGGTCACTGTAATGTAGTCGATCAGTGTAAGAACACTTTTATCCATGAATGTGGGATACTATCAAATGCTTTTTTGTAGTCAATCCATGCCATACTTAGATTCTTCCCCTTTTTACAGTTCTCCACTAGGAGTTTAACAACAAATGATCCTTTGTTCCATATAACTTTCTTTTATTGCCCTTTTTGTTCTATTGTCATAATTGAGTTTTCTTCTAAATGACTATAAACTGTGAGCATCAATTCCAGTGTACAGTTTATACATCGTCAGAAGGCAAGTTAATGGTCTACAATTTTCTGGGTAGCTTGCAGGATCACTCTTAAGTAGGAGCACTGTTTTTCTGTTGTTAGCGAAGTTGGTGGATGTGCTAATCCCCAGCTGGGTGAGTTTCTCAATGAATCCTGAGCAGGGGATTGTGTCAAAGGCCTTGGCAAAGTCGAGATAGGCTGTATGTACTGTTTGGCCTTCATCTAGTTCTTTAATGACCTTCTCGAAGTCCACCAGGTTTAATAAGCAGATCTGCCCTTAACAATGTCAAACTGGGTCAGGGCAAGAGGTTGAAGGTCTCCTACACCCTTGTTGATAAGGACCAAGGCTATATCCATGGCCTTACAGATGAGGCTGGTTTGGTTAGGCTTATGAGTCTATACTTCTCAGGGTCAGGTGAAGGACCCCCTTTCTGCAGGGGGATTATGGTTGCTGTTTTTCACTCTGCAGAAACAAAGCCAGTACTTAGACTGTGGTTGAAGAGAGTGCCCACTGGTTCTGCTAACTCCTGATCTGAAAGTGCAGTTATAACCTGCTCTTTGGAGATACTAGGTAGAGGACTGATGACATGTATACTTTGGGGTATGATTGGTGCAGATGGGGGTGGTGGTGAAGTTTTTGCCAAACCTGTCTGCTAGCAGGTTTGCAATGTCCTCAGGTTCAGTATGAGTGGTACCATCCACTACTAATTCGGCACAAAGCTGGGTCATCCCTCTTCGATTTCAGACGTAGCTGAAGAATGCCTTGTTAGTATCCTTATCTAGAGATACTAATATAATTTTGTAACTACCTTTAGAGGGCTTTACAAGATGTCTAATTTGTTTGTTCAACCTGTGACGGGTGTTGCTTCTCTGCTGAGACTGTTCCCTCTTGTTCTTTGACAGCAATTTCTTTCTCTTGTTGTATAATTTGTTTATGCTAGATGTCCACTCGGGTGGCTTGTTTTTTCATGAGAACTTTGTTTTGATCCATTCTGGTGCAACTGAGTCTATACATTTGTATAAGTGCTCCTACAAAGCATTTGTGCACACCTACGTAAAAGAGTCATTGCTGTCACTGGTGGCAAGGGGTTTGAAACTATTTATGCCTTTGCTTAGATTGCTATAATTTGCTTTGGAGAAATTTTTCAACCTTTTGCTCCTGATGGGGGTCAGGTACTATTGTTACTTCAAATGAGACTGGTTTATGATCAGACTTTACCAGGGAGGGTCCCACACAAGGGGTGGTGCAGCGGTCCCCCATGTTGGGGAGTACCAACCCAAGGACATTACAGTCCCTTGTGAGGAGCAGACTATTTGTTCCAGAGCATTTGTGTTAAAGTCCAGGAATCTTAGGGCAGGCGTGTTTGTGCTCATATATGTTTCTCAGTTGTTGAAAGGATAGTTAAAGTCACCCATGACCAGGGTGCTTGGCTATATTACGAGTGACTCAAGTAGGTCCAGATAGGTGGTGTGGTCTTCATGGTGGGGCACCTACAGCTAACAATGACATGGACAGGGATCTCTCCTAAAGTTAGTTGGACTTGGAGTACCTCTAGGGAGTTGTACTGTTTAACCAGTCTTGAGGTGTATTTGTCATTAATGAAGACGGATACATCTCTTCCCTTTGGTTCTTTCACGTTCATTTTGAGGCCTGAACATGTGGAAGGCAGTGTAGCCTTGCATGGCAGGAGTAATCTCTGCGACCTTGAACCATAATTCTGACTGCACAGACATCAGCATCTTCCAGAGTAAGGACTGTTTCCAGTGAGTGCGGTTTCTGATTTAGACTCCTAGCATTAAGTAGCATAACCCTGAGTTTATCTCTAGAGGATATTTTTACGTTGGGAATTTTGTTCTTATGACATTGGCTAAAAAAGGCACTATGGGTGAGGCAAGTACCTTTGCCAGTAACCGAAAGCAAAGAGGTGACAGATGAAGACCATCTCTGGCAAAGCAGTGCGGTCTGTCGACCATATTGTCCCAAGCTCAGAAGATACTGGATCTGCCTGGATAGACACCAGAAGCTAAGCCAATTGTTGAAGTCAATCATATTTTGTTTATACTGAGGCATCATTTTGGGTGAAGACAGAATGCTGCTTAGGGCTAGAGACATACCTGCCTAGGACACGATGTGAAAGTTCAGTCATGTCTCTTTTCATATAGTCCAGTGAGGTACTTCTCAAGTTATTCACTCCAGCATGGACTATGACAGAGTCATAATAGTGCTTGTTGTTGACAGACTTAAGTGCATGCATGATTTGACGGATCCTGGCACCTGACATGCAGCTGACTATGACCTTCTCCTTGTCCAGCCTATTGAGGGGGACATCTGTGTGTCTCATTATTGAGTCACCTATGACCAAGACATTTGGTTTTGAGTTGATTTGCTTAGGGGCTTATTTAGTGAGACACTGATACATGTGTTTTATGTGTAGTGGAGTCTGTTGGGACTGTATTACGTGCAGAAGGTTTGTGCTTGCAAGGTCTCTGCTCTTGTGGTAAACTTCCAGTGAGAACATCTGTGCATGTGGGTTTTTGTGTTATGCTCTTGGTTTGTGAAAGAGGTGAATCGTGTGTACTGACAACCTGCTTGGTATCTGGTTTGTTGTTATGTGAAAGAGAGAAATCATTAGTTCCAGATTCATAGTATAGAAACAACTCTCACATATTGTGTTTGTATGCTTTAGGAGTGATAGGTTGTCAGTATACATTAGGCAATTGCTACATTGCCTCAGGATGTCCATGTCCATCAGGCTGGCTGAAGAAATGTTGGGAAACTGTCTGCCCATTATGATAGGTGCATTCTGCAATAAGTATTGGGGAGTGGGCTAGATGGACAAGGTTCTGCTATATGACTAGTAAAATCAGGTAATCAATGGGGAGGTTTAGGAGTAGAAACCCGTGTCAATGACTCAAAATGCATAGTTGGGGGTGCTCTCTGGGCAGCAGTGTCCAGCTGCTTTGCGTGGCGAGAAGCACGGAAGCTTAGGAGGGTTCCCTAGCAGTTATCAGGGGAAAATTTGTCTTTCTAAGTGTTTGCATCTATACATGGCAGTGCTAAACCCTGTTGCACACTGCGCAGCTATGGCAAATGCTGTGCTTACATACAAGCACATTTAAAACAGCTCTAACACAGTCTACCAATAAAAAAGCCATTCACTGAGCCTTTATTCTTGCAGTCGCCAACTCAGATGGTTTCCAAGCTACACATGTCTGCCACAAGGGTGCAGGAGGGCCCACTTAATGTAAGATAGCTGTTTTTAGGGCTCAAGCGATATCATGCAAATCTGAGTCTAGTCTATGCTATTAAAGGCAGATGAATCAAAAAAACAAGTGCAGACTAAAATGGGTCTATATTATATTGTCAACAGCTGAAAATGTTGACTCTGACTTGTTCAACACCAAAATTTCAAACTACAAAATTAGCGAACGGTGATTTGGCCATTCGTTAATTTTGTAGCTCGACATTTTGGTGTCAAACAAGTCAGAGTCGACATTTTCCGCTGTCTACAATATAATATAGACCCAACTAAAACAGTCACAGCAGCAAAAACAATATAAAATGAAGCAAAAGAACACTGAAAAACAATACAAATCAAGCTAGTTATACACTCTGCTGAGACATATCATCCTAAACTACCTAATAACACCCCATCCTTTCTCTTACCCTATCTCTACCTTTTCTTAATTTTTCTAAATATAATGACCAATCTCCAAACTACCTTGCTTCTTTTCTTTCTGCTAGGATTCCTAACATATCTGACATATATCACAGCACAGTATCGAACTCACATCTATATATACACAGACACTTGCACTATCAATAATTCTGACTTAAACCAATCCTCAAGTTACTCAGTATCTCTCAAAGCTTACTTACCATAAGACTCTCTAATACCCCGAAACTCACTGTACTAAACAGTCCTAAAAATGGAACATACAACATCCTTTTAAATACTACCAAAAATTCAAGCAAAATTCAATCAATAAAAAGCTCCTTTACTTTTCTTATATTGCTTAGTCTGGTGACATACACCAAAATCCCATTCCCACCTTTCCAGCTACCACTAAACCATACAATAAAAAATTAAAAACAGTCAGAATAAACATATGCAGCATATGCAATAAGATTAACGAATTCCATGCATGGACAGCCCAACATACTCATCTCATAGCCTAGCTGTTGAAGAAACCTGTCTCAAACCTAACATCCAAGACTCTGAAATTCTACCCCCAGGGTATACCATGATCCACTCAGGCAGACTACATAAAAAAGCTGGAGGAACAGCTTTATTCCCAGCTCCTCAAACTGTACAATATATTCAAACCCTACTCCAAAGTTTTTCAATGGGGAAATATTGATTACTTTCCTACAAGTAAATAATTCAAGAACACTTTTTAACTGCACTGTACATTCCACCAGGTCACAATATACCCATTACTGAAGATTTCTTGGCATGGATAATGACTACCATTCCAAACGAAACTATTATCTTAGGCGATATAAACATCAACTGAGTAACTTAACTCAAGACTTCCCTACCATGAGTATTAATCTCTTATGCTTTTCACAACTTCTCAAAACATCAATTAGATATGACAAAACTTAGAACCAGGGATCTATCACTGACTGGACTCTGGTATCAGATCCAAGTAAATATACAAATACGGGTACCTTTCCCAACACACACAGTGATTATCCACCTGTCCATACCCATAGATCCACAAATCCTACATCCAAAGGATATTTCAAAATGATCCGCAACCTAACTTCAAGCCTCAGTCTTTTGATATATTTATTGGTATTAACTGACTCCTTTAAAATTAATACGTCTTGATAGTGCAGTAAATTACCATTCAACACCATATTTTAGATACCCCTAAAAATGTTTCACCCATTTGCAAAAAAAAAAGAGATCCAAAAACAAGAACAAAGCCTGGAAAGTATAGGTAATAAAACAGAACACTAATAATTGCAACCACACCCAAAAAAAAAAAAAGTAACCAAAGACAAAAAAAAAAAAAAAATCATTCTACACTGCCCTTCAACCCAATCATAAATGCCATCCTTAGAAATTCTGGTCTACTATTGCATCATTCCTTAATCCCAGATCCAAAAAAAGACCTCACTGCTTATACAAATAAAACTGAACAATAAAATGCCAATATATTCACTTCCTACTTCATTAATAGTATTGCTAAGCTCACCTCCAAAACAATCATCCATCCCCTTAATCCAAATAACTACCTCCCACTATACAAGCCTCAGATTCTGTAAACAATCTTTCACATCATTCCACTCCTGCACCTGATTCTACCCTACCAACTGCAGTAGTTGCCCAAATTTTACACTGTAACCTGTCGCGAAAAATCACATAAAAAAACTACAGAGGCTTAAACCTAGCTCTAATTCAGAAGACAACGTTCCATCTCAATTTTTAAAAATTGCAGTTGAAGCAATATCCTACCCCATTTGCATACAATCCATCTCAGAATCCTACGTCCCATCAATTTGGGGAAAAAAAAGAAGTTTTGTCTTACCATAGCGTTCCATCTGTGTTGTCGATCTTCATGTAATCCTTGACTGTGGATTTGGTTCTGAGCCTTGGAACCGACTCAGCCATTTACTTCAGCTCGCGCCTCCCAAAAGCTCTACCCATAATGCTCCTCTCTAAATTACCTCACATCACATTTGGCGCTTCATGTGTCAGACGCATCCAACTTCTCTCGAGCTTTGGCAGTTAGAGTAAGTTTTTCCACTATTTTTTCTTCACATATACATTTTCTGTACTTCCATGCTCTTCTTTTCTACCCACTCCTCTCCTTTCTTTTCTGCGTGTGTGAGTGATTCTTTTCCTTCCCTTTCCCCTACCACTGGGTAGATCTTTATGTACCATTGTGGGTACTATCCTCTCACTTTCTTCACCGTTAAGGCAATTCTGGTTACCACTGCTGGTGCCTTTTTCCCTTCCTTTTTATCTATATAAAGAAAAATAAATCAAGTCTTTTTCTCCCCTTTTCCCTCTTTGTGTGTGTGTCTGAGTGCTATCAGTACTAGGCCTTGTAAAGCTAGCATGACTGATAAATCTTCCAAGGGCACCTCGGGTTTAAACAGGTGCCAAAAATGTGAGAGAAAGATACCCAATTCAGATGTGCATGTCTGCTGCATATACTGTTTAGACGCTATCCACCTTCAGGAGGATTGCACCATTTATCATGGTTTCTCAACCAGGACCTTGACTGAGCAGAGAAACAAATTAATATTGAAAGGTTTGTTAAAGGGAGACTTTGAGAAGGTAATTTCTGGTCCAGGAACTGAAGCCAACTCATCATCCTCTTCTTCTTCTAAACCAATGAAATGATCTCATTCAGTTCTGGGAAGTTCCTTGGAACCACGTACCAAACTGACCAAGCAGCCTATGGTGTCAACAGCTTTCATGACACCAACAGGCAAAAATGATTCGGCACCATGCATTGCTATAGAGCAGAAACCTGCAGCTTTGGTACCAGTAGTTTTATAGGTACCAAAGCAAACTACCTCTATTACCTTATCAAGAACTACATCTTCGGTTAATCCATTTTTGGACAGACCACCCAAGCCATTCATGGAACCGTGACCACCTAGGTCTCCTACTGCATCATCCATTCGGTGCCCTAAGAGTATCTCAGAATTGGACATCATGAGGCTGGCCGACCAGTTCCTGATGGCAAGGGGATTGCACCTCCATCTTCGGTTCTCAGCCAACTCGGCTCTAAAACCTGTCCGACACAGTCACACATTTCTCCTCCAACTCCGGCCAAGCCTTTGGAGATCCTGGCACTGACCTACCCAGCTTCGACTGCCTTGGTTCCGGTTATTGTCTCTTCTCCGGAAGAGAGAATTGCCTTGAGTTCTTCCAGTTTTTCGGAACCGGAAACCCCCCGAGATCAGGGCTTCATCACTGGCTCCAAGGGGCAGGGTTCGACTTCAATTATTTTGGAGCCTTCCATGCCCCTTGGTGCTTCAGCATTCGTGGGCTCGACCCAAGCTTCTACTTCAGAGGTGGCTTCCTCGGTGCGGGGTGGGACCATAGTTCCAAAGGAGTCTATTTCAGTTCCAGACTCCCACCCCTCTACAGGGGGACAGCCTTTCGGATCATATAGAGGTCGTTGTCCATTGTGGACTCCCAGTCCTTGCCACCCATCGGGCCAAACAACATCTATATTTCCTCGACTGGAGCTTCCACCAGCCTCATCCCTGGGACAGGGGGCACAAAAGCCTCAGGAGCGAGACACCTTGGTGGTTTCTTCTTCGGATACTTCCCCAGAACATCCCACAGAGGAAGTACCTTCAAAGAAAAAGTTCCATCAATTTGGAAAAAAAACATTCATTATCCCACTCCATAAAGGTGAAATCTCCACAGAAGTACCTAACTATCATCTCACTGCAATCCTCTCCCCTCTCCAAGCTGCTTGAAAAATGTGTACATCGACAACTCTGACAATATCTGTTTCAAATACAATTAAACTAATCTGAACATGGTTTTGGGGGGGGGTCTATATCACCATCGAATGCTTAATTGAGCAAATTGCTATTCATCAAACCCTATTCAGCAAAAGCTGAATTAAGCGATCTGTTTCAGCAAAAAAATTCCTAGGGAAAGAATGTGGTTGTCCATAATCAGGGATTTGCCCTTTTCTCCAGTGTAGTGTAATCTCAAAGTTGGTATATATAGTTAGGGGGGTTGTGGGGGACAAAGGCCCCCATAGTGGAGGGAGTGGGGAGGTGAAGCCTCCACTTTGCAGGGTGTTAAATTTTGTTGTACTTGTTCTGGTCAGTAGCTGGCCTACTATTTTTTCCCTTAGGAAATGTTTGGCTGAATGGTCATTCGCTTAATTGAGCTTTCGGTGATTTGAGTTCGCTGATTAGCGATTCACTCAATTAAGCTTACGATGAAGTAATATAGACCTGGTTTTTGACCAGCTCATAGTACAACTACAGCTCTACTGTCCTTCATGAATACTATCACTATAGCTAGAGACTCCGGCAAAACAGTCTTGACACTATTCTTAGATCTTTCAAAAGCATTTGATACTGTTTTTTCTATACAAAACCTCTTCAACAACTCACAAACTTAGGTCCTTCTCCTCCCTGCATTCACTGATTCTCTAGCTATATGCCTAATAGACAGTAATCGGTGAAATGGCAAAGAAGCCTCTCTTCATACTCATCTGACTCCAGGGGGTACCCAAGGGTTCAATTCTTAGTCCCCTTCTTTTTATTATTGCAATAACCTCCACATATCTACCTATCATGGCTCCCTTATTCAATATGCAGATGACTGTACTATCTGCTCTTCAAACATTCTATCACACCTCCAGCAGATAACCCTAAACACAACTAACTTTAAAATCCAGTCTCAGACTTAAACAGAAATTGAAATTGTTCCCCATACTAAATTCCTAATAACAATAAATGAACATCTTTAATCTGATTTCCACATCTAGAGTTGTTGTGTCTTTCGGCTTTTCCCGGTTAGGGGTCGCCACAGCGGAACTCCGGTCCGCTAATGATTGGTAGTTGATTTTTACGTGCCGAGTTACCAGCCCTGACGCACAACCTTCAACGAAGGTACACCCATTCACGCATGTCTCCACTCAAAAGACGCTCTAGCTGAGAATCGAACCGGACAGCGTCTTACTGTGAGGCGACAATGTTACTGCAACACCACCACCGCATTTCCACATCTAGAGTAATATATTTAAAAAAAGTATCAGAATCTTGAGTCCTAACACAGACAAACAATTTCTAAATACATCAATCAGAACTACCCGTGCCATTACCTACCTCCTACCATCACTCCTGTATGAAGCACCTCTTTTCACCAACCACCATAGCTCTTTAAAAGCAAAACTGGAACTATGTTATAACAAAATAGCTAAACCTGCAACCAGTGTACCTTATTTAAACCCATCACTGTACTGTTCTTCAGTCTCTTAAATGACTTGAACTTCCACATCATCTTAATAATTACAGTTTATTGTGTCCCATAAAATCATATACAAACCAAACACCTGCCCAGTGCTAAATTCTATACTCCACATCTACCATCATAAGAGATCACTCAGATCTGAAGACAAGCAAATTCTCACTGTGTACAAACCCAATGAATCAGCCAGGCAAAGCTTCTACTCCCATACTGTTTCCAAAATATGGAATATTCTATGCCTTAACATTAGGAACAGTTTTAATCTATTAGCATTTAAACATGTTCTAAAGGAATTCTTTTCCAAATCTTGGCGCTGTTCCTGCTCAAAACCAGCAAAAACATATCTCATCTCTGCTATCTTAATATACACTTCCTGCACCATCTAAAACCCTGAACTCTCTCTTTCACAAACTGCAGTCGCCTATTTTCATAGTCATGTTCTACATTTCTGAAATAAGAAAACCTTCTTTTTTCCTTCTTTCTCTTCCATTCCTACCTTACACTAAAACCATATTTTATTTTCGGCTCCCTTTATCCTCATCTTCACATACTCTGCATATCTCTTCAAAGTCACTGAATGTTTCTCTAAAGCATACATCTTGCACTGCCCAATATTTACTATTTTTTTTCTTCAAAGAATCCCATCTGTAGAAATGTAAGAACCTTTACAACTAACTGATCACAAAATGTTTTACAACAAATACATATGCAAACGATGAACAGATTATCTAAAGGCACATGTTTTAGGATTGTGGTGCTCAATGAGTTTTTTCCTTTGATATTAAAATATCAATATCCCAATGTAAATGTAAATATGATCCTATGTAAATACCAGCATTGTATTACCAAAAGTCATATGCAAATGTTGTGCTATGTAATTTGTAAATTTAAATTTTGTCATCTATGAAGCTTTTCTCCCTGGGCCTCCACTGAAAATGGGTACTCTTGACCCAGTTGGACTTTCCTAGTAAACAAATGTCAATAAACAGACGGATAAACAAATAAAATAACTGAAACTGGACAGGATATATGTTTAACTTTCTGCTTAGTTTTTACAGGAATTTCCATAAAAGCAGACTGAACTTGGTCAGGCTCATCACTTTGGGAGACAGGCAACCCATTTCAGCTAGGCAGAGAGGCATTTCACGCTCCTCCAAGACAAGGAGGAGTGGTTCTCCCATGCCAGCCAAGGGCATTCCAACAGCCACAGAGGGCTCGTCTAACCCAAAGTCCATGGTGGTTGAATGAACTACACCCTGAGGAAACTACAGTAGAAAATGGATGGTCTAAGGAAATATAAATGGCCACACCACATCTGCAGCTAAAGCAGCAAAGGCTGTCTGGAAATCTTCTTTTTATTTATGGAGGAAAAATGAACTGAGGAACTGGTTAGGCATTCCATGTTAAAGCCAAAAATGAGGCCTGAAGCTCGGTAACACTGACAACAATGGCCAACAAAAAAAATATTAAGTATTAAACAAAGTAGTGTTTTCAACTTAAAAACACCATATAAAGCACAACATATACTTACCCTCAGACCAAAAAAAAAACTTTTTCCACAAAAAACAAAAATAAAGTATTTTTCTTACAAGTGTTCACCCAAACGAATAAACACTTCACAGTTTAAACTGAATGAAAAGTCAGCTGACAGTCCAATAAATATCATATCAAACTCTTAACTTGTAATAACTAATTTCACAGATACAAAGTTTAGTTTCTATCATAAAATTAAAATGCGGAAGGCTTTTTCCTCAAAAGGGAACATATCTGCCCAGAAGCATTAAAAATGCTAGTCAACTGCTGATCCTTGAAAGCCTGCATTAGGAGTGCTATACAGCCACAGGAAAGCTCTGAAGGGCATGCAGCCCAGGCCATTGATTTGCTACTGCTCTGCCCAAACTGTCAACGGTCTGGCCTTGAGGAAGGTGCCCTTAAGCTCTGGAAGTTGGACGGCTGTTATATCTTGTGTAGGATATATCCTGTATAACTAAGTCTTCTACAGCAGTGATCAAACAAAACACAGGGAAGAGAGAGAACACACACCTGTGGCAAATCAAGCAGTATGATGTATTACTTTCATTCAAATGGGAACTGGATGATAGGATGGGTATTCACAAATCCACCCTTGGCTTGACTGGGCTTCTCCTCTTTGAAAAAAGAGGTACAGTCTAAAGGTGTAAATGGTCACCAGACTCAGTTGCCATGCATTTCCTATGATTCTTATCATTCATACTATTTTTAAAAAGATTTTGCCAAAGCACCAGTCAGTCAGTTTCAACCACATGGAATATTTAAAGGGATCACTTGTCAATGAGACAACTTATTGCTCAGCAGGTACCTTGAATGCTATGTTACTCAGGCAAGCAAATGTAACCCATTATAGACTTGCAATGGCAGCAAGTATACAGGTACATACAGTCCTAAAACACAAACTGGCATTTACTTAGAATGGGAGTATTTATCACCGCTCATGACACTAACTTATCTTCAAGGATTTCAGGTACCACAGTGTCGCATTTGTAACACACAGAAAACAATTCTACTATCTTCTCACACCTTCGCTAAAATGGAACTCAAAATGGTGTGCACTTGTCTTGTATCAGACTGCAGCAGACAGCTCACTGACTAACTTTTTTTTTTTACCTCACCTGTAAACAGCTCGTCCTGCTTCCACAGCAACCCAGTCCAGAGCAAAGTCAATCTGCCGTACAAAAGATGACATCCTTTTCACTACAGTGTGGGCCACGTTTAGCACAATACTTGGCTGTGCCCGCATTATCCTGTGGAAGAAACAGGTAACCGTGAGATATATTCTAAAAAAGATTTTCTTAAAGTAAGAGTGAAAGCATGAATCAAGAAGCTGGCAAAGGTATATTTTGAAAAGTAAGCCAAGGGATAAAGAGTACTTTTTGAGATGAATTCTAAGCATGCAGAGAAACCAAATACTACAGAGTAAACAATGCCAACAAACATGTCATAATTCATTGTTAAAGGCTTGACACTACATTTTTTTTATAACTGTGTTAACAGCAAATGATAAATAGAAAGTACAAATGTGTATGCAAATTCACCACAATAGTGGATATTTGAACAGATCACTTTTTTAGTAGCCTAAACTAAATAGGACCTACCCTGCCAAGAATCAGCAGTCTGGCCAGTATTCAAACCTTTTGAACACCTTCCACTTACAATTTATGTCCTAGAAGGCATGAGGGCATGCCTTTACAAAAGCATATGTACAGGTGCCAGAATTTGTAGTTTGCCTGCCTTTACAGAAAGGAGACTTGAATCCAGACACAGTTATGTACTAGAAGAAAAGAGAAAAAATGGATAAGCAGAACCCTAGTCTGGGAGATGGATTAGGAACAGGAACCAGTAGGAGACCCATAAAAGGAAGGAAGGAGACAGCGTTATCATGACCCCTGGAGAATAGTCTTAGCAAATTGTGTTCCAATTCTGGAAAAGGAGTCCAGATTTATCATTTGAAGAGAAGAGGATGGCGCAGTGGTGCAGCGGTAGCATAGTCGCCTCACAGCAAGAGGCTCTCTGGTTCAGTTCTCAGTTGGGGTGCCATCTGTGCGGAGTCTGCATGTCCTCCCTGTGTTCGTGTGGGTTTCCGCCAGGTGCTCCGGTTTCCTCCCACATTACAAAGACATATGTGTAGAGTGTTTCTCCTTGGGCCTCCGCTAAAAACTGGCTTTGTTCCAAGTCGGACTTTCCCAGTTAAATGTTAAATAAATAAATTTATAATGTTTGTAGTGAGTGGTAAAGGTGTATATAGATGACGAAGTTCTTACCTCTAGAATACTTCAAGATTTTTGGAAAGAGGTTGCCTCTAAAAGCAACCAAGGCTCTGCTAGAATGAACCTTGACCTTGGAAGGAAGGTTCTTTTCATGGTGAGAGTAACAAAATTGGATAACACAGAATAACCATTTGGAAACTGTCTGCTTTGACAATGGTTGTCCCTTTTTCTTACCTTCTTAGGAAATGAAAAGCCGATTGAAAGTCCTTTATCCTGTTAATATATTATCTGAGCTGCCTATAGACATACAGAATATGTAGGATTCTCTCTCTCTCTGTCGTTTTTTGGTTTAGGAAAAAAGACACAGAGAGATAGACTGATTTGAAGTGAATTTTAATACTACTTTTGGCATGAAAGAAGGATTGTTTTTTTTAAGGATATCCCATCCTTATGAAAAGTGAAATAAAGCTAAATTACCATAAGAGCTTGTAACCCAAACCCTCTTAGCCAAAAACAGGGCAGTAAGTAGCACTGTTTTCCACGTTAAGAACTTTAAATCAGCCCAATGAACTGGTTCAAAAGGAAAAAGGATAACTTTTCCTGGTGCAAAACTGAGAAATCGAGGAGGAGCCACCTGTTTTCTAGGTGAACGAATGTGAAGTACTAATTTCAGAAATTGTTCTACGTGAGATAAGGAGATAAGAGGGGATTCTAGGGGCAGACAAGCAAAAGTGACAGAAATATTAATCGTAAGAGATGAATAGAAAGCATCAGATTTGAGCAATCCATACAATCACTGGAGAGGCAGTTGAGTTTCAGCCTTAAAAGGGCCCTGGTTCCTTTTATGGCACCAATCAGAAAATCTCTTCCACTTAGGAACCCAAAAAGGGCTTTCAAGTAGAATGTTTTCAGCTTCCTTTAAAATCTACTGCACATCCTCAAAAAAAAGGTACCTGAAGGGGTTCACAACTTTATAATCCAGGTAGTCAGATGTGGAATTTGAAGGCTGGGATGATTCAGAGACCTCTCATCCTGTGTAATTAAATCCATTATGTGGGGAAGTTTCTGATAACTGGCCATTTTCATGACAAGGGAGAATTCACTGCTGCCTGGGTCAAAGGGAGTTAGTTACAAAGATTATTTTTGAAGTGTTCTCTTGGATATTTAAAAGAACTCTGATTATTCAATGAAAGAGGGGAAGACATAGGAACATTCCTGTACATGGGAAGGAAATGGCATATGTCTTCCAAGCCTTTCTGCAAGGAGTCCTGGAATAGAATTTTTTCAAATGTCAGCTGTTAAAAGAAGCAAAGAAATCTATTTCTGGTTATTTTATTTATCCTCTGTTGACCAGGATAGTCCCACTAGACTAGAAGCTTCTTTTCATGGGAGGCCCAAGGTGGTACTAGGAGAAACTTGGTCAGGGCATCAGGGAACTTTGCATACAGTATTTCAGAGGTGCTGTGGAATCTTTTACATCCATCTGAGGAACCACCAACTCAAGATCTCATCTAAGGAACAACATACTCAGGAGTGCAGCAACCCCCCCCCCCTTACGCTACACTGCAGTGTCAGCAGTCCATCTACCTAGTGTGGGAATGTGGATAATCTCCTGGAAGACTTCATGTGTAACTTCCATTCTTGAGGGTCCATCCTGGATCTGCTGAGTGTGTGTGTGTCACAGTATTCTCTGATGGAAAAAATGTAGCCTGTAGAGATTGACTGCACTGAACTACTAGTTTCCATGCTATCACAGTTAGTCAGCATAGAGGATGAGAGCTGGTTTCAACCTGTTTATGTACCACATGGCTGTGCACTGTCAGTGATTAACAAAAGACGTCCTGGAGTCCACAAATGATACAAACTCTAAAAGCATTTATTAATACTATAATTTTTTGACAAAGTTCAGCACAGGGATTTGAAAAGTTAGAGGGTGCTGGTGCTAGGGCCATAAAGAAATGAGAAACCACAACATTTTTCTCATGTGCAACCTTAAGAATAGTGGAGGACTGCTATCCCAAAATACTGAAAAATATCCCAAAATACTGAGGTACCTCCTGCAGTTACGGGCTGCTGAGGAAACTAAAGAAACTTTGCCTGGAGAAATGTTACTTGTTCCTAAGGCAGATGCACCACATTTGAGGAGTGTCTATCAGATATCCTAGAAATGTTATTCTGTGTGAAGGAATGAGATATGATTTCTCCAGAATGAGGTGAAAACCTAGATTTTGAAACATATTTTTGACAAAGAGGAGAGAATTCTTACCTAGACCTATCTGAAAAGGGGATTGTTGGAGAAGAAATGGGTTTAACTTTCTAACCATTGTTCTTAAAAGTATCTAAATAAAGACCCCAAGAAGACTCAGACATATGGGCTTCAACACTGGTCTCCAGCACCTCTTCCATAAACATCTGTGGTACTCTGTATGGCCCTTTCAGTATAACCAAGCACATTTCTCCCTACTCAGAAGTAAGCATATGCCCTGCCCTGCAGAACATGCTAGACTCCCGATCCTTAGCAGCGTCCTTATGAGCAGCACCACAGGAATCGGAAGAAACAGACGAATGTTTCTAGGAGTCCAATATGGCCACAGTGAATTCACTGTGCTCCAAGAAAGAAAGGATGCAACAAATGCAGTTTCAGGGACCTCATTTATGAATTCCATCTCCTTGGCAGCCTGAAGGGTGAAGCCAAAGTATAGACACTGAGTTCCTTGTCAACTGGATAAGGGCCTCAAGCTGCTGGTTTTCTATTTAAAATGTCTGGAAGCACAGCTGAATCCTAATCATTTTAGAGGGCAAATGATAAACATATAGTACACAACCAGACATAATGATCTTCAGCAAAAAAGACAAGTTGTGTGGGAATTTCTAAAACTAATCTGTCATCCATACACATTTCCCTTTCTCATAGAAGCAATAACTACCACAACGTTTCACAGAAACATGGAAGAAAAGTACCCGATGGTGTACTTATCTGCCGAAAATACTGAACAGGCAAAGCACTGAACCAGTGAAGACAGAGCTTAACTGTTATCTTCTACAGCAAGAAAGTTCTGAATTTTGGCACCCGAACATCTCCATTTATAATGGCCTCTTGCCTTTCTGGATATAAGGACAGCATGGAAGGCATCAAAAAGTTGTGAATACTGGCCAGAAGTCTGACCCTTGGCAGGATGCATCTCTTCCAGCATACGCTAACGCAACAGTGATCTAATGATGAACATCGGCAAACAATATAATATGATCTGCATTTATCATTTTCACTGCTCAAACACTTCAAATGCTTACTAGAAAAATTTCTAACATTTTAAACTAATGCTTCTAGCACAACTTCACTAAAATCATTCACTAGGACTTAAGACGCATGTGTTACTATTCACAGAAATAGATACAGCTAACAGTGGATACAGTTTCCAACAACAGAATGCTGCTGTATGACAACACACATCAACATAGGTGTCCTCTTTCCAACTTCAGTTCCTTTACCAGATCTTTGAATAAAGCTAAGGGTATGCTAAGGTACTTCTGCATTATAGATGCAAGCAATAAAAGGTCATAAGAAAGAGTAAAATGCATATCCAGGTAATTAGACACCCAGTTATCAATCAACTTAAGACGAGGAAGGTGGAGATAGAGGACTTTCTAAGAAAGCTGCACAATGATGCTTAACTTCAGTTCTCCCAGTGTGAAAAAAGAAACAAACGTGCACCATGAACTCGTCAATTTTAGTAAGTTCATTTCCGGCTGTTAAGTATACTGCTTGGATGCCAGCAAAGAAGAAACTAAGACAGCCTGAAAGAAAAACAGACAGAAAAGGTGAAGAGAAAACAGTGACTGGGAAGAATCCTGCAGCTGTCCAGCAACAAGTAATTCAAGCTCCAGCTTTGGTGCAAGACATGGATTGCAGTAATCTAGAGGAAAATAAGTCAAATGTCCACACAGCTGACTGAAATAAATGAAACACTGAAGGAGTATATCAACTCAAACAAAAAAAAGGCTGTAAAAAATGGAAGTCATCGTAAACATATTCACATGAGCTGGTAAAACTGCAAAAATCCGAGGTTAAAATGAAGAAAAGGCTGGCTGAGTATCTGAGTATGACACTACTACTCAAGAAGAGAGGTTTCAAAAATGGTAGAATTAGACGACAGGGCACCATAGGGACATTTTGAGATTTTCTGCTGTACCAGAAAAACTAGAAGGAACAGACTATACTAATTTTATAAAGGCATAAATAAGCAACAGGACTAGTATTCCACATCAGGAGCTGTTAATTTAAGAGTACAATGTATATAGGATCCAAATCTGACCACGAGAAAGCAGCCAAGACCTGTATTACTAAACATTCACACCCACCAGAAGAAAGAGTTAATCATGACAAAACTGTGACAAAAAGGCAATGTATTAAAAGTTGGATACAGTATTCTATAAAAAAATGATTGATTATTCACTGTTCACCAGGCAAAAGAGAAACAAATTTACTCTAGTGATCAGGGAATTTTGACAGGCAGGAGTGAGATTCAAGCTGTTGTATTCAGTTGTCTTTAGAATATTTTTCCTGGAGGATCAAAGTCATTTTTTGATGTAGAACAGGCTAAGGAGGAAATACAAAAGTTTGTCCAACAAAAAGTGAGTCATCGATCAGAAGGGGACTCCGCTTCTAATTATTCCAATAATAAAGTATTTAGAGAGACTTTGCTAGTTAAACCTTCTCCATTGTTCCAAAAGGAAATGCTTGAGAGAGAGAGAAAATCAAAGGAGTTGACTAGAACAACAGGTAGTACCTTGAAAGTGAACTGGAGTTTGGAGATGGGAGATGTAGATGAACGGGAAGAGAAACAGCAGCACAGAAATCAGTGAATAAATGTGAGACTGCAAAGCATCAACTGCATTTGTGAAACATAACTGTATAAGAAAATCTGGGATGAATAGACTTTCGTTGACTTTGTTAAACTTCTGGGGAGCTGAAAAGCATTTATATCACTTCATGTCATTAATGTCTGCAAGGACACTGAGGGGAGGGGAAGAGAAAGGAAAAAGGAAACAGTAAGAATTTCAGTTCTTAACAGTATTCCATGATAACTTTTCACCATATAACGTGCATGTTTCATAGTAAAGTTGTTGTTGCGTCTTTCGGCTTATCCCGGTTAGGGGTCGCCACAACGGAACTCTGGTCCGCTGATGTTTGGTAGAGGATTTTTATGTGCCGGGTTACCAGCCCTGACGCACAACCTTCAACGAAGGCACGCCCCTTCACGTATGCCTCCACACAGAAGATGCTCTAGCTGAGAATCGAACGGGACAACGTCTTGCTGTGAGGCGACAATGCTACTGCAGCACCACTACCGCATGTTTCATAGTGAAGTATTTTAGGTATTCTTCTCTGTGATAAAGTTATTAAAGTAAAGAGATGCTTTTTTTCTTCTTTTCCTTTCTTTCTTTTTTTTTAGTATTAAGAAATGCAGTTATTACAGTGCAAAAAGAAAAGAAAGGCTGGTGTTGAGGGGAGGATAGTTTGCAAAATTACACAGATCTTAGGGATCTAGACCATAGGGCTAATATGTTTTCTCTAACTTCTTCATAGCTGAATGTCTGGATTAAGACCCTTGGCTTAATCTAACAACAAATTTTAATTGGAAAAAAGTAAATATAAAAACATTGGCTATAATGAAAAGTTATCATTTAGTAACAAATGTTTGAGTGCGTCTTTCAGGATGCATCAGAGGACAACAACATTTTTTCTCTTGTGTGTCCATGGAGACAAGCGAATAACAGGGAAATAAAAATTCAAAATACTAACTTCTTTGAGGCAAAAAGTTTTCTGAAAGCATGTAAGCTGTTTTCACATCTGGGAGTGGAATAATCTACTTCTGGCTTTGCCAAGTTGGACCATCTTGCTTTCTGCTGCCCCACTGATTTCTCCTGTTTGTGCAGTACTTGACAAACAATCTACCCACTGCCTTCCATTACTGGACCTACTTTGCCTCTAAGGACCGCCTAATCTACTTCTGGCTTTGCCAAGTTGGACCATCTTGCTTTCTGCTGCCCCACTGATTTCTCCTGTTTGTGCAGTACTTGACAAACAATCTACCCACTGCCTTCCATTACTGGACCTACCTTGCCTCTAAGGACCGCCTAATCTACTTCTGGCTTTGCCAAGTTGGACCATCTTGCTTTCTGCTGCCCCATTGATTTCTCCTGTTTGTGCAGTACTTGACAAACAATCTACCCACTGCCTTCCATTACTGGACCTACCTTGCCTCTAAGGACCGCCTAATCTACTTCTGGCTTTGCCAAGTTGGACCATCTTGCTTTCTGCTGCCCCACTGATTTCTCCTGTTTGTGCAGTACTTGACAAACAATCTACCCACTGCCTTCCATTACTGGACCTACCTTGCCTCTAAGGACCACCTAATCTACTTCTGGCTTTGCCAAGTTGGACCATCTTGCTTTCTGCTGCCCCACTGATTTCTCCTGTTTGTGCAGTACTTGACAAACAATCTACCCACTGCCTTCCATTACTGGACCTACCTTGCCTCTAAGGACCGCCTAATCTACTTCTGGCTTTGCCAAGTTGGACCATCTTGCTTTCTGCTGCCCCACTGATTTCTCCTGTTTGTGCAGTACTTGAGAAACAATCTACCCACTGCCTTCCATTACTGGACCTACCTTGCCTCTAAGGACCGCCTAATCTACTTCTGGCTTTGCCAAGTTGGACCATCTTGCTTTCTGCTGCCCCACTGATTTCTCCTGTTTGTGCAGTACTTGAGAAACAATCTACCCACTGCCTTCCATTACTGGACCTACCTTGCCTCTAAGGACCGCCTAATCTACTTCTGGCTTTGCCAAGTTGGACCATCTTGCTTTCTGCTGCCCCACTGATTTCTCCTGTTTGTGCAGTACTTGACAAACAATCTACCCACTGCCTTCCATTACTGGACCTACCTTGCCTCTAAGGACCGCTAATCTACTTCTGGCTTTGCCAAGTTGGACCATCTTGCTTTCTGCTGCCCCACTGATTTCTCCTGTTTGTGCAGTACTTGACAAACAATCTACCCACTGCCTTCCATTACTGGACCTACCTTGCCTCTAAGGACCGCCTAATCTACTTCTGGCTTTGCCAAGTTGGACCATCTTGCTTTCTGCTGCCCCAATGATTTCTCCTGTTTGTGCAGTACTTGACAAACAATCTACCCACTGCCTTCCATTACTGGACCTACCTTGCCTCTAAGGACCGCCTAATCTACTTCTGGCTTTGCCAAGTTGGACCATCTTGCTTTCTGCTGCCCCACTGATTTCTCCTGTTTGTGCAGTACTTGACAAAGTATGTTTAACTTTTGACCCATATTGTAAGAGAATACCTGTTAATTGTCTTGTAATTTTTTGCCACTGAGTCAGGTAATCCAGCAGCCAGACTCCTCTCCCTGCCTAGTATCACCTGATAGTCCTTTTCCCCTGTTACTTTTTCTTTCCCCACCTCCGTATCCTTATCTTGGTTACCTTCTGTATCTTTCCTTCTGCCCTCTAGGTGGCAGTACAATCCAGCTTTGTGCCCTCGCTCTCTCCCCCACTTGTGCTTGCTTTAGCTCAATATAATTCTCTTTTCTTCTATTTCTCATCTCTTGCCCTGCTGCTTCACCTCCTAGCCCCTACTCTTCTCATCCTTTACCTACTTTAGACTATATCCACTTCTAGCTTCCCTGCTTCATTATCCTTTCTCCCACACCATACCTGCTCTACTAGAAGCTACATACCTGTTACTCCGTCTCCTTCTTTTTTGCCCCTTACTGATTGTCTCCTCTGAATCCTCCACCATTTGGTCTGACCCGCTCCGTTCGCCCTACGGGCTCACTCCGCTCCCCTACCCCCAATTCCCACCCACCCCCAGTGCTGTTAAACTTAAACATCTCTGACCACACCCACTTAACTACTCAGCCTATCCCATTAGACTACTACTTATCAACCCCACCCCTTCTCCAATTCTCTCTATAACTAACCCCACCCTTCTATAGATTTACTTTCCATCCCTCTACTTCTCTGTCACCCCTCCCATAAGTCACCTCTCATCTATTCTACCTTACATTTCTCTTATCTTTACTTTGTTTAACCCACTATATAATCTCTTAACCCTACTATCACAAATGACCTTCTTACTTAACTATACCCTTAAGAACTTTCTTCTTATTACTTCTTCAATAATATTCCTATCTTCACCCTATGCCCTAACCTACTACGAACATCTCTCTTTAATTAATAATGAACCTTCCCATCAACAAACAGTACCTATCACTCAGCTCAACTTCTTCTTCCATAGTAATATAACCTCTACTTCAGTTTACCTACTCCCAAGGTTTCATAGATCTTCCCGTGTTACTTACTTCTCCAGCAAGATAAGCCCACCCAAGTACCTTAAAAGCATAAAGACTTTACTAAAATATCCCACTCAACTTCTATTAGATGGCGATATTCATCCTAATCCTGGCCCAAACCCTCCAATCTACAATAACCCACAAAATGAAACAACTAATTGTGTCTCTACCTCTATAAAACTACGTAATTCTCTTAGAATAGCTCATCTCAACATCCGTAGCATTAACAATAAACTTACTCAACTGCATGCCCTCTTACAGGTGCATGCATTTGATATCCTTTGCCTTACAGAAACTTGGTTGAAACCCTCTACTCATGACCTAGAAATAACCCCACCTGGATATAACATCCTAAGATGTGACCGTACCACCAAGAAGGGTGGAGGTGTAGCTATCTTATACAAATCTGAACTTCTAATTTCATGCTTTAATGTGTTACTCCCCACTAATACCAATGCAGAAACCCTTTCCATTAAACTCCAACTTAATAAATCTAAATCTGTTTATATAATCTGCACCTATATCCCTCCAGGAAATAATATTAACACTCTTGAAAAGATTCTTACTAGCCTTTCCACCCTACTACCTCAAGAAACTATTGTACTAGGTGATTTTAACATTGACTGGACTACCTGTAACTCTCCTAATCCTAACTCCCACATAAATCTTTATGGCTTCACTCAAATAATAAACACCCCCACAAGAATCCACAAACCTAGTAATAAAGAAGCTACTCTTGACTGGATACTTATAAATAGTCATCCTGAAACCTATACTGCAGGAACACTTCCAGATGACCTTAGTGACCACATACTTACCTATATAACAAAACAAAAGGCTCACACACCTATTAATAACACATTTATAACCTATCGTTCCAAAAAACACTTTAAAGCAGAGAGCTTTCAGAATGAACTAAAGGCCTGTAACTGGTCACCTCTGAAACAACTCTATCTAGATGAAGCAGTTTCTTACTTTAATACCAAGTTCCTACAAATCCTAGATCTCCATGCCCCCCTTCACTCTTCCTGAGTTAGGACTAAAACAGCCCCATGGCTCACAAAACAAACAAAGGACAAAATACTCCTACGGAACAAAATATGGGCCAGATGGAGAGCCACTAAGAGCTCTGCTGACCACCTATATTTTAAACAGTTAAGAAATGCAACCAAGAATGACATTGTCTTAGACAAGAAAAACTACTATCTCCACCTTCAACAATCACACCCAAATAACCCTAAAAAGTTTTGGTCAGGCATTAATAAACTTCTCCATCCAGGACATACCATAACTCCAGCCCCATCTTCAGTTCCCCATAATAACCCTTTGCAAATAGCAGATGCCTTTAATAATTACTTCACAGAAACTATAGAAACTCTTGCAAACACAATATCTCCGATTTCCCCCAGCACTTTACACAACACTGACAGTTCAGTGCCTCCCTTCCATATTCAACCTGTGCCAACATCCTTTATCTGCAAACTCCTTCAAAAACTCAAACCTTGCACCCCTTCTGCCGATCACCTACCAGCAGAATACCTTCAAATAGCTTCCAAAGTCATAGCATATCCCATATCCATCCTTATAAACCGAACAATCATAGAAGGTAACATCCCATCCATATGGAAAGTCTCCCATATAATCCCTTACACAAAGGAGGCAAATCCACTGATATCTCCAACTTCCGACCAATTGCATTACTCTCTCCACTAGCCAAAATAATGGAAAAATGTATTCATCATCAACTACTCCAACATCTGCTCCACAATAACTTACTTGCCAACTGTCAGCACGGCTTTAGGCCCTTTCATAGTACAACTACCGCCCTTCTATCTTTTACTGACTGCATTAACAAGAATCGAAATAATAATTCTCTATCTTCTGCACTATTCATTGACCTATCAAAAGCCTTTGATATGGTTAACCATAATTTACTAATCAATGTCCTAAAAGCCCAATCTCTTGACCCACAAGCAATACTCTGGTTTACATCCTATCTAAATAATAGACAACAAGCAGTGCTCTGGGACAATAATCTCTCCACACCGCTCCCTGTAAATATTGGAGTCCCTCAAGGCTCTATCCTTGGCCCTCTTCTATTTTCCATCTTTATTAATGATCTAAATACTGCTGTTCCTCAAGCCATATGCATACAATACGCTGATGATTCTACCTTAATCTGTACTGCTAAGTCATCTTTCTCTCTTCAGACCCTTACTCAAGCAGTTTTTAACACCGTTGAACATTGGTTCACCCATCACTACCTCCTCCTTAACCCTAAAAAAACAAAATTATTACTCTTTGCCCCCACTCAAAAGTCACCAGAGTTCCACTTCACAATTATCTCTAACAATGGAACTACTATTTCCCCTGACACTACTACTCGGCTACTGGGTATAACCTTAGATAATAACCTCAGCTTCGACGAACATATCAACAATACTATACAGACTGTCAATAAAAAACTAGGCTCTCTGTATAGAATCAAATCCTTCCTCACACCACTAGCTAAAACTTCCATTGCCCAAACTCACCTAACTTCTACTCTATTCTATGCTTCCACCATATACATCAATCTATCAAAACACAATCTAAGCAAGCTTGAAACCAGCTATAATAACATAGCTAGATTTGTCACTGCCACTCCTTTCAGAACCCACCACTGTCACAACCTTAAACAACTTGGATGGTCAGAACTACAAAACCATCTACTGTATAAGCAACTGCTTATCTCACATAATATTCTTCATCACCCAAACAATACCCCAATCCTCTCCAACCTGATCTCCCCATATAGAAATCTTGCAACACTTCTCAGCAAATAAGTTATTAATCTCAATATTAAATCAAACAATAAAGCTGGTGACTCACTTTTTACTAACATTGTGGGTAAAATCTGGAACAATCTTCCTAGTACACTCACATCACTCTCATCCACACCACTCTTCAAGAAACATCTCAAAGAACATCTGAAATTTCATTGGCTTTGTCCCCGTTCTAAACCAGACTAAACCCTACCTTTTCCCCCTTAATGCTCTTTTTCTATACCCCTACCTTCCAACCTTTGTCCCCTCTACAGCTTTAATCAATAGAATCTAACCTTATTCTAGCCCTTGTGATTCTTACCTTCTTCTGCTCTCTCTCTTTCTCTTTCTCAGACCTGCTAATCATTATTTTCAGAATACTGAATGTCCTTGTACTCAACTGTATTTTAAACCTTGCACAGCCTGCGAGCTATTATTCACAGAAACAATTTTTGATTCTCTTAAATCATTTTTGATTTCTTTGTACTTGAATTTAGTCATTTTTTAACTATTGTAATCTTTTTTTGTAATTTACTAATGCTTGGAGCTTATCTCCCTGGGCCTCTACTGAAAATGGACATGTATCCAGCTAGACTAGCCCAGCCAACAAATGTAAAATAAATAAATAATAAATAAATAAAAAGAACAAACACCAGTTAGTGTAAGTACAAGCACAAGTAATAACAAGCATCTTTGCAAAGATAACCTCGATTTCAGGTTAACCGAGTCCTAATTTAGCAGGTGTCCGTTTTGGAAAATGTTCATATTAGGATGGTTAAGCTTTATTATTTGAAGATATACATAGTTATCTGTGTCTGTATTAATTTAACAGGCTATGGGGGGTGTTCTGGGGTGTGCTTGCTTTTTTTGTTTGAGAGTTTTTATTAAAACAAATAGTCTTGTAAAATGTCACACAGTTTCCAGTGTTGATGATAACAAAAATGTATAAAGGATTAATCTGCCAAGCATTTAGTGGGTGCATGTATCACAAAAGTTGGAAATAGCGTAGTGGCATAGTGGTAGCATTGTCACCTCACAGCAAGAGGTTTCTCGGTTCGATTCTTGGCTGGAGTGCCTTCTGTGAGGAGTCTGCATGTCCTCCCTGCGTTCATGTGGGTTTCCTCCGAATGATCCTGTTTCCTCTCATGTTGTTACAAAGACATGTCTGCAGCGTTTCTACCTGGGGCCTTCATTGAAAATTGGCTTTGTTCCAAGTCAGACTTTCCTAGTTAACAAATGCTAAATAAATAAAAATAAATAAAGACATGCAAAAAAGCTGCCAAATATAATAGCTAGGAATAATGACTTCTTACCATAATGTTGACACCTTCCATATTATCCTGGAATGTTAATGGTCTCACATAGACAAAACAAAAAATGAAAGAGTATTTAATCATATTAAGAAATGCAGAGTGCAATCAGTAATGCTATTGAGGCACATTTGGAAAGAACTGAGCATGTGAATTTGATAGCGAAAAGATTTCAGGAAGGTTCTTCAGCAGAATATCAGGGAAAAGGGTACTAATATTAATTGCTAGATGAGATCCAATTGTGATAGAAGAGGAAAAAAACTAATAATGGTACATTTGTGGTAGAAAGAGGCTACTGACAAGGGAAGATGATTACCCTGGCTTTTTTTATATTCCATCAAAAACTGCTATTATGGAGATTAAGAAAATTCTGGGAGAAATAATCAGCTTTTAGTAGGGAATATTACTTATAGGTGTGGAGGGAACTTGAATTGCAACAGTGAGGATATATCTAGGGAACATAGATGTTTAAATATAACAAAGGAAGGTACAGTTCTGAAGAAATTTATGAAAAATATTTGGTATGGAAGACATGAATTCAGCAGTAGGAACTTGGACAGAATTTACATTTTATACACCAAGGTACAATAACTGGGTAAACTAGACAGAAATTATATTCCACAGGAACATGTACATTTAAATTAAAGCTTGACACTCATCCAATAACTTTTTCAGATCATGTACCAATAAAAAAACAAGATAAAAATGCAGGGTAACAAAGTAAAAATGAGACACTGACGCTTTACCACCTACCTGTTGAAAACAGAGGAATTTAAGGAATGGGAAGTGTAAATTATTCAAGAGTTATTAGGAAAGATAGAAATTGTTTCGGGACTTGTAACTAGTGGGTAAGAAAAAATGAAGTTTGAAAATAGGGGAGAAATAGCAGAAATAAACATATGGATAAGAAGTAATAGGAATTATTTAGAGGGGCTGACAAAGTTAAAGCATTGCAGGACAATGGGTATCTTACAGAACAAGATTTGGCCCAACTGCACACTTGTAAAGAGAAAATAAGGGACTATCTGGATAATATGCATGAGTTTAGAAAGATTGCTGTCGAGCAACTGTTTTTTGATATTAACTCCGGAGCACAAAAACTTTTAACATAATGACTTAGGCAACAGAGAGCAAAAATGTTTGTTGCCAAACTTGGGGAGACTATAACAAGAAAAATAATCAGAGATCCTCTAGAGGTATTAGAGATATTTCAAACGTTTTATGAAAATTCGAATAAAGTAGAGAAATATAGAAACCAAGAAACAGCACAAATGGAAATATTTATGGAAAGCATTAACTATGCCAAGGTTAGGGGTAGATGAGGCTCAACAATCAACAGTTAAAAGACAGGAAGAAATAAGAAAAAAAACCAGTGAAGTATAATCAATCTGCAGGAAAGTCATCGGGAACAAATTGTATTCCTGTGGAAGTCTGGATGTTAGGAGGGAAAAAAGTGATAAAGATCTCAAAGGTTGTATTTAACAGTATTTTAAAAGGAGGGGGAAGAACCAACATCTTAGAAAAAAGCTGTGGCCCCTGCTATACCTAAAGATGGTAAAGATGCATCAGACCCAGCTTCATACAGACCCACTCCAATGTTAAAGCACGATTACAAAGTGTTTATGTCTATATTAGCTAAAAGAATAGTAAAGGTGTTGCCAAAACTGACACATATGGATCAATGTAGTGCTATGGAGGGGGGAAAAGCATTTGACAAAATTAATAGAACAATGATGATCAAGGCAGAAGCAGAAGGTAAGAAAATACCATTGCTGCTTGTAGGTCTTGATGCAGAGAAAGCATTCGGCAGAGTAAGCTGGGGTATTATGAGCAGGGCAGTGGAAGCATTCCCATTTCATGAAAGTTAATTAAGACATATGTAAGATTACAGGCAGGAATTAAAGTGGGAGTGTTCCTCTCAGATAAGTAGGGTCTGAACAGAGGAACTGGGCAAGAGCATCCTCTTTCCCCTTTGTTATTTGTTTTACATTTAAAGCCAATGGCAAAGAACATAAGAGACTCAGAAATTCAAGGACAGTACAGTTGTATAACTTGAAGTTAATATAGCAGTAGATGTTCAAATGATCACTGCTGCAGTAGCCTTGGCTATACGGGTTACTGCCTGAAAAAGATATAATGGTCAGACAGCTTCCAAAGTGTCTGGGCATCTTCTACTTGTCTTTTAGTCAGCTCAGCTGGAGCTGCTTGACAGTTTAGGTGCAAACCCCTTCACAGTTTTTCTGCTTGAAGACAGAGGGAATTTGAGCCCTGAAAGTACAATGGCAGAACAACAAATAAAATAAATGTCTGCACTCTTCCATAAAAAACACACTGAAAAACAAGATAAATAGAGGATGGGAGTGCCTACAGCAGCAGTGATCATTTGAACATCTACTTTTATGATACCTTCAACTTACACAATTACATTATGTTCTTCATACTGATTACTGCTGCAGTAGCCTTAGCTATATGGGTAGATTACCATAGCTAACAATATTTCGCAGATGGAAGGAGAAGAGTTCAACAGCCCCTGTAGAATGGTTCAAGCAAAGCTTGATCTAGACCTAGATAAGGAATCAAGCTTGTAAGCTTTGTAAAAGTATGCACAGACCACCAAGTAGCAGCTTCTAGAATACTTCTAGAATCCAACTCTTTCCAAAAAAACATAGATGAAACCAAGGACCGGATAGAATGGGGTTTGACCCTGCCCGGAATAGATTTGTTATGGTGAGTATAACAAAAGGTAATAGCCTTAGATAACCATTTGGAAACAGTCTGTTTTATTTATTTATTTATTTAACATTTGTTAACCATGTTAGTCCATCTGAGCCAATGGCACATTTTCAGTAGAGACCCGATGAAAAAATCTCCAGTAATATAAATATAAAAAGATAACATAGAAGGCAATATAGAAAACTCAAGAAAAACAGTGCAGCAATACAGCATAAGCAAAAATTACATATGCAATAATCAGGTGAAACGAATAACTGTAATAAAAATAAAATGAAGTAAATACAGCTAGTATATTTAAGTATTTACAATAATGACATATCTTCCCCAAGTAGCATAATGTAGAACTGTTTACTGAGCAGATTAGTCATTGAATTAATAGATATAGGGATGTAGTGACAAGAAAAAGAAGGATTTAGGCAAGGACAGGCTTTTGAGTTCAGAAAGTATTGCTTGACTTCAGTTTTAAAGCAGCTGGAAGTAGTGATGCTATGAATGTGATGTGAGGTGGTAGGTAGCCTATTCCACGCAAGGGACACAGAGTGTTTATAAAGCAGTTTACCATAGGTTTTGATGGGTTTATAGATGTCTAGAAGGTGCTGGTCGGAACTACGAAGAGACAAGGTTGGGTTATAAGGAGATACTAAGGTAGGGAGTGATGAGCAGGCTAGCGGTTTGTTGAGTAGGGAGTGTGTCAGCTGCAGTTGGGCAAGTAGTAAGAGCTGGGGGAATTCTAGCCATTGAAGCTGTTTCAGGGCAAGGCAATGATGGGATTTATAAGGTTGGTTACTGGCGAATCGGGCTATGTTATTGTAAGCTTGTTCTAGTTTGGAGAGGAGTTTGACTGGAGGTGAGTAAGGATAGGGGAGGTGTACAGGAGACATGGAAGGAGGCTTGGACAAGGGTAGGTTTGGAATTGGGAGCAAGAAATTTCTTATTCCTGTATAGAAGATCCGGTTTCATGTTAGTTTTTCTGATACAGTGTTGGATATGGATGTTGAACTTGATTTGGTCATTGATTACTGTACCCAGTAACTTAGTGTGAGACTCAGCTCTGATGAAAGTGTTATCTAGCGAAGAAACAGTAAAGGTGGATTTAAGGTGGTGGAGAGTTTTTGGAGAGAAATAGTAGGAGCTTAGTTTTTTGGGGGGGTTGAGTATAAGTTGATGCTCTTGTGAGTCATTTTTTCACAGATGAGAAGGAGTTTTGGGTGGCAGAAAGAAGTTTAGAGATGTTGTCAGCACAACAGACAATGATAGAGTCCATCTGTGTACTGTATGAGGGAGGAGGTGTTGCAGGAGGAGTAAAGATGATTGGTGAAGATGTTGAATAGGAGAGGGGCCAAGGACTGAGCCTTGAGGGACACCAGTCTGGATAGGTAGGAAAGGGGAGCAAGTAGACTGCCATCTGACAGACTGGAGCCTATTTGATAGATAGCTTGAGAACCAGTGAATAGTAGAGGGGAAGAGATTAAGGTCAGTAAGCTTAGTAAGTGGCTTGGAATGGGAGACAATATTGAAAGCTTTAAAGAGGTTGAGAACTAGGCAAGACACAAGGAGGTTTTTGTCCTTGGCTTCAGCAACAGTGTGAGTGAAGGATAGGAGAGCTGTGGAGGTGCTATGGTGTGGCCTAAAGGCATGTTGAGTGCAGGTCAGAAGATTTTCATTAATAAGGTGAGTTAATAGCGGATTGTGAATAATTTTTTCAAGGATTTTTGATAGAGGAGATAGGATCGCAATAGGTCTGTAGTTATATGGTTCAGTGGAATTACCTCCTTTGTGAAGTGGAATGATGTAGAAAGATTTCCAGATGTCGGGGACAGCAGACTCCTGGATAGATCTATTTATTAGGGTAGACACAGGATAGGCTATAGAATGAGCAGAGAGTTTAAGAAAGAGGGGAGGGAGGTTATCGGTAGAGGGAGAATAAGGTTTCAGCTTTAATAGAAGTGACTTGATGTAGGCTGTGGAGATGGGGTTAAGAGAGAAAGGGGTTGTGTTGCATGCGTAGTGAGTGTTGTGAGGGGTGTTATGGCTTTGGAAGGATTGGGTAAAGTTTTGAACAGATTCGATGAAGTGGGTATTAAGTAAGGTGGCAGTTTCTAGGGGAGAATTATTAGGGTAGGGGTTGGGGGTGCTAAGTTGACCTGGATTTAATATTTTATTGATGGTATGCCAGAATTGTTTGGGGTTAGACTTTTGGAAGAAATAGGGATCATAAAAGTAAGTTTTCTTGTCTTTGTTAATTGCTGTTTTTGTTAGATTTCTTAGTACTTTATATTTTTGTAGGAATGTTGCTGATTTAGTTTTTAGCAATTTTTTCCAGTTTTTGTCTCTTTCTTTTATAAGAGACAGGGTGTTTTTGGTGAGCCAAGGTGAGTAGTTGGCTTTGATTCTCACATTTTTAAGAGGAGCTAAAGAGTCAAGTATATTAAGAAAACTGTGATTAAAGTGTAGAATGGCTTTAGTACGAGGGAGGTACTTAAGGAAGCCCCAGTTTATGGAAGTGAGCCTGTTATTGAAGGTTTCAGGATTGAAAGAAGAAAGCTTGCGACACTCTCTAAAATGGGGAATTTAGGTATTTGGGAAGAGTAACGCTGGACTTGGATAGGGAGGTGGTCACTTAGGGAGTTGGGCAGGGCTCTGGGGTCATGATATAGGGTGGAGTTAGAGGAAAGATTCCAGTCTAAGGTGGTATCTTGGGTATTGTTGTTGAAGCGTGTAGCAGTTGTGATAATAGAAGTTGTGTAGGTTGATTTGAAGGGAGGGAGAGGTAGAAAATAGTTTTTGCCAGTCAATATTTACATCACCTAGCAGTAAGGTCTCATAAGGGATATTAACAGAAATCCATGCTAGAATAGATTCGAGGATGGGAATGTTGTTTCCAGGTGGGTTATAGATAGAGGCAATGGCAAATTTCTTATGGGAGTTGAGGTGACAGTATAGAAGTAATAGTTCAGCTAGCTGAAAGTCAGGCAAATATATTGCCAAGGGGGATAGGTTAAGGTGTTCAGAATACATAACTGTGACATCTCCACCTTTTTTGGGGGGTCTATCTTGGCGATAGACACTGAAGTGGGAAGGTAATATTTCAGTGTTAGAAATATGTGGTTTTAACCAAGTTTCAGATAGGGCCAGGATGTAGGACGATTGGTGGGTGATCCAGGAGTGTAGCTCTGTAACTTTATTAGGTAGACTTTGTATGTTAATAGCAAAGATAGAGAGATGTTTAGTGAGACAGGTGTTTGTTGTGAATGGGCTAGATGGGCCTAGGTTGGGGTGGATGTCGCCAAAGGATAGTAAATTGTTAGAAAAAGGGGAAGGTTTATAGTTAGTGGGTTTGTATTTAGATTTGAGGCATGTGATAGAGACAGAATTTTTTTTTTATTTTGATGAGATGTGTGAAGGAAGAGTTAAAAAGAGAAAGGCAAATTAGGAAGGGCAGGGGAGTTTCTTGTGGCACATAAGAAAACTGTAGGCTGAGGACGAATGTGAAAAATTAAGGTGTGTATGACAGGAGGTAAGTAAAGACAGGTACATAAGCAGGACTGATGTGAGTTAAAGGGGGGGAGGCATGGTTTAAAATGAGATAATGATGTTTTTGTACAGGTTGTCCCTTCTAACCTTCATAAGAAACGAACAACTGATCTGGAGATTAGTTGTTCATTTCTTGTGAAGGTAAAAAGAAACAAGAAATGAAGAGTCGATCCAGAGATAGTACAGTTGTGTACACTTACCATAAATGTAGATGTTAGAGTATATTCACTATTGCAGTCATCACATTTGGGGGCTATCTGCTTGCAGTAGCCCTCAGTCGGCCTGATTATCAAAGTCATGGGTCCTGTGTCAGTTGCTGTCTCATCTTCCATGACGTCAGGTAGTCAGGGGTATAAAGCATGCAGCAGATGCCATTACATCAGTTTTTCTTGCCCCAGATCTCAGGTGCCCCCCTAATGGGAAGCAATTAAATATAAATATGCAAGGTTATACCTCCAACCAAAAAAGCAAAGACACCAAAATGCTTTTAAGCATAGTAAAAGGGAATAGAGGTATAGCCAAAAGAAGTCAGGGGGCTGGAGGGGAGGGTAACCAGGACTGCAACAGTGAATACACTCAAACATCTAAATTTATGGTAAGTGTACACAACTGTACTATGTTCTTCATGTTTTACTGTTGCAGTCATCACATTTGGGTAGATTCCCAAAGCTAAGGATGGGAGGAGGAATTTAGATAGCATTAGGACCTGCTATAAGTCCATGCAAGACTGCAGTGGCAAAACCACCTCTGGATTTAGAGAAAATAGGCAAATGGTAATGCTTGGTGAAAGTATGTACAGAACTCCAGTTAGCAGCTTCTAAGATGCCCCTGGTAGGAACACCTCTGAGAAAGGCTGTAGAAGTAGAAACAGCCCTGGTTAATATGGTCGTATCCCCTGTGGAATAGGTTTTCCATGGTGCTTATAGCAGAAATGAATGCAATGGCCTATCCATTTAGAAATGGTTTGCTTTGAAATGGCCTCTGCCCCTGCAGCAAATGCCACCAGCAATTGTTTAGATTTCCTTTGAGGTTTAGTCCTGTCCAAGTAAAATCTAAGTTGTCTGTGCACATCTAAGGAGTGCAGTATCCGTTCCCCTTTGTTCTGTGGATTAGGAAAGAAGGTTGGCAAATGAATGGACTGACTAAGAGCCACACTGGATACCACTTTGGGCATGAAGGAGGGGTTGGTCCTGAGGGACACCCTGTCCGCATGAAAGATGATGAAAGGCTCCACTGCCATAAGAAAGGAATTTTAACTCTGCACTTGCAGCTGGCTCAAAAGGAGGTAGAGTGAGTTTTTCCAATACAAAGTTAAGGTCCCAGGCTGGAGTTGGGGCTTTCCTGGGTGGTCTTCAGTTTTTGGCGTCTCTGAGGAACTGCTTGAGCAGTGGATGAGAGAAGAGGGGTGGTTCTGTGTTGTAATGAGCTGAAATGGCTGAGGAATGAATTTTAATGGAGGAAAAAGAAAGGCCCTTGTGAAGCATCTCAGTTAAGTATTGAAAAATCTGAGGTAAATTGGACGCTGCTGTGCCCATCCCTTGAGTTTGGTTCCAGGAACAGAATCTTTTCCATTTTTCAGCATAAGATTTTCTAGTACTAGGCCTCCTTGCCTCCAAAATGACATCCAACACTTGTTTACTGAGGGACGGTAACAGAGAGGTCAAGCAATTAGCCAGGCTGCCAGGTTCAGGGTTTGAAGTTGAGGATGCAGGATCTGGCCCTCCTGCTGGGACAGCAGGGTAGGGGTCTGAGGCAGGTGAAATGGTGGTAGCAGTGACACACTGCGCAAGAGTGGGTACCAGTGTTGGCGTGGCCAGTCTGGTGCAATCAATATCGTCCTTGGTTTGTCCTGTTTGATCTTTAGTTGTACTTTGGAGAGGAAGAAAGACATAAACTGACAGATTTTTCCAGTTGAAGGACAGGGCATCCACTTTCCAAGCTTTTTGTGGATAGTAATTGTGCAGAATTTGTCCAATTCGTAGTTCTGGGGGGGAAGCAAACAGGTCTATATCTGGGCTCCCCCATTTGTTTATCAACATGTTGAAAGTCTGTGGTTTCAGTTTCCACTCGTGTGGGTCCATGAGATTTCTGCTTAGTTCGTCTGCCAGTGTATTTAGCTTTCCTGGCAGGAATTGAGCCTGTAAATGCACTTGATAGCTCAAGGCTGTGTTCAACAGAGCCATAGCTAGTCTGCAGAGGGGGTATGAATGTGTCCCTCCCTGCTTGTTTATGTACAACATAACAGCAGTGTTGTCCATCCTTACCATTAATTGTCCTGGAATAATGTGGTCCTTGAAGGCTGTCAGAGCTTTCTGTACAGCTAACATTTCTTTCTGATTGATATGCAGGTGCATTTGACTTGGGTTCCATTTGCCCTGAATGCACTTCCCTGCCAAGTGAGCCCCCCATGCATAATCTGATGCTTCTGTAGTTAGGGTTTGGGCGGCAGGGGGTAGAGTAAATGGTAGTCCCTTGTTTTGTTGGCAGGCCTCTGCACACCAAAGGAACTCTAACTGTAGGCAAGGTATGATAGGAATCATTGCTTCTAGATCCTGAGAATGTTGACACCATAGGCTTTTTAGATACCACTGTAGTTTCCTCATATGCAGTCTTGCACATGAAATTAGGAGAATGCAGGAGGCCATGAACTCCAAGGCTTGCAGTATTTGTCTTGCAGATAGCAGGGTTTTTGTGGCCATTAGTTTGAAGTAAGCTGTCAAATGAATTTGTTTCTCTGGCGTGAGGAAAGCCATTTGGGAAGTTGTGTTCAAGCTTGCTCCCAGGAATATAATTTGTTGACAGGGTACAAGATGCGATTTCTTTTCATTTATGGTGTACCCCAGACAAGTTAGCACCTTGTGTACAACGCCAGATGATTCAAAAGTATGTCCTGGCTTTCTGCCTGAATTAGGCAATTGTCCAGGTTTGGATATATTTGAATATTTCTTTGTCTGCAAAATTCAATGACTGGAGCTAGGCACTTTGTGAATACCTTGGGCGCAGTAGATAAGACAAAGGGCAGTGCAGAGAACTGATAGTGCATGTAGCCTGCTTTGAAGCGTAGGTATTTTCTGCAAGATTCCCTGATTGGGATGTGCAGGTGGGCTTCCTTTAAAACCAGTGTTGCCAACCAGGCATCCTTGCCTAGCATAGGAAGCAACTGGTGAAGAGTTAGCATCTTGAATTTTGGGATCACCAAAAAGGTGTTTAGGATAGAACGGTCCAGGATAGGACGCCATGAGTTGTCTTTTCTGGGGTACCAGGAAAAGTCTTGAGTAGAAACCTTGCCCCTTTTCCTCTTCTGGTACAGTTTGAATAGCCCTTATGTTTGAGAGAGAGTACTTGCTTTTGAGCCTCTGCCCACTGATTTGAGGGTAGATCTGGCCAACTATTTGGGGTTGGTAACGTGTGGAAGTGAAGTCTATATCCTTGGGAAACTATGTTTAAAACCCATTTGTCCTGGGTAATTAGATTCCAGTTTTTTGTCTGCAGAGCAATCTTTCCCCCTAAAGGAGCAGTCAGTTGAGAAGGGCTTGGAAGTTTTAAAGTTAAGTCATTGAGACAGTTTACCATAGGGGGGAGTCTTACTACTCCCTGATTTGGAAGTGGAAGCCTCCCACTGGTTAATCCTGTGCTTACCTTGGGACTGAAGCCTGTGTGTTCTGCTGGTTCGGGGTTTGGACTGAGAAGACCTGGAAGAGGCAGGAAAGGACCAATTCTTAGAGGGCCAATGCCTACTAAATCTTGAAGGCTGTACCTCTAGGAAATCTTTAATAGTTTGCATAGATTTAGCTTTTTCTTCCATCTTTTTCAGTACTTCTGCTTTGCTGCCAAACAGGCGGTCCTGATTTAAGGTAGAATCCAGCAATTTAGCTTTAACATGATCTGGCAAAGATTGCTCCCTAAGCCAAGCATGCCTTCCAAATACAGACCCAGTGACAGCAACCCTGCACGATGCCTCTAGTGAATTAAAACCACATCGCAAAGTATGTTTTCCAACTTGATCAGCAGAATGCATTAAATCCTGTAAATCCTTATTTTCAGCACAGTCAGGAATCAACATCATTTTCTGTTTAAGCGATCCAATGATATGCTGCTGATACTTTAACATATGAAACTGGCAGTTTGAGGCCCTAATGGCCAAGGTTGCAGAAGTGTATACCTTCTTACCCCATCTATCCAGTGCCCTGGAATCTCTATCAGAGGGGGTAGGATTTTTGGCAGTAGCAGCCTTAATGCCCTTGGGTCCCTGTGAAATGGTCTCAGGATCCCCAGCAGAATTTTTAAAAAGGAACTTGTGACAGTCAGGAACCCTGTAATATCATGTTTTCTGGAAGCAGGAGGTAAAGAATCAGGAGCCAGGCTAGATTCCGAAAAGGCACCATCAACAATGTCTAGTACAGGAGGGATAGCTAAAGGCCTGTGTTGGGGCAGGAGTAAGAAATCCCTATGCCTCTTTTTAGAATCAGAGTAATCCTGGCTTTCCCAGCAGAAATGCTCCATAGGAGCATGTTAGGTTTCACCAAAAGAGAAATCCTCTGGAGGGGAAGCAGAGGGAATAGAGTCCTCTGCATCAGAATCCTAATAGGTATATAAGGGCAAATCCTGGTCATCAGAAAAAACAGAAATTTCAGAATCCTGATAAAAAGTATCATATGCAAATTCAGTCCTAGGTCTCTTAGAGGGGGAAGGTTGGCTTCCCCTGATTAAAGTAACAAGGTCTTCCGCTATGCTTATCATTTGTTTTTTTTTTAGGCATAGAAGCCTGACCATGCAATCTGGGCATTGGTTTTTTAGGCATGGTTCGAGTTTTAGGCCTTGAAGAAGAAGATGGCGTTGGTTTAATATGCAAGTCAGAAGGCCTGAATACACCCTCAGAAGCTGGTGCCTGCACAGTGACTCCGGACCCATCCGACATCCGCAGGTTCCACAGTTGAAGCATCTTGCAGCATACCGGACTCTAAATGGGTCTCAGTAGAGGCCTGCGAATCTGAAGAAGCAGGTATCAGGGGCTGCAAAAGCACCTCACTGAGTACCGGCGAACTGCCGACTAGCTTAGAAGCACCGTTGGCAGCTTTGGACCTAGGCGGCCTGTCTCTGTCTTTATCTTTGGGTTTTCGGAATGTCGGTAGTTGGATTGCTTACCGAAGACATATCTGGATAATTGAAACAAGTACCAAAATATTTAGAGACATAAATATACCGATGCCAAATAGCTCACTGTTTAAATAAGGCACAAAACCGACTAGGTATGTCGTTGGTCAGGGCCTAGGCAAGGAATACAGTACGAATGAAAATCTTTATGAGGTATTTGCTTTCCACAAGAAATGTAATTATTGACTTTTACTGACATCGGTTTAGAGCAAGAAAAAGTTTTCCCAACGGGGTACTGAGCTTTAAGTTGAAGGCTTCAGTTTTGAAACTAGAAAACAAAAATTTCAGGAGTCGGCCGACAGGCACTTGCGAACTTGCTTCTGCTTCGGGCACCCCACGGCAAGAAAGACTGATGTAATGGCGTCGGCTGCATGCTTTATACTCCTGACTACCTGACATTATGGAAGATGAGACAGCAACCGACACAGGACCCAAGACTTTGATAATCAGGCCGACTGAGGGCTACTGCAAGCAGATAGCCCAAAAGTGATGACTGCAACAGTGAATACACTCGAACATCTACATTTATGGTAAGTGTACACAACTGTACTTTTCTTAGTCCCTAAAAAAATACTATGAGTGTCACAGAATGATTTTCCAGAACCTACACCCATTCTTCCTGTCGTGTTTGCTTTAGAGGATGTGTGTCTTACTGCTTGCAGTTTTCCAGATAGTCAGCCAGCTGTCCCTAAAAAGACAGAATGTATAAAATTACTCAGCCCTTTAAACTTTTATACTTTGCTCCACAACCTGACCCAGCAGCTGTGGCCATAGTTGATTCCACTGCTGCTAAGCACTTAATTAATTTCAATCCTATGCTTTCTAATAAGGATGTGAAAATTGTTGATAGGCATGGGAGAAAAACACATTCTGCAAGTTTGGTTTTCAGAAATTTGAACTGCTGGGCTCTTACGTTAAAGTTTGTTCTGACAAATTGTGAAAGTATGACAACATTTTTCTGCAGTTTCTTCTTGTAAAGAAACATCTGCTTTAAATAACTTAGTTTCTTGTATTGCACAAGTCAGTACTCACAGTTTGCAGTCTGTGTATGACTGTTGATACTTCTTTAGACTATGGCCACTGGTATTGTTTTAAGGAGGGATGATGGGCTGCATGCTCTGCACCTCCCAGATGATGCACAGAAATGAGCTTTTAAATTCTCCCTTACGTAGAAGAGATTTGGTGCTTGGCCTCTCTGCTGCAGAGGAGTTAAAATGTAATATAAAGAGCAAGCTGATCCAGGGAATCTCTCAAGATTTTTCAGCCTTCCTTTTTCAAACTGTCCAAGGGATTTTCTTTCTCCTCATCCTATTTTGGCAAAAAACAGAACAAACAACTTCGGCAGAATTCAGATGAACAGACATTTAAGAAGACATTGCAAGGGGATTCCAAAAGAAGTCTCAAACTTCCTAAATCAAGGACAGTCCAACATGTCTGAAATATTTATTCAAGAGACCATGTGACCTCCTCCCAACCTGGCTCCTTTTCTTTTCAAGAAAGTCTCTGTTTTTCTCTTTGGCAACAGATTATTTCAGACAAGTAGGTTCTGAAAATCATTCATCAAGGTTAGAGATGGCAGTGAAGGAAATTCTTTTTTCCAGGGGGTCATTCCTCATTCTGCAGCTCACACTCTTATTATTTCTTCCTCCTCTTGATTACATGCTGGAATGATAGAAGCAGTTCTTCATTCCCAGGTGGGGAAGAGGTTTTATTCAAGGATGTTCCTAGTGCCAAAGAAAGAAAGAAAATGCTTGGAGACCAGTTCTGGATCTTTCTTTTCTAAATTTGCTTGTGATAGTGCCCGAATTTAAAATGTTGTTGCTTCACAACCTGTTACCTTTTCTTCCTCTTTCAAATTTTCTGATAACTCTCGACTTAAAAGAAGACTGTCATCACATCCCTGTTCACCAGACATTAGATATTTCTTAAGGTTTTGTGTGTCTGGATCACATCATTCCTCTGCATTACCCTTTGGACTATCCACTCCACAAAGAATGTTCACAAAGTGGCTAGCTCCAATTATCACTCTTTGCAGGCTACAGGGTATCTACATTTTTCCATATTTAGACAACTTTCTTATCTTTGCTGAGTCTTTTTCAAGGTGTTAGAGATCTTTCAGTGTTGGTGAGAAATCTCTTGCATGAACTGGGATTCCAAGAGGTCATTCAAAAGTTTTTCTTGACTTCCTCACATGGGATTGTGTTCCTGGGTTGTCAGGCATCTCTGTTCGAAGAGCTTTTCTTACATAAGGTTTTCCACTCACACTGTGGTCAGTGTGATGGAATACCTCAGGATTTTGGGATTCATGGCATCTGATCCACATGATACCCCTGGCAAGACTCCACATGACAAAGTTACAGTGGTATCTGAAATCTCTTAGGTCCCAGCATCAAAACCCTTTATCGTTTCAGATCCCAGTGTTGGGGACTATCATAAGAGAAGTCTTTTTTTTGGGGGGGGTGATAGATGTCCGTAAATCCAGGTCTCCCCTTCTCCTTCCCTGCTCCAGAGCAGTCATTTACCACAGACACTTCAGGCGTCGCTTGGGAAGCAGTTTCTTAAGGGATAAACATGCCAGGGATGTGGGACACCAAGGATAGACACAAGCACATAACTATCAAGGAGATGCTTGCCCTGAGCAAGGTACTCAACTCTCTTAACTATCATCTTTGGTCCTTGAGACCTCTTCAAGTGACTAGAGAGAGTATCACAGTAATGTCATACAGCATCAACAAAGGGTGAACCAGGTCTCATATACCCCCTTTGCAGGCTAGCCATGTTAGCTTGGGCCATAGCTTTACAGAATAGTCTCAGTGTACAGCTGTCCTGCATTCTGTAAGAGCAAAATTACAGGGCAGACAAACTGAGCAGGACCAAGACAGACCCTCACAAATGGAAACTAGATCGGGGGGGGGGGTCTAAAATTATGTCTGCTCAATTGATCCGCCAAGGCGTTTAGCCTCCCTGGAAGATACTGGGCTATGAGATGTATGGCCATGGAATCTGCTAAGGACCATAGTCTCATGCTGTGTCTGCACAAAGGGTAAGAGTAAGTCCCGCCCCCTGCTTGTCGATGTACCACATGTCTGTGGTATTGTCTGCCCTGATCAGAAGAGTCACAGAGTAGAGTAGGTCCTTGAAAGCAAGCAAGGTCTGCTGCACTGTCATCAATTCTTTTAAGTTTATGTGCAGATGAATCTGTTGAGTGCTCCAAGTCCCCTGTATGCCCCTGCCTTCCAGGTGAGCCCCCCATGCATAATCTGAGGCGTCTGTGGTGAGAGTTTGGCTGGCAGGTAGTGGGCAGAAAGGCAGACCCTTGTTCTGAGAACAGGCTGTCGGCCACCAGAGAAACTCCATTTGTAGACAGGGAATTAAGGGAAGAATCAAGTCCAAGTCGTGTGTGTGTGGACACCAAAGGTTCTTGAGGTACTATTGAAGTTTTCTCATATGCAGCCTTGCATATGGGATCATCAGGACACATGAAGCCATGAACCACAGTGCTTGCAGGAATTGCCTTGCAGAGAGCTGGGTCATGCTTGCCAAGTTCTTGAAATAAGCCAAAAGATCTTATTGTTTGTCTTGAGGGAAGAATACCATCTGGGTGGCTGTATTCAGACTAGCTCGCTGGAAAACAGTCTCCCTTGTGGGAACCAACTTTGACTTCTTTTCATTGAGAATATAACCCAAAGAAGTGAGAATGTTCTTCACGAAGTCCAAATCCTTTTTCTAACTGTTCTGGGGAGTCTGCTTGAATGAGACAGTCGTCCAGGTAAGGATAAATTTGAATGTTTCTCTGCCTGCAAAAAGCAATGGCTGGCACCAGGCACTTTGTGAAATCTCTGGGAGCAGTAGACAAGCCAAAGGGCAGCACAGAGAATTGGAAGTGTTGCTCCCCAGCCCTGAAACGAAGAAACTGCCTGCAACTTTCCCTTATTGGGATGTGCAGATAAGCTTCCTTGAGATCCAAAGTTACCAGCCAAGAATCCTTGTCCAGCATTGGCAGTAACCTTTGAAGAGTGAGCATCTTGAATTTGGGAATCACCAGAAAAGTGTTTAGAACAGACAGATCTGGAATAGGGCGCCAGGTGCCCCATTTTTTGGGTACCAGAAAAAGTCTTGAATAAAAACCTAGGCCTCCCTGATTTGCAGGAACTGGCTCTATAGCCCCCATAGTCAGCAGAGAAGAAATTTGATTTTCTACCTCTGCCCTGAGAGTTCTGGGGATGTCTGGGTAACCTTGTAGAGCAGGGAAGGTGTGAAAATAAAACTTGTACCCTTGGTTTACTATGTTGAACACCCATTTGTCATCTGTGATGGTTGACATACCTCTGCGAACCTGGCTAACCTTCCCCCCAAAGGAAATCCTGGGCCCGCAGAGGTAGTCACAAGAAGGCCAGAGTCATTGAGAATGCTTGCTTTAGGAAGCTGGCTTAGAACTCCCCGATTTAGCAGAAGAAGGATGCCACTGTTTAGCCCTATGAGGGGGAGAAGCCTGCCCTCTGGAAGATCTAAAACCCCTAGGCCTAGAGCGACCCTGCTTGCCAGGATCAGGGAAAGACCAATTCTTGGAAGGATAATGCCTGCTAAACCGAGGAGGCTGAACCTGAAGGAAATCTTTTACAGCTTGCATAGATTTCGCTTTATCCTCCAACTTTTTCAGTACCTCCTCAGCCTTGTTACAAAAAGGTTGTCTTTGTGTAAAGGAACATCCAGCAATTTAGATTTTACAGGTTCAGAAACAGGTTACTCCCTAAGCCAAGCATGCCTTCTAATAATGGAACCAGTGGCTGCAGCTCTGCAGGAAACTTCCAAGGTGTCAAAACCACAATGAAGTGAATGCTTATTAACCAGAGTGGCAGAATTTAGTAAATCTTGTCTTTGTTCTCCAACATGGAAGGAATATCCCCAAGCTTACCCTTAATAGCCTCCAAAGTATGCTGCTGATACTTAATCATGTGAAAAAGACAATTCACAGATCTAATCACAACAGTTGCAGAGGTAGAGACCTTTTTACCCCACCTGCCCAAGGCCCTAGACTCCTTATCAGAAGGTACAGGGTTTTTAGCAATTATACCCTTAACACCCTTGGGACCTTGATATATAATCTCAGGATCAGCAGTAGGATTTTTAAAAAGAAACTGATGAGAATCAGGAATCCTATAATACCTATCAGGTTTTCTGGGAGCAGGAGGAACAGAATTAGGAGTTAAAAAAAATTTTCATGAAAACATCATCCACAACTTACAAAACAGGAGGTATAGCCAGAGGTGTATGCTGTGGCAAATCTAAAAATTCCCAGATCCTCCTCTTAGACTGATGAAAAACCTGAATTTCCCATTTAATGTGCTCCCTAACAGTATTCAAAGTATCCCCAAAGGAAAAATCTTCTGGAGTGGAGGCAGAAGTGATACAGTCCTCAGCATCAGAATCCTCAAAGCCAGAAAAAAAGTTGAGAATTTCCTTCCTCAACAGCAGAAATACTGGAAACCTCAGAATCTGATTCAGACAAAACATCAGGAGACAATTCTCTAGCCCTCTTGGAAGGGGGGGATGAGAGCCCTTAATAAGGGAAAGAAGATCACCAGCCATCTTTATCAACTGGGACTGAGGCACAGGAGGGGAGGTAGAAGTTTGCTTGTGGGTAGATTTGCGGCTGAAAGGTTTGCTAGTAATCCAGAGAGACTCAGGAGGCCTAGCAACTGCAGAGGTATGAGCTAAGGTAGTCGGGTCTGGCCCTGGTCTCATGTCAAACAGAAGAGGCGTCAGAAGCCGGTGCCTACATAGCAGCTCTGGACCCATCTGAGGCGGTGACAGGTGGAAGGTCTGAAGACAAAATTGCAGCCTGCGGCATGGAGGACTCCGTAAAGGTCTCGGCAGATGCCTGCGGTTGAAAATTTGCATATTGTAGGGACTGCGAAAGCGCTTCACTAACTACCGTTGGGCCGACGACCATTTTCACCGGCACATCGTCAGCAGCTTTAACCCTAGGCCTGTCGCGGTCCTTGTCCTTGCGTTTCCTAGGTATAGCCAAAGTCGGGAGACCAGAAGACGCCATACCAATGAACTTAGGCCAGACTCCGAAATGCATATATAAAATCTTAGCTCTACGGCGTATGGTACGTGGGTTGAAGGAGGCACAGAGATCACAGTTAGGGACGTCGTGCTCAAGGCCCAAACAACAGGAATGAAAATCACGGTGCAAAATCTGTTTTCCACAGGCAAGACAGTTATTAACATTATCTAACATTCGTTAAAGCAAGAAAAGAGGGTCCCCAACGGGGTACTTATTTGAGGGCGTCTTCAACTTGATAGTCAGAATGCAGAAAGAAGGTAAACGGCAGACAGGCAATAGTGCGAATTGCATCTGCTTCGGGCTCCGTGGCAAGAAAGACTGAGGAAATGGCGTTGGCCGCCTCTCTTTATACCTGACGTTCTGACATCAGTTTTACAGCCGACGGCATACAGCGAGGACTCTGGTATTCGGGCTGACTGAGGGCTACCGGGAGTCGGATAACTCATATGTTAGGACTGCAACAGTGAAACACGAAGAACATCAATGGTTTCCAAGTATGCACCGAATTATAGAAGGTTTAGGATTTTTGTTTGGAAGTGTTTGCATAGGTACTTTTATACTCCAAGCAGATTCCAAAGAACTTTTTCCTTAGCAAGACAGCAAATATTGAAGGTGTGACGTGGAAGAAAGAAGTAACCAATATATTTTGGGAGTGAAATGAGTTGGCAGATTTTAAAAATTCCCTAAAAAGAACTCTGAGAAATACTGGGGTGAACAAATTGATGTAACAAAGACGATTCTTTTGAGCTGGGACACAGGATCTGAATTGTCTAGACATAGTAAAGCCTTTTTAAGTTTAATTCTGGTGGCTACCAAAAGAGCAAATTACTACAAAATGTATATTAAAGTCTAAACCAACTGTATTTAAAGTATTGAATATTGTAACAGAAAGAAGAGAACTGGAAATGGGATCTTTAGAAAAGGAAAGGAGAAAATTATGTAGAAATAAATGGAAATGGTGGGAACAGTATATGCAGAAAAATGTGCAGGAGGAGTGCGGTTTAACAAATTATGTAGAAATAAATGGAAATGGTGGGAACAGTATATGCAGAATAATGTGCAGGAGGAGTGTGGTTTAACAAATTATGTATAAATAAATGGAAATGATGGGAACAGTATATGCAGAATAATGTGCAGGAGGAGTGCGGTTTAACAAATTATGTATAAATAAATGGAAATGGTGGGAACAGTATATGCAGAATAATGTGCAGGAGGAGTGCGGTTTAACAAATTATGTACAAATGAATGGAAATGGTGGGAACAGTATATGCAGAATAATGTGCAGGAGGAGTGCGGTTTAACAAATTATGTAGAAATAAATGGAAATGGTGGGAACAGTATATGCAGAATAATGTGCAGGAGGAGTGCGGTTTAACAAATTATGTAGAAATAAATGGAAATGGTGGGAACAGTATATGCAGAATAATGTGCAGGAGGAGTGCGGTTTAACAAATTATGTAGAAATAAATGGAAATGGTGGGAACAGTATATGCAGAATAATGTGCAGGAGGAGTCTTGGTTTAACAAATTATGTAGAAATAAATGGAAATGGTGGGAACAGTATATGCAGAATAATGTGCAGGAGGAGTGCGGTTTAACAAATTATGTAGAAATAAATGGAAATGGTGGGAACAGTATATGCAGAATAATGTGCAGGAGGAGTGCGGTTTAACAAATTATGTAGAAATAAATGGAAATGGTGGGAACAGTATATGCAGAATAATGTGCAGGAGGAGTGCGGTTTAACAAATTATGTAGAAATAAATGGAAATGGTGGGAACAGTATATGCAGAATAATGTGCAGGAGGAGTGCGGTTTAACAAATTATGTAGAAATAAATGGAAATGGTGGGAACAGTATATGCAGAATAATGTGCAGGAGGAGTGCGGTTTAACAAATTATGTAGAAATAAATGGAAATGGTGGGAACAGTATATGCAGAATAATGTGCAGGAGGAGTGCGGTTTAACAAATTATGTAGAAATAAATGGAAATGGTGGGAACAGTATATGCAGAATAATGTGCAGGAGGAGTGCGGTTTAACAAATTATGTAGAAATAAATGGAAATGGTGGGAACAGTATATGCAGAATAATGTGCAGGAGGAGTGCGGTTTAACAAATTATGTAGAAATAAATGGAAATGGTGGGAACAGTATATGCAGAATAATGTGCAGGAGGAGTGTGGTTTAACAGAAGGCAGGAACTGAGCAATTTAAGTAATGTTGGAATGATAGTAGTTATAAAAAATGTGAGTGATTTGTAATCCATGTAACTAGAAACATGTTAATATGGTTTGCTTTATATTAATGTATGTTTGCCTATGTCTTAACTGATAATTTAAGAAAGTTGTTAAAATGAGGAAGGTGGACATTGTGTATGTATTTATTGCAAAAAAGTTGTAAAATGTTACTGCATCAGAGTTCACTTCACAGCACAAAAGTAGAAAAATACATTAGGATTCACACTAAAGTGTCTTCCTCCCTTATTGTTTTCAACTGCAAACTGTAGCATCACCCCCCCCCCCCCCCCGACAGGAGAAGCTCATGGTACAGGCTGCTGGGCTATAGTCCCCTAAATGAAAAAAAAATAGAGCATTATAATTCTATTTAATTTATTTAAAAATAGTAGAATTTCTCAAACTAATGTATAAGTACAAAGTTTACATTTCTGTTTAAACAAATAAAAGATACATAAATAATTAAAAAAAATTATTCAGCTTACTCAGCTGGCCTATTTTTGAAAACAACCCAGAGTTAGATACACTAAGTATACTCAAATGGAGAATAAGGAGATAATATCTTAATACAGATCTTCCTGCCATTATGAATGGGTCAAAAACAATGCCTCAAAGGAAGCTGGCTGGGTTGAAACAGTGAGGAGTTCTTTCCTACTGGGTCAGGTAACCTGTGTGAATGATCAAGAAAGAAGTTATGGACAGGCACACAGAGAGGAATTTATTTTATAATTAAGTTGTCGTTTGCTTTATTATTAGATAATGAGCCTGTTCTGTAATTTCTCCCTTACATACTGACTTGAATTTTATTCATAGTTTCATAGTTTAGTACTAGGCTAGCTGCCCTGGGGCATTTGTAAGCCTAGCCATAGTGATGTGGCTTTCGCCACCTCATGAAATGGTACAAAAATGCACAGAATAGATTTAGAATACTGTGCCTCTGTCTAGTAGTGGCACAGTGAAGGTCCCCTTATATAATAGAATTAGTTTACTGTGCCCCTGTCTAGTAGTGACACAGATGTGACCCCTGGGGTAAACTTACGATCTCCCATCCACTCATCAAGATTTCTCTTGAAGAGAGTCAGTGAGGGGCTCTGCCTAACATGAACTGGGATCTTGTTCCAGAGCATGGGAAGCCTCTGGGTTATGAATCTATCCCTCCAGCATGTCCTATTCATACTTGAGCCAAGGTTTAAGTCTTTAGCTCTCGTGGTTCTGATGGATTTGGATTTTTTGAGGTGGAGCATGTCCATCAATTCCTGATTGGACATGGCCTTGTACGTCAGGCAGAGATCACCTCTGAGCAGGCGGTATGCTACTGAATAGAGCTGGAGTTTCTTTAGTCTGGCAGAATAAGACATATGTTGGAGACCCTTGATCCTCTTGGTGAGGTACTTTTGTGGTCCCTCCAGCTGTTGCAAATGCCGGGTGAGGTACATACCAAATGGGGCATTGTACTCAATCATGGGTCTGATGAGGGAGGAGTACAGGGGTACAGTGACATCCTTGGATCTGGATGTGAATCCCTTCACGATAAGGTGTGCAAGGTAGAATGTTTTTCTAACCACTTTGGCAACGTGGGTGTCAAATGAGAGGTCGCTGTCGACTTGGGTCCCTAGGTCTCGGATTACTTTTTCCGTACTCAGTGAGTTGCTGTCTATGATAATTTGTGGGTACTTTGTTTTTCCCAAAGGGGATGACTATACATTTTTTGGCATTTAGTTTAAGGCCATGACTCCGGCACCAGTTGTCCGTTTCTGTGAGGCCTTTTTGTAGGATGTATGTGTCCACTGGTGTATCGACTATGGCGCCTAGTTTGCAGTCATCTGCGAACTTTGTCAGCCACAACCCTCCCATGTTTGCTTTAACATCTGAGAAATAAATGCCGAACAAGAGGGGTCCCAGGACAGATCCCTGTGGGACACCACTTGTGACTGGCTTTGAGTCTGACATTGCTCCAGCGATTTTAACTTTATGGGTTCTGTCCTTTAGCCAGTTTGCAACCCATCTAGTGACATAAGGGTTTACATTTAAGCTGTTGAGCTTATCTAGATCATAGATTAGTACTAGGCTAACTGTCCTTGTGGGACATTTTAAGCCTAGCCAATTACCCTGTGTGAGAATCAAACTCTGCACCTTGCGTCTCCAAGGTAAACACCTTAACCATTATGCCATCCTCCCAGGTATGCAGAGTCAATAAAATGGCTTTATCTGATGGGCACACCTTGTGGGTGTGTGTGTAACCCTGAACGTGCACTCACAGGGATGTAACTGGCTGCACTCTCTCTCAAAGCAATGAGCTTAGATATATTACAGTGGTTATATAGTACTTATTGATTCAATTTTCCAAAACTAGGCACCTAAGTGTCTGGAACTGGTGGATACGTGTGTGTGTGTGTGTGTGTGTGTGTGTGTGTGTGTTAGGGGCTATAACGGATTGCACTGCATGCATCCGACAGCAACAAGCTGATTACTGTGACTGTTATTTTACTCAGCTGATCATATCCAGAAATCTGAAAAATACAAAATCAAAGTGGTTATATTTGATGAATACTTCTTTGCGTGTGTGTGTGTGTGTGTGTGTGTGTGTGTGTGTGTGAGGTTACAGTGGGGTTGCACTGTATACATCTGACATCAACCGGATGAAATATATCACTGTGGATTTTCATTCATTTGTTAATAATCAGATATCTGAAGTGCAGTCAGTGAAGTGTTGGTACCTGGTCAGTAAATGTGTGCCTGCACTTGCATTTGACCACATAGGTACAGTAATAAGCTGAAACAGACTAATGTGGTTATTACTTTTTATTCATCCATTTATTCAAAATCATGTATCAGGGGTGTACGCAGTCGAACTGCCATTAACTAGTGGACACATCTGTGTGTGTGTGGGGGTCTTGTTACTGTTGCACTGTATGTATCTGTTAGCAACAAAATGAAATATATCTCAAACGAAGAAAAACCAACAGATGACACAATGAAGAAAGACACTCCAAACCACAGAAATATTATCGGAAGCGCTTTCGTTTACTCAGAATAGGTAAACTTCATCAGACAAATCACTTCCAATAAAAAAAATCCTTATATAGAAAAACTTAATTGACATCACCATAGCAATTAAAATAAACAAAACATTTAAAAGGTCAATGCCCCAAAAAGTAAATATATATAGTAATGCTGACTGAAAACCCTAAAAAGTACCTATTTCCCAACATTTTGAATATGTACAATCTAAGTATAGACTCATATTAATGATTTAGTGCATATAAATACAACCATAAATAAAATAGCATTATCTCATTAATGCCTTCATTTTTAAAATGCTTCCAATAGATACGGAATCATTTAAACCAGGGAAAGCCAAGGCATTCAATTTTAGGTGCCACATTAATTCCTTTTCATCCAGTTTTAATGAAAAAGGCCTACACCTTGCATTTTCATACATATTTTATGCAATGCCTTTTATTGGCAAAACTGAGAGACCCCTTAAGAAGAGGATTTCTGAACACTTGTATGCCATTGAAAAATTAAATTTAAATAATGCTTTGGCCAAACACATTAGTACTCACCCTAACCATAGGTTTGAATTTACAGTTATTGATAAAGTGTATGAAAATGCAAGGGGTGGGCCTTTTTCATTAAAATTGGATGAAAAGGAATTAATGTGGCAACTAAAATTGAATGCCTTGGCTTTCCCTGGCTTAAATGATTCCGTATCTATTGGAAGCATTTTAAAAATGAAGGCATTAATGAGATAATGCTATTTTATTAATGGTTATATTTATATGCACTAAATCATTAATAAGTCTATACTTAGATTGTACATATTTAAAATGTTGTGAAATAGGTACTTTTTATGGTTTTCAATCAGCATTACTGTATATCCAAACCTTAGCAAACCAACTATCTGTTAACTGCAGTCCTGTGACTGATCATATTTCAGAAGCTAGACCCACTTTCAATCTACAACCTGCCCCCACATCTAGCATAAGATCCTTACTACAAAACCTTAAACCTACTACCCCCTCCACTGACCTTCTCCCAGCCGAATACTTACAGAAAGCCGCGAATGCAATAGCCTACCCCATATCAATACTTATCAATCGCACCATCCTAGAATCCTCCATTCCTACAATTTGGAAAACATCCCATGTTATACCACTTCACAAGGGGGGTACTTCCACTGAACTATCAAACTATAGACCAATAGCCATAATGTCCCCTCTGGCCAAAATTATGGAAAAATGTATACATAAACAACTCCTTCACTATCTTATCCAGAACAAACTATTGACCAACTCACAACATGGATTTAGACCCAACCACAGTACAACTACTGCACTACTCTCTTTTACTGATACTATAAATCGTAACCGTAATAACAAAATAATATCATCTGCTCTCTTTCTGGATCTCTCAAAAGCCTTTGACATGGTTAACCACCAACTACTTCATAATACTCTAAAAACTTTACAGCTTGACAACCCAACTTTAGGCTGGTTCCAAGCTTACCTCTCCGATAGGAAACAAGCTATACTCTGGCACAATCAACTTTCCAATCTCCTACCGAATACCATAGGTGTTCCACAAGGATCCATACTGGGTCCACTTCTGTTCTCAGTCTTTATTAATGACCTACACAAAGCCATCCCTGAGGCAACCTGTATACAATATGCTGATGATTCGACCTTAGTCTGCTCGGACACATCTCTAGACAATCTACTAGCCAAAACCCAATCCTGCTTTACAGCTGTTGAAAACTGGCTAACAGGAAGACAGCTACTTCTCAATCCCAAAAAAAACAAACTGCTTCTTTTTCATCCTACCCAAAAACTTCCCTTTACAGCCTTTAATATACAATCAAACAATGGAACAATTATAACACCTGACCCCCATACTAAACTACTAGGAGTTACCATAGACAATAAACTTAGATATGATATGCACATTAATCTTACTATTAAAACAGTTAACAGGAAACTAGGATCACTATATAGAATCAAAGCCTTTCTAACACCAATGGCAAAAGCAACTATTGCCCGTACCCATTTATTATCTACACTTTTATATGCATCCCCAATGTTCACTAAGCTGAATAAAACTGAGCTAAATAAACTCTCATGCTCGTATAATCACATTGCCAGATTTGCAAATGGTACGCCACATAGAACACACCACTGTAATAACCTAAAAGACCTTGGATGGATAGAACTCCCTAACCTCCTTCAGCAGACTCAACTTATCGAGGCATATAAAATACTTAACCACCCTGATAAAACTCCTGCACTAAAGGGCCTAGTCGTTCCATATACTAACCTAAATAGCCTACGCTCCTCAAGCAGGATACTTATTCAAAATGTCAAATCCAATAATGCAGGTGGAGATGCTCTATTTGCTAACATCACTGCCAATACATGGAACTCCCTTCCCTCCAGTATTATCCCACTTTAAAAAAAAGTCTATTCCAATACTTTAAGTCCCACTGGTTATGCCAATGCTCATTCCCGGATTAACGCCTCGATGTAACTCAAATCTCTCACCTCTCTTCTCTCAAATGAATCCCATGGAATTTACCATGTCAGCTTCTTTTTTCCTGATATTTCCACCTTGTATTTCTCTTCCCTCTGAACCAACTTAGACCTGTTTTACCTCTGATACGAGGCCAATTGTTTTTAAAATTAAATATCTGTTCTGCTTCTAAATACCCTCCTTATATCATGTTTTTATGAATGCAACTATTAATGCCTGTATCTCTGGCTTCTCTTTTTTCAATTCTATATAATAGTTGTTTAATATAATATCAGTTTTTATCTATGTAACAATGTACAAACTGTATATGTGGAGCTTTTCTCCCCGGGCCTCCGCTGAAAATGGACATGTATCCAGACGGATTTTCCCGGTCAACAAATGTAAAATAAAATAAAATAAATAAATAAAATAAATAAGTATATATTTACTTTTTGGGGCATTGTCCTTTTAAATGTTTTGTTTGTTTTAATTGCTATGGTGATGTCAATTAAGTTTTTCTATATAAGGATTTTATTATTGGAAGTGATTTGTCTGATGAAGTTCACCTATTCTGAGTAAACGAAAGCGCTTCCGATAATATTTCTGTGGTTTGGAGTGTCTTTCTTCATTGTGTCATCTGTTGGTTTTTCTTCGTTTGAGGTTTGTTTTGATAGAAGATACAAACATCCAGCAGTCACAGAACTTGTTTCTGAATGAAGATTCGGTGTCAACGCCAGGTGTTAATGCACTGGGGAAGTTGACAGCACTTGTGGAACTTCTCACACAGCGTGTGGATGTTTTATCTAGCCAGATTGCGGGAACCTGGCTTGTACAAATAAGAGATTGGTATCCGGAGGCTCCCTTGGTTTACCAAATTTGGGTGGAACTTTATTTAGTGGTGTTCCGGCTGCACAAGACAGTCGGAACCCTTTTCCTTCAAGTTCCTCCTTTGATATTCCAGCTTCCGGGTTTCGGACATCACCTAACAATGGAGGTCTTGTAAATGGACAGACTGAATTACACCCTGATGAGGCTGTAAGTAATTCATCTTTCTTATTACCAAGTCTCACTGACTGGTTTAAGGATCCTGCTTCATTTAATTTTGGTACTATACAAGGCGATAGCCAAATGGATCCGACTCATTATACTAGTATAGTCAATAACCTAAAAATGTTCGATACGAAGCTGTTTTGCTTTAAAAAGCTACAGATCGAAATTCAGTATTTAACTGAATGAGTAAACCAACAACAGGTCCCAAAAGGGTTGAGACTTTGGTGTTATCCAACTGGTTTGTGTAAAAATTCTGTTCTACACAAGGAGCTGTTAAAGCTTTTTGATCGACATGGTTGTGAGTATCTTAATTTACTTATTAAGTATTATATGGCACAAACTGAAATTTTAAAAAATGAATTATCTAACCTTGACAATATTATACGGGCAGATAAAGACTTTGCATGATACAGATTTGATTTCTTGCATATTTTTTCAAGTATTGACAGTACCCTGGCTAAAATGAGGGATAACAAGATCAAAAAATTAAACTGGGACCATTTGGCATATGTCAAAGGCAATGCCTACCCTCTACCATGCTCTAATGGTGCCAACACTGAAATCGGCGAGGACGATGGGGGTTTCTTTTTTACTAATTCCCAGTTAGGATTGGACAATGCTGAAGGGGATGGCTCTGTTTTAATTGATGAGCCCCCCACCTGGGAATTCTACCTTTAGGAAAAGTGAACGATTAAACAATAGGTGTAATGAAAATGGTGGCAATAACAAAGGTGCAAACGCCGGTTCATCCCAGGTTTTTTCGAGGGCCAAAAATGGGGACAACAGTGGCCAAATGAACCCTGCGCCACAACAGCAACGGTGGAAGAAGAAACCACCGAACAAATGAAGAAGATAGGTCCTAATATGGACACAATGGACATACCTATTGTTGATTTTGACACACCAGTTGAAGTTTTGGTCAACAGCACAAATGATTTTAAAATATATAATTATTTTTCATTTGTGCCTTCTCCTTTATTGATTGAAGTTTTGGCAAAAGGGTTTACCTTTGTGCCCACTTTTAGGGGGGATTTGGCCAGAACTTTGGTTGATTTGAAAATTTACACCAGGAAATTGAATTTGCATGTTCTCTTTGGCAATAATTCTAGTATTGTCAATGAACTTAGAATTGCTAGTGTGTTCAATCCTCTATTGCACCCTTCCATACTTTTGTTTGAGAAGGTTTGTTCTAATGATTTTTGGACAACTTTCAATAAAAAGGCTTTCCATAAAACCCAAAATAGTAACCTAAGGATGAGAATGACGCACTTAAGACCTTGAGCTTTGCTAATATCCGGGTGATCAAACCGGATAAAGGTGGTGGGTTGGTTTTCATGAATAATGAAACATATATTGACAAAATGAGAACCCTCCTTTTAAGTGAAGCTTATGCCAAGGTTTCAAGAAATGAAATAAATGGGGCATACCAACGATTTAAAGGGTTTATCAATGACCTTTTTATTAATGGTAGCATTGATGTTGACATTTATAATTATCTTTGTATTAGTTATCTAATGACACCTGTGATTTCTGGGCTGCCTAAAGTACATAAAGATCTTAGGGACCCCCCCTTTTCGTCCCATTGTAGATGGTAGGCAGTCCATAACGTATGGCTGTGCCAAATTTGTGGATAGCAAATTGAAACTAGCCCTTAGCGATGAATCCCAGATTTGTAGGGATTCTTGGGCTTTTTTGGAAAGCATCAATAATCTTACCTTCTCTGAAGAGTTAAACTTCCTCACGATCGATGTCCGTGATTTATACACGGTGATACCACAAGACATCGGCTGTGATTGGGTGAGGGAGTTTTTGCTGGAGAAATGAATGGACGGAGGCAATATTGATTTGATTATTTACTTATTGGAATTAGTTCTTAAAAATAATTATTTTATGTCTGACCAAGAATTTTATCTACAAAAAACGGGTGTTGCCATGGGTTCCCCATGTGGGGGTACCTTTGCTAATACACAGTTATGGCCTTTTGGGAGAAATGCTTCTTGTTTAAGAATGTTGAATTTCAACAAAAAGCAATTTGGTACACCCGTTTTTTGGACGATATTTTTATTCTTTGGAAAAGAGACCAACTTTCGGCTGATTTGTTTATTCAGGATATTACTAAGTATACTGAATTCTTGAAATTTACTTGGGCATTCCAAACTGAAAAAATATCCTATTTGGATGTCAATTTGATTAAAGATGTTCCCAATCGTAGGTATATTTCTAGAATATTTAGAAAACCTACATATTCTAACGCCTTTCTTCATTACACTAGTTGCCACCCCCAATTCCAGAAAAGGGCTGTGGTAAAGGGGCAACTTCTTCGGGCGGCTAGAATGGTTTCTCTAGAATTTGATTTTTTGGAGGAATGTGACAATCTGAGGGAAATGTTTATTAAACATGGCTACCCTAGTGTGTGGTTGAACAAACTAATAGAGGAAGTTCACGGGAAAAGGTTGAATGGTTGGTTTACCCCACTTCTGAATAATATGGCAATAGCTGAGTCTTTGGTCCTTGAAACAGGTTCAGATGATTCTTATACAAACCTTAGGGTGCCTACACCATATAATCATGGAGAGGTGAATCCTAATCCTACAGCCGGAATAAGTGAGATTAATCCTTTAAATTTGACTAATGAGAAATTGAGCTTCACCACAACATTTTCTTTGCATGCCCTAACAGTAAGAACTGTTCTTGTTAAGAATTGGTGTTTCCTAACTGAGGATCACACTATTCGAAAATGTATTGGTGATTATCCAAAAGTGTTTTTTTAGGAGAGGTAGAAACATTAAATGCCTTTTGGAGAATCAGACTGCGAACCTATATCTACGTTATAGGTATGTTCAAATGTGAAGCCTGTAAGTGGTGCAAACATATTAATGTTAGAAACTCTTTTTGCATCTCAGGCAAGAAATACAATATAATGGGCAAATTCAATTGTAATTCCAGGGGGGTGGTTTACCTCAGTACCTGTATTTTATGCAATGCCTTTTATATTGGCAAAACTGAGAGACCCCTTAAGAACAGAATTTCCAAACATTTGTATGCCATTGAAAAATTAAATTTAAATAATGCTTTGGCCAAACACATTAGTACTCACCCTAACCATAGGTTTGAATTTACAGTTATTGATAAAGTGTATAAAAATGCAAGGGGTGGGCCTTTTTCATTAAAATTGGATGAAAAGGAATTAATGTGGCAACTAAAATTGAATGCCTTGGCTTTCCCTGGCTTAAATGATTCCGTATCTATTGGAAGCATTTTAAAAATGAAGGCATTAATGAGATAATGCTATTTTATTTATGGTTGTATTTATATGCACTAAATCATTAATATGAGTCTATACTTAGATTGCACATATTTAAAATGTTGTGAAATAGGTACTTTTTAGGGTTTTCAATCAGCATTACTATATATATTTACTTTTTGGGGCACTGCCCTTTTAAATGTTTGAATTGCTATGGTGATGTCAATTAAGTTTTTCTATATAAGGATTTTATTATTGGAAGTGATTTGTCTGATGAAGTTTACCTATTCTGAGTAAACGAAAGCGCTTATGATAATATTTCTGTAAAATGAAATATATATTTATTCTTATGATCACAATCAGGCATCTAATAGGTGTCACTGACAGGCATATCTCCATGTGTGGGCATGCATACATGGGGGGACTAATGAATGGCACTGTATGCATCTGACTGCAACAACCTGAAATCAAGCAACTGAGGTATACACAGTCAATAACATGGCTGCAACTGCTGCGGCAGGGGTGTCTATGCATGGGTGGGGTGACAGTGGATTGTACTGTGTGTGAGACAGACAAGTAGAAGTATGTTACTATAGCTGTTTAATCATTCATTTGATCAGAATCAGAAATCTGATATGTATGAAGTCAATAAAGGAGCTGTAGATAGTGGACAACATGCAGTCTGTGGAAGAAACTGACTGACTCCTGTCATCCTTTAGTAATCATTGATCTGGCATGGAAAGGGTAGTATGTGTTTGCATCGATCAGGCTGAAATACATTCATGTAACCATTATTACTTTTTATATTTACTCACAACTGGACATCTTAGTTGTATATATTCAATAAAGTGGCTATACTGAGTGAGTACTAAAGCAGTGTGAGAATGAAAATTACCAACCACAACTGATCACAGTTACAGTCATCAAGACACCATAATATAGCCCCACCCCATTTTCAGTTAGCCCCACTCATTCATTTGTTTTCTATTGCCCCCTCATTCAATTAAAGTCACCAGCCAACATCAAGTTGGATACAATGTTGTTGTGTCTTTCGGCTTCTCCCGGTATGAGTGGAAAAAAAATTTGGGCAGATAAATATCTATTAACATTATCACAATCAGCAGACTATAACTTATTTCTTATAAGTACATTATGCCTACTCTCAAGAACTTCTTTCAAAAGAAGAAAACTATGACGGTTACTGCCATCCAGGCTACCCTGGTATGCTCAATTAAATAGAGAGTACAACTGCATTAAAGTTTAATCAGTAGCGGACTTCAGCCTTCCAGGCTCAGATTCCATACCATATGGTCCTTATAGACCAAGCAAAGGAATTTTACTGTTCTACCCTCCATGTGACCATCAGAAATGACTTAATGTATCTCTGTTGGAGGTTTTCTGACAAGCAATTCAATAGAATAACTGTTTTTTTTTTAATTCACTTGTTTCTTAATTACACCTCATCCATTACAAATTACAGTTGAAAACCTATCATAAGAGTAAATGTTTCAGCTGGATTACTACTGAGTAGAATTCCTGACGGGAATTAGCTGTAGGCAGATCTTAATCAGACTGCTAGAGGTCAACAGACATCGACCAAGGCCAATTCCTTCCCAGTGCGAGAAGAAATGTTGGCATCTCAAATAAAAAGGCAATTAGCCCACATCATCTCCCCTCCCACAGTAATTCCAAAAGGTAAACAGAGTATTTCTTTCTTACAGCTGTGTAAGAACTTACCATAACAGTAGATCAGACCACTATAATGTGGTAGCACTTACTGCTAGGATTTCTACTGCAGAAGAAGCCCAATGTCTAAGCTTGACTTCCAGAGCTCAATCCTCTTTGTCCACTCTTGCTAGCAGATGCCTACCACACACACACACACACACACACACACACACACACACACACACACACACACACACACACACAGATGGAAGAAGCACATTCCCTGCATAACAGTATCAACACAAAAAACATGACCCTTCGTGAACAAGGTCTTAGCAGACAAAGGTAGCAATTTGCCCTACCTGGAACCCTTAAGGCTGGCCTCTGGGTGAGGGACTTTGAGAAAAAAAGAATATGTACCTACCATAAGGATAGAGCTGCATTGTAATGGTTCATCCTTCTCTATTGATAGGACTTCAAAACCAGCACTCAGTTGTCTCAGTATCAACACCATCTTACTCAAGCTTCAACTTCACTCCCTTACACATAATCCTTAGTCTACCTTTGCCTCTCCAAATCTCAGTCTGAGAGAGTTCGCAGACACTGTAATGAAATGTCAGACAAACATTGCAAACTTGCATCCATACCACACACAGGCCAGGGAAATGTGGGTAGAAATATGAAGGAGTATAAACCATGACCATACAGATCTATCTTTACGGTAAATATGTACCTTTCATCTGACATGGTCTCATTCATTTTCCCCAACTGACAGGACAGAGCCCTAGCAACTGACCTTGCTGGTCTAAGAAAAAATAAATTGAAATTGAAACTGAATAAATTGAAAGAAATTGCTGTTTAATGCTAATTTATAATGAACATTGTACAATATGTTGGAGCTTTTCTCCCCGGGCCTCCGCTGAAAAAGGGCTCTTCGGCTCAGTCGGACAATCCCGGTCAACAAATGTAAAATAAATAAAATACTACAGACTAGTACTACCTTAAATGCCATTAGAGTCTTTGACATAACACTTAGCTTGTAGAAGTTGCCAAAAGTGCTTATGGAATCCAAGTAGTAGCTATGTAGACAGCATTAACAGCTGCATTATGAAAAATACAAGAGAAGTGGCTACTGCTGTGGTAGGGCATGCCTTTGACTCATCAGGTAAATGCATTTCCTGTTTATAAAAGACAGCAGAAAGACCTAGAAAGTCACCTAGACCATGTACTTTCAGTACTTCCGATTTGGAAGTTCTGTTAGACAAAAATAATTGTGCTCTCCTAAATTCTTTATAGTTTCATGAAGCCAGAAATGTAACTATTTGTGCACATCCAAACAATGAAGGAGATAGTCTAATAATGATTCATAAAGAAGACTGAGTGGTTACCTGTTTCATTTTACACTCTGTAGCCACCACTGAAACCCAGGAAGGAAAGTGTGTGGCACTATTCCCTCTATGTAAAAAAAACAACAGGTATAGAGGACTGATGCACAGTGCCTGGAGCTGGGATGTATGTCTAACAGAGGTTCTGCTCTCAACCTTCCATCTCCTAAATGTGGAGCACAACCTCTCAAAGTGGAACAAATGGAAAAATTGTGGGACACATACTAACAGTTTACTTGACAACTTCAGCCAAGATGCTCACAAGGTGGTTAAAATGCATTAATTAATATTAAAAGTTTTTCTGATGAGCTATTAAGATTCAGTATGATTTACCATGGATATCAGTTAAATCCTTAACACAGTGTGTGACAGATCCTTTTGATATGGAACTGTGATGAATATGTACTTTAAGATTCAAAATGAGGAACAATCCTCAAAATGAGGTACACTTGAGAGGTTATGGACAAAGGTGACAGCTACAAGAGAAATACTTTTCTAAGAAAGGAATTTCACTTCAGCCCTTAAAGCAGACTTGTAGGAAGACAAAGTCAGTTGTTCTACTATGAAATTAAGGTCTCATGGTGGGGTAGGTTGAAGCAGCAGAGGTATGAGAAGAGAGGCTCCTCTCAAAAAGTTTGTGCACACTTTTAGGATGCTAAGGAAGAGTTTAGATCACCCAAATGAAAATTTGACATTACTGCCCAATGACCCTTAATGGATGAGATACAGTCCAGTCTAGAAAATACTGACTAAATAGAGGAGAACCACAGAACTGTAGCAGAACAGGGATCCAAATGTTTTTCTTTTATTTTTTAAACGCCCACATTTGTCTTTATGCATTTTCCTGGTGTTGGTCTTCTAGGCAAAAAGTATGATATGGGACACCCTATCCAGATAACTAGGCTTAAGTATCAGTGGTTGTGTAGATATCAAGCATTAAGATGAAGAGCATGGAGATCCACTTCAGGCTTCCTGAATGGAGAGAAGGTTCTCCAAAAACTGAAGCCAAAGCAAGGGAAACCACATTTGATGAGGCCAAAGCAGAATGCTGAGAATGAGAGAAGGACCATGGCTTTCCCCAATAATATTTTTTGCAGACACTTTGGAAGCAATGGCAATGAGGGAAAGGCATAAAGGAACATGAAAGCTACTTTTGGACTACTGTATTTTTGGTCTGCTGGCTGAGAGGACAGGGACAGCAGGAAGCAGGGAACAGAAGTTGCTGGTAAACCAATCACAGTGAAGCTCCTCCGAGGGGCAGAACAAAGATCTTACCACAGACGCGATGAGTGACCCCTTGTGAGGCATAAAGGGGCAACTGCTGAGCCAGACCACTAGAGAGTCTCCTTGAATATAAGCAACTATCAGAAAGTAATTGGAAGCCTCACAGTTTCTCTGCAAAGGAGATATGAATGTTTTGCCTTGCTTTTTGACATACTGCATCACTGCCATATTGCTTGATTAAAGCTGACAGGGGTACAGTGAGCCTGTATTTTTTCTTTTGCACCATCAGTAAGAACACTCCAAGCTTGGGCTCTTCAGGAGAAGATATAGAGGAATCAGCCACAGTTGGTGAGTCAGAACTTGGCTTGGGGAACTCATTTGGCAAGCCTAGGTACTTTCTCTTGTACCTCCTCTTGGCTGGAATCCTTAGCAGAGAGTCTAAGAAAGAAAGGCCATTCTGGCTCTCTGTCTCAGAAATATCAACCATTCCTTGGGGCAGGTGCAAGCTCCAGAAGATGCTCTTGCAACCTCTGCTACAACATTATAGGACCATAGGAAGTTACTAGGCTAATGGCCCTGGGGCCCATACAAGCCTAGCCAAGAGTTTTCCCCCCAAAAAAGAAATCTCAGTCAGCACCTGTCACCCCTGTCAAAGAGGGACAAAGGTGGACCCCTGGGACAAATTTGTGGTTTCCCATCCACTCATCAAGGTTGTGCTTGAAGAGGGTCAGCAAGGTACTCTGTTTGACATGTATGGGAAGTTTATTCCAGAGACAGAGCAGCCTCTGGGAGACAAACATGTCTCTCTAGCAGGTTTTGTTGATGTTGCATATTAGATTTAGGCCTATCGAGCTGGTAATGCACGAGGAGTTAGACTTATGGGTATGGTGCATCTCTAGTAAGGCAGGGTCCGATATTGCCTTGCAGGCGAGACACAGATCACCTCTAAGCAATCTGTATGATACCGAGTAAAGTGATAGTAATTTCAACCTGTCCGCATAAGACAGGTGTTGGAAGCTACGGATTCTCTTTGTGAGGTATTTCTATGGCCTTTCCAGTTGATGCAGGTGTTTGGAGAGGTACATACCAAACAGTGCATTATACTCAATTATAGGTCTAATGAGGGAGGAGTACAGAAAAGTAATAACCTCCTTTTTTCTGGATGCAATCCCTTTACTTATGAAATGAACTAAGTAAAAGGCTTTTCTGACCACTATCGCCACATGATGGTCGAAAGTGAGATTGTTGTCAACCTGACTACCCAGGTCTCTCACCACGAGTTGTGTGCTTACGGGGTTGCCGTTGATGTGATAATCAGTAGGGACTGTGTTTGCCAAATGGTATGATAATACATTTTTTGCATTTAACTTAAAGCCATGACTTTGGCACCAGTTATTTGTAGCTGTGAGACCCTTTTGCAGTATGTTAATGTCATTTGGGGAGTCAATGACAGCACCCAACTTACAGTCATCCGCAAATTGGTCAGCCACAGGCCCTTGGTCTTTGCCTGGATCTCTGAGAAGTAGATGCCAAACAGCAGGGGTCCCAAGAGAGATCCGTGGGGAACATCACTAGTGACAAGGCTGTCGGAGATGGTGGCATCTAATTTGACCTTGTGGGTCCTATCTGTGAGCCAGTTGGCCACCCACCTGATGAGACAGGGATTAACACCAAGTTGTTAGCTTTCCAATGGTGCCAGAGTGGGGAATTGTGTCAAAAGCCTTGGCCAGGTCAAGGTAAGCCATATGTACTGACTTTCTCTCATCCAGGGCCTTGGTGACAGTCTCAAAGATGTCAATTAGATTCAATAGGCAAGATCTGCCCCTGACGAATCCGAATTGGGTGGTGTCAAGTGTTTGGAGATTGCCTACATCCTTGTTTATGAGATCCATGATAATGCACTCCATGGCTTTGCAGATCAGACTTGTCAAGCTAACAGGACAATAGTTTCCCGGGTCAGTAGTGGCACCACCTTTGTGCAAGGGGATGACAATGGCAGTTGTCCACTCTGCTGGAATGAAGCCTGTAATTAAGCTGTGGTTGAATAGGGTTCGCGGTGGCAAAGCTAGTTCTTGCTGAAGATGGTGCAGAATACAGCCTGGGATATTATCAGGTCCAATGGAAGCTGTGTTCTTTGCCATGCAGTTGTACATGTGCTTGTATACTGCACTGGTGTACTGTTCAGCATAGTTGTCTGCATTCACTGAGGACGGCGGTGGTGTAAAGCTGCTGATACCCTCCCTTAGGAGGGTGTAGTCAGCTTTTGAGAAGTTTTTTTAGTCTAGTTACGGCTGAGGAGGGGTTGGGTGGGATAGAAACTTCGAAAGAGACAGACTGATGATCTGATCTCACCAGGGAAGAACATACTATGGGAGTGGTGCAGTGGTCATCCATGTTGGTGAGAACTAAGTCCAGTATGTGGGGGATGAGACCAGCTGGTCTAGTGTGTTAGAGCAAATGAAGTCAAGGAATCATCGGGTGAGTGCATTAGTGCAAGAATAGTTGACCCAATCTATGGTGGGGTAGTTGACGGATTCAGCACTGTGGTGGCAAGCCCTTAACACTGAGGACTTGAAAGCATCCCCATGCTAACAGAAGTACTTCACCAATGTTGAATTCTCCAGCACTGAAGGGATGGAAGCCATTAGCCCCAGGGTCATGAAGGATGAAAATTCAAAGCTTGAATGAGTTGGCAGCAAAGGATATACTGACCCCTTGAGCCAGAGTCCAGCCACAAAGATGCAACCAGTGTCAAAGACACCAATGTAGTAAACAATCACAGTGATGGAGGACCCAGAACAGAGAAAGTTAGCCAACTTAGCATCACAGCCTTCAGGGAGGTTGCCTTGTTCTAATAGGTATCAGGATTTGTGCTCATGAGGAGATAGAAGAGCCTACCTTCATGGTCTGGCCTAGACCTAGAGAATGACAAGAGGAATCCCAAGTCATATTTTGTAATGCGGGCCCTAAAAAGCACATCTTTATCAAGTGGGTGTACTGAGAAGCTGCATGTTAACATCCTTTGCAAGAGGCAGTAGCCGCAGCCAGAAATGTCTCCTAAATACAGATCTCAAAACTGCCACTTTGGATGTTGTATTCACAGCATCACAGCCACATTCTATGGAGTGCTTAGCTAACTGGACAGTGTAGTCTGTGTGAAATACAGACATTTTACCTTCAGATCCTTATCAGACACCATTCATACTTTATACTTCATCTGGTCAAAGACAACAATCAGGAACCTAGTCCTATGTGTCTGCCAAATAATGGTTCTGAAGGTCAGAATATATATGTATAATTTTCCCCCCAAATCAGTCAAGCACTTCTTTCAGTCACTGGAAACAGTAGTCAGAGCAAGAATCAATTTAGACCTATTCTCTGAATGGAGTGACACACTTGTTGGACCAACTACCAGATATTTGTATAGGAGTGTGTATTCGTTAAAACAAAGCACAGTAACCTTTTCAATGACACTGCCATGCAATATATATATATATATATATATATATATATATATATATATATATATATATATATATATATATATATATATGTATAAATGTTCCCTTTTTAACAAATTAAATTCACCCCAACATTACATGAATTGCTCAATTCCTACTTTCTCTTAAAACTCAATCCTCTTCCTGAACATTATTCTGCATGTATTGCTCCCACAAATTCTATGAAACCTGTCACTCCTCTTTAATAAAGACCCCATCTTCAGTTCAGTTACTTCAGTACTTCAATTACAGACGGTTAAGATTGTGGTTTCCACTTTCTAGAAAAAACTTTCTCGGCAGCCAACATTAAACTTAGTAAGGTCGGTCTTAGTTAATTCAGATTCTATATCCTAATTCAAAAGAATCACTTCCTTAGTTCCAACTATTTGTTTCTCCAATATTTTCAACAAAGTACTCCTTAGGGAATTTTTTAAATATGCTTACTCGTTACACTCCCAAAAACATATTCCCAGTTACCTCTCCCTTTTAAATCACACCTCCAGCATCTTCTATCAAAATTACAAAAAATCCAGTCTGCTTAGAGTAAAAAATGCCTATGCGAACACTTCCATGAAAAAAATCTTTCATTTTCTGGACACTGTTGCATTCTCTGCCTCCTTCCATTACTCCTCAGTAAACTCTCTTTCCCTTCTCTCTTCTCAGTCATTTCGAACCTGCTGATTTGTACTGCTATCACGCAGGATTTCACATGCTCAACCCATTATTCTTTTTGTTTATTTTACTGCAGCTTCTTTTCTCAACCAGAGCTGATCTTTCGCTTAGCACTCCACTATCCCTTTCTCTTTGCCTACACTCTATCAGTCCCTGGTAGGGAAGGCAGTCTCTAATCCGCAGTTCACAATCCTGCTTAGCTTCATACAACTCTATTGCTTTTCCCTCCCTAGTTATTTGCTCACAACACTTTGGTTCCTTTGATAATTTTATCCAGTGAATTCCAACCGCTTCTTGCTTATTTTTATGCCACAACTTGCTGTTATTCCAAATTTATAAAACCTCCTTTCTCAATTGCCATGTTGGCATATTTCTTAGAATACATTCTGCATGGTAGGCGTTAACTCTAATAATGTGCACCCCAAATCCTGCTCTCTTTGATTACTGAGCTGTCTTCCCCCTTTCATCATCATCATCACTTTCCATCTGGATTACAAATATGCCTTAACTGTGTTGTTATAAACAACCCCGAAAAATGAGATACAAAACCCTTCACTCTAGGAAGAGAATCAACTTATTCACTTTAGTTTTTACCTAAGTGTCATGTTTAATCATAGCCTCACCTCAGGTTTCGTGCCCACTGAGTGGCGCAGAGCTACAGTTATCCCAATCCACAAGGGGGGATCCACCTTGGATCCTGGAAACTACGGTCCCATCAGTCTGACAAGCCTTATCTGCAAGGCCATGGAGCGTATTATCATGGAACTTATAAACAAAGACATTGGCAACCTTCAAACACTGGACCCCACCCAGTTTGGGTTTGTGAAGGGACGATCTTGTCTCCTGAACCTGATTGACTTCTTTGAATCAGTCTCCAGAGCCATGGACAAGGGAAAGGTGGTCCACACAGCCTATCTAGACCTTGCCAAGGCCTTTGACACCATCCCCCACTCTGGAATCATAGATAAACTTACTAAGTTGGGCATTAATCCCTATGTCACCCAATGGGTTGCTAAATGACTTACTGATAGAACCCACACTGTAAAAGTAGCTGACTCCAAATCCAGCTCCAGACAAGTGACAAGTGGAGTACCTCAGGGTTCAGTCCTGGGGCTGCTCTTGTTTGGCATCTACTTCTCTGAAGTACAGGTCAGCACTAAGGGACTCTGGCTAACAAAGTTTGCAGATGACTGCAAACTGGGAGCCATTATTGAATCCCCAAATGATGTGGATACTCTACAAAAGGGCCTTACAGAAACAGATGCTTGGTGCCAGAGCCATGGGCTCAAGCTCAATGCCAAGAAATGCATTGTTATCCCCTTTGGGAAAAAACATGTATCCATGAATTACCATATAGGTGGCAGGACACTAAACACAGAAAGTGTGATAAGAGACTTAGGGACACAGGTGGACAGTGATCTCACCTTCGATAACCACATCGCCACAACAGTCAGGAAATCCTTCTATGTGGCTCACCTCATCACGAAGGGCTTTTCATCCAGAAAAAAGGAGGTCATTGTCCCACTGTACTCATCCCTCATTAGATCCATTATAGAATACAACGCCCCATTTGGTATGTACCTCTCAAGACATCTGCAACAACTGGAAAGGCCTCAGAAATACCTCACGAAAAGAATCACAGGCCTAAAGCAGATGCCCTACGCTGACCGCTTTAAAAAACTCCAGCTATACTCTGTCGCATATCGTCTACTCAGAGGCGATCTCTGCTTAACATACAAGGCCATGTCAAACCCAGAGCTGTTGGACATGCTCCACTTAAAGAAATCCCAATCCCTCAGAGCTACACGCTCCAGGGATCTAAACCTTGTCATCACAATAAACAAAACATGCTGGAGGGATAGGTTCCTGACCCAGAGACTCCCCAGACTCTGGAATAGATTGCCCATACATGTCAAGCAGAGTGCCTCTTTGGACCTCTTCAAGAGGAACCTTGACGATTGGATGGGAGAAAGGAAATTCACCCCAGGGATCATGTCAGTCACCCTGCTAGAGAGGGGTCCAGGAAAGTAAATAATGTGAGAAGAAATAGCCAGGGAATTGTTATGGCTGGGCTTGTATAGGCCCTAGGGCTGATAGCCTAGTACCAGCCTATGAACCTATCTTCCAATATTTATTAATTATACATAACATATCCCGACTGCTAAAAATCTACCAGCCTTTATAAAAGACTAGGGATACTAAAACATGTTCACTCCTTATATTTTACTACCAATATCCACAATGAAGAGCTTCCAGTTTCTCAATTTTTATGTTATCTTTTTAGTTTCTTCTGACATATCCTTAGCTGCCATAACAGAATCTTTTTATTTAAACCATGCACCTAAACACTTCTTCTATCCAGTACCATAAGTATGGGTATTGTTGAACCAATGCATGTGTGGGTGCATAGTTTAATGCTATAGCCTTTGTTTTATCTTCATTTATTTTATATCCCAAAAAGACTTAAACTGCCTCAAAATGTTTGACACCAACATGTCCCTTTCTGGATTTATCAACTAAAAAGTAGTATAATTTAAGAAAAAATAACTTTTCTTGAATACCATACCAGTTATATCTTTAAATTTGTGAATCCCCTATTTTCTTTGCCAAACACCTTTAAATATATACCAAATAACAGTGGGAAAGACAGCTTTCCTGTCTTGTACCCCTATTCAAACATAGCTTTGCAGAGAATAACCCTCCAACCTTAATTCTTGCCTCTAACCCTTCATATATCATCCTTATTAACCCTACTATTATGCCAGGGAACAGAAATGCTAACATTGCCCTACTAATAAAATCCTAGCTGATTCTGTCAAATGCTTTCTCTGCATTAAGACCCACCAGCAATACTGGTGTTTTCTTATACTTTGATTTTTTTTGTATCACCATTGTCTTGCTAATACTGTACGATGTTGGCCTCCACTCCACAAAACCACACTGATCCTTATTTATCCACTGGGGTAACTCATTTGGCATTCTTTTACCTAGTATGCAAACAAATACTTTATGACCATGGTTTACATAGAAATGGGTATATATGAAGCCACATCAGAAGTGTCTTTACTCTGGGTAACAGCCTCCAAAACTTTCTTCCAACATGCTGTTACCCCACCCCACACTTTGTTGTGAATACTGTTAAAGAAAACCTTCCAGATCTCCATCACTTTCTCTCCTTCTAACTGCCAAAGTTCCACTGAAATACTATCCGTTCCTGGAGATTTCCCAGTTGATTTATTCTACATCACTGTTTTATCTCATATCTTCCTACCCTAGCTAATAAATGTTCAGCATCAACTTTATCTTCCTTTAATGTAATTACTTCTTCCATATTTCCATTTGTGCCTTTTCTTGGTTTCACCAATCCTCTGCTTTATACAAATTTCGTAAGATTTTTTGAATCTCTCTCATCCCACTGTAGAAACTCTGGGTATTTTTCATCTCACAGGCTCCCTCGGTTTAGCTAGAACTCCTCTACTTTCTGTTGTGCTCTAGAGTTATCACAAATAGTTGCTTAAAAGTAACCTTTCTAAACTCATGCATAACATCCAAATTTTCCCTTACTTTCCCTTTAGTACTCTGTTATTACTACTTTTCTTTTTTGTGAGACTCACCTTCTTCTACAATACTTTATCTTTCTTCTTCTTTTGGCTTTTTCCCAGTTATGGGTCGCCACAGCGGATCACCTGTCCGCTCATGACTGGCAGTGAAGTTTTATGGTGCCGAGGTGCCAGCCCGGCACCAAACCTTCCATAGAAGGCACATGCACGCACATACTCACACCTAGGGCCAATTTGGAGTGTCCAATCCACCTACAGCATGTCTTTGGGGTGTGGGAGGAAACCGGAGCACCCAGAGGGAACCCACACGACCACAGGCAGACTCCGCACAGAAGGCACCCCAGCCGAGAATCGAACTGGAGAACCTCTTGCTGTAAGACGGCAACGCTAACCACTGTGGCCGCCTTGTTCTACAATACTTAATCAAACCCATTAAATAATTTATATAAGTTCTTTCCCATATCTCTCTCAATTCTGAGATGTTTTTAAACTGCATTTTCATGTTTTTCCAACTCAATACCTATGCATTCTAAAGTAATTTCCACCTCCCCTGAAAAAATGTTAAATCATATCCACCGCCCACTCAATAAAATACCTTCTTTTTAACAGATAAGAAAGTGCCAGTGTCCCATTTTTACATCATTATTCTGAATCTTTATCCCAGTTTTCACTGGAGTGTGATCTGATATAGTTATTGAATGAGCCTCAAAGCTTTAAAATACATACACATGTTGCTATGAAATAATAATAGTGATACAATCTAACCCAGTTATTGTACCTTGGTGAATAAAGGGTAAATTACATTTATTTCTATGTAATGTGCTCCTTCCCTTTTCTAGATAACATTTCCAGTTCTTTTATCCCTTTTTGCAATATGCAGAACGTCAAATACAGTTGGTTTCGATTTTGATTTCCATTTTCTACTGTTTTTAGCAGCCAACAAAATTAAACTCAACAAGGCCTTACCACATCTAGGCAATTCAGATTCTGTGGCCTAGCTGAAAAGAATAACATTGTTAGTTACAGCCATTTGCTCACTCAATATTTCTGACAAGAGTACTTTGTTGTGATTTTTTAAAAACTGTTGACTCCTTACACTTGCAAAAAATAAGTTATGTTCTTACCATAATGTTCCATCTGTGCTGCCCATCTTCATTTGACCTTGGAATTGACCAGCCACCCTCCAAGCTTGAGATTCCAGACCTAAGCTCCTCCCTTCTACCCATAATGCCCCACACCCCAACACTACCTCAAAATGTGTTTGCCCATAGCATAAAGACCATAAATGTTCATCCTATATAAAGGAAATCATCCAAGACTGTGAGAAAAGGAAAATCAGGAACTCAACTTGAAAAAAGAGAAATTACTCAGAGTTCTACCAGGTCTCCAAAAGATTAGAAGGGGGGAAGGGGGGACGGATGGTTAATGAAAATGAAGATGGACAACACAGATGGAATGTTATGGTAAGAACTTAACTTCTTTATCTAATTTGTCATCTTCATTTTCATTAACCTGTGGGACAGAGTGCCCAGCTACCGAAAAACCCTGGGTGACTCTCATGGAAGGATATTTCAGAGAACGGCAGAGCCAAAAGTACTCCTACTTCTGGATATAAAATCCAAATTATAATGCAAAACAAACGTATGAGGATTTGACCAGGTAGCTACAGCACAAACATAGTCATTCAAAACCGTGGACCAAAAGGCTTGAAAAGTCGCCACAGACCTTGTAAAATAAGCTTTAAGTGCACCTGGCAAGGGTATGCTTCTGGTCAAACAGACAAGGAAATATAGTCTCTCAACCATCTAGACAGAGTAACCTTCGTAATGGATTTTTCTTTTTTCCCCACAGCGAAGGATGCAAATAACTGCTCAGATTTCCTGAAGGATTTGGTTCTAATTAGAAATGTAATTGCCTATGTACATCCAGCAAATGAAGGGTGCACTCTTCTTTATTCTGGTAATTACGGAAAAAAACAGGAAGATTGACAGACTGATTAATGTTCCCCTTCTTGGCTAACTAAGGCAAAAAGGATGGGTCCATACACTTAAGGTTACCATGTCTTAGTGAAAAATTAAGTAAGGGAATTTAGAAGAAACAGCTTGAAGTTCAGACATTCTTCTCACGGAGGTAGTAGCCACTAGAAAAAGGGTCTTCCAAGACAGAAATTTTAAGTTAACTGTAGCTGCTGGCTCAAAGGGAGGATGAACCAATGCTTGCAAAACCACAGTCAGGTCCTAAGGAAGGGTAGGGTCTACGATCGGTGGGCAAAGCAAAAAGGTGCCTCTAAGGAAAGCCTTACAAAGTTTTGATGATGCCGGGGGGGAGAATCCATACCTAAATGAAAAATGGAAATAGCTGCGAGCTAGGCCTTAACAGTAGAGTAGCTAGTGCCATTGTAGAAGAGGGATGCCATAAAATCCAAAATGACCGCAATAGGAGCTGTAAAGGGGGTCTACCTATTTCTGCTGCACCCAAATGGAGAACCTTTCCCATTTAATTTTATAAATCCTGCGGGACAAAGACCTAAGGGATGAGATCAAAATTTTCTGGATGGGGAAGAAAGCCTGGGACATCTTGCCATCATTGGAATTGGAGAAACCATGCAGTTAGCTTCAAACCCTTAAGGTCTGGTTGTGGATGCCCTGACAGATGAGAAAGAAGTTCCAAAATCGCCTTCAACCTCAACAGTGGGCATATCAGGTGTGACCAAAGAAAGGAGAACCAGGTTTGTCGGGGCCAGAAGGGGACAATGAGGGTTACCTTGCTCTTCAACTTGAGAGCCTTCTGTAAAAACTTGGGAATTAATGGCAGAAGAGGCAAGGTGTAGAGCAGACTGGGAGGCCAGGCATGGACTAGAGCATCTCTGGGTGACTGTCCCTGAGGAGGGAATCAAGTCAAAGTACCTGCTGCATTTGTTGTTGAGAGGGGACGCAAACAGCTTGCAGCAAGGTTGACCCCATTTCTAAAAGATCAAATTAGTCTTGGATTGATTCAAAGACCACTTGTGAGGCATTAGTAACACTCAGCTGAGCCTGTGCACTAATAAGTTGGACTCTCCCGGAATGTGCACTGCTATCAAAAACTGGTTGGTAGAGATTGCCCACTGCCATTGCTTCCTGACATAGGGGGTGGGACCTGGTTCCCCCCTGTTTGTTGATGTACAAAACTGCAGAAAAATTGTCTATTTGTATCGCAACAGTCCCTGGAGGTAGAAGGCTGTGAAGATCTTGCAATGCTAGAAGGACCACCCTTATCTCTTGTACATTGATATGCAAAGTGGTTTCCTGGGGCGTCCACTTGCCTTGAACTGTAATGCCCCCTCACCTCATCTGGGAGACATCCGTAGTCACCACGGCATTTGGGGGAGGAAGAATAAATGTCCATTCTTGAGAAATGCCTGCGGAGTGAAACCACCAAAGCAGAGAATCCTTGCATACTCAGGAGAGATTCCTGTAAACAGCCCAATGGACCACTAACGTGCACTGCAGGATCAGTATGTGTAGGCACGTAGTTGGTAGAAGAGTTATACGGCTGCCACAGAGTCCAACGCTCTTGCTCTGAGACTCAAGCTGGCCGGAGGAGTTGGGACAGCTAGAATTTGCCTGACCTGAAGTCTTATTGCAATCCTCACCATAGTTAGAAAGACCTAGGATACCATCATGTCCAGATGTGTTCCAATAAAATCTATAACCTGAACTGGTTGCAGCTGAGATTTCTCAGTACTGATTGTGATTCCTAGGAGAGGAGCCAGATGTAAAAGATAATCCCTGGCCTGGATTGGTAGATGCTTGGTTGACATAGTCAGAAGCCAGCAATACAGACAAGGAAGAATCTGGAAACCATGCAGCCTGAGATGTGCTGCCACTACTGCCAAACATTTGGTGAATAACCTGGGGGCTGTGGTGAGGCCACATGGGAGTGATCTGAACTGGTAGTGCTGGCTCCCAGGCTGAAACGCAGATATTGGCTTTGCCCATCTTTATGTGGTAATACTTGTCCCTCAGGTCTACAGAGCACATCCAATCGTTCATCTTCAGAAGAGGTAAAAGGGACTGAATCATGAGTACCCTGAACTTTGTGTATTTCACCGATTTGTTCAAGGTGGTCAAAGCCCAAAATTGGCTGTAAGTACCCTGTTTTTTGGGGCACTAAAAAGAATCTGGAGTAAACACCCGATCTGACTTGTGGTGACCTTTTGGATGACTCCTTTGCTAGTGTTTTTTCAATTTCTAAGGCACATCCTCCCCCTGAATGGGTGGGACATTGGGGAGGCAATTTTTTTGTTTGGGAGTTACTAAAACGGGAATGTAGTATCCTCTAGATAAGATCCTTAGCACTCAGCGACTGTTTGCGATGGCTACCCAGGCTGCTAGGTGGAGGCAGAAACACCCCCCCCCAACTGCTTCTAGAGGAAGGCAGCTGGGCAACAGTTCAGGAGCGCTGGAAGGGTTGATCCAAGAAAGTTTCTCATGACCCTTGGTTTTGTGGACCCGCTCGGCCACATGGGTCACGTCTTCCATTCTGGTTGCCCCTCCCCCCTGCCCCTGGGGGAAAAGTCTCCCTGCGCATCTTGAAAAGGACCCTGCGACATATGAAACTATGTCTTTTTACTCCCACACTGGTTCCTGGAAAAGGACCTTTGTGGAGTAGAAAAATGGATCCCGATGGCAGACATCGTCTTTCCATCCTTTTTTGCTGTGGGAGAGTGTGTCATGAACTGTAAGCCCAAACAAGGTGGAGCCGTCAAAGGGGGCAGTGAAGGGCTCTGCAAAGTCATACAGCCTAATAAAACATTGTACCTTATGACAATGGCAGAACCGTCCGTCCTTGAGGTACCCTCTGCAGTGTGGGATATCAGCCTCATGGACGCATTAGCCAGTAATTGAAGAGTGGCCAGTCTGGATGAAAAGATCTTCTGTACCTCAGCAGACATGGACTCAGGGGACGATGAGCTAGAAAGTTCCTTCACCAGATCCCTTTATAGTCTTGTGAAATGTGATAAGTAGTTTAATGCCCTCAAGGTAAACATGGAAGAAGTATAAACCCTTTTCCCAAATCTGTCCAGCAGTTGGGAGGGTGGACAGAAGAGCTCTCTTGTGCAAACTTTTTCTTCGTGGTTGCCATGACAAATACAGCATCTACCATGAGACTCTTGGTCCAAAAGTTCTTGTCAGAAGGGGCACTCAAAAATCATGTCTGCCTGCTTGGGGATCGACTCTACCATATCCAGCTCCTTCCATGCCCTAATCAACACTAGCTTGATTAATGGGTTGACAGGGGAGATACCCAGGTAGTAAATGGGCCAGACCCAAAAACCTCCCACAGAACTGATTCCTCTGGGGAAGGTTTCTGGGCAGACCAGCCACTTTTCTGGCACAGGATTTTAAGACTGTTCCCAAAGGAAACTTTGTATGGTGGTGACCTGGAAGATTGTTCTCCTTCCTCGAAATCAGTATAGGTGATGAGGGATTCCTCAAGGGAATCCATGTGCCTCCTCTTACACAACCTCTTCCATGGGACCTCCTCGGTGGGATGCTCTGGGGAGATGTAAGAAGACTCTCGGGGCTCCACAGACAAAAGACAGTGGAGGCTTTCTGGGGCCGGCTGTCCACATGGCAGACTTGAGGCCTCAGGCAACAGACCAGAATGGGGAGGGGGGAGGTTCTGAGGAGGTGTGAGCTGAGGCTCTCCCAGGGTGTGAAAGAACCCTCTCTACCACCTCAAAAGCAGAAGGGCTTCAACCTTCTGAAAGCAGTCGCCTCAGATCCAAACCACCTGAAGAAGAAGACTCCTACAAGGCCCAAGCCTCCTGCTCTGAAGGGGGAGTCAGAGCCTAACTACTGAAGGCCAACACCCAGAGGGAGAAAGACCACTCCAAAAACTTTGGAGTCAACATCAAACCCCCTGGAACCGACCTCGAAGCTGTGGCTCTGAGACACACTTGGGACCAACGAGGTCGGGGCTGAGCATGTTGAGGAAACAGAAGTGACAAAGGAATATCAATCAGCTCCAACACCCTGGCGCCACAGACCAACAGAACCAAGGACTCTGACACCAAAGGATGCGTCGGAGAAGGAGCTCCTGGTCGGAAGAGAGAACCCCTCATGCATCCAGATATGGATGGATCAGACACAAGCCCCACCTGGATCTGGGCCTCAAGGAACTGCCTCATCAATCGCATCTATATTACATTATCGTACGATTAAAATAGCGAACGCTATTTCATTGTACTGATAATGTCTAAACCACAAAATATCGAAAACACGGAACAGCAAATTTTTTCCAGGGGAAAAAACTTGCTGCTCCGCAAAAAAATAAATAAATAAAATAAAAACACTTAAACACAAAGATAAGTGGGGGGCTTTGCCCCCCACACCCCCTACTCACTACAATTCCAATCTCACATAGACCTACCACGACAGCAAACCAAACACATAATCACACAAAAACATACTCGGAGGCTCTAAATAAAGATCTGCCTAAGCAGCAGAGACCTCCAAAGCAGACACCCAAGCAACCGCTACCCCAAAACAAAACATGTGCAACACATATCTCACAAAACCATTGTGCCGAACAGTCACAGCCCTTAAGACTAAACAACACACCTGATACACTTGTAATAGGTGACTCTATCGTCAGGCACACTGACGTCCCGCTCACCAGGCTGAACAAGGAGAGGGTCACGGTGAGCAGCCTGTCGGGCGCTAGGATCCGCCACATAACACAAGCACTCAGGTCACTCCAAGGCAAGTACAAATATGACTCAGTCATTGTCCATGCTGGTGTGAATGACCTGAGACGTACCTCCCTGGACTACATGAAAAGAGACATAAAGGAGCTCTCTGAGCATGTAGCCCAGGCCAGTATGACCCTGACCTTGAGTAGCATCTTACCCTCACCAAGAATGATGCCACAATATGAAGACAAGATGATCAATTTCAACAATTGGTTTAAGTACTGGTGTCATTTAAAGGGGATCCAATGCCTGTCAGCTTGGGATGATATGCTCGACAAGCCACGATGCTTCGCTAGGGACAGCTTGCACCTGTCACCCCTGGGCTTTGGCTTTCGGATATTAGTAAAGGCTCTTGCTACCCCCATAGTGCCTTTTTTAGGCAAGGCTCAAAAGACAAACCCACCTCCATAGGTATCACAAGGGATAAGAAACTAAGAGTAATGCTACTCAACGCCAGAAGTCGAAACCTCAAGATGCACGCACTCAAAACTCTCCTTAGCATGGAGAACATCGATATCTGTGCAGTAACAGAAACCTGGTTCAGGGCTCCCGAGAGCACCCCAGCACTACCAGGTTATACCTCATACCATGCTTTTCGGCCCCAAAACTTGGACCGAACCACAAAAGGAGGGGGAGTATCAATATTCGTCAAAGATACCCACACCTCCAGGTTGGTGGCACAGCACGAAGCAACAGAGACTATCCATGTGCAACTAACAGTGGGTAAAACTGCCTTCCAGTTTATAGCCTGCTACAGACCACCCTCCCAAACCCAGGAACCCCACTCGGCCTTCCTGAGAACAATGGAAAATATGAAGGTCTCTCCAAACACCATTATATTGGGCGACTTCAACTACCCTAACATAGACTGGGAGCATTACTCTAGCTCCAACACCCTAGCCCGAAGGTTCCTAGAATTTATAAACTCAAATGCTATGGAACAACTTGTTGCCACTCCCACAAGAGGGGAAAACATACTGGACCTGATCATCACAAACATGGGGACTCTATGCTCCAGACCAGAAGTGTATCCCTCACTGGTAAGATCAGACCATAAACTAATCTCACTGGATATTCACATCCCGACCCCACCCCCTGCCCAGAAAACCACAGTGAAAAACTTCTCTAAAGCAAATTTCACACTCCTCAAAACCGAGGTGGAATCCTTCAAAGCCCCCGGGCCTGTAGAAAATACGGCCCAGACCGCAGAATCCTTTATAAACGCATTCTATGAACACCTTCAGGAATGCATGGATCATGCGATCCCAAATAAAAACAAGACCCAATCCTCCAAAGGCAGATGTCCTGTCTGGTGGACCCCAGCCATAAGCAAACTATACAACAGAAGGAGGAAGCTACTAAATGATAGAGCAAAATCCCAAAAAGGGAAGGTATCACTGATCAGTATTAGCAAAAAACTACGGGCACTCATAAAATTGTCTAAGGCCAGCTTCGAGAGAAAAATTGTACAGGACACTAAGGATAATCACAAGGCTTTCTTTAGTTATGTTAGGAACCTGGGTGGTAATTACCAGATATGCTCAGAATTAGTCCAAAATGACAAAAAATACACTGAACCCACAGACATTGCCAACATCCTGGCTGACAGGTTCAGCGCAAACTTCTCCCTCCCCACCAAAAGGGCAAATATCTATCCCAGCAGAGTGCTGCCCCCCTGACATCTCAGATGTTCAGGTAAGAGCCGCCCTCTCCAAAGCAAAAAACACAGCATCAATGGGACCAGACGGTGTCCCGGCTGCGTCCTACATGAACTCCAAGAAGAGCTAAACCCAAACATAAAACTACTGTTCAATCTCAGCCTTACTACAGGATATGTGCCCAAAGAGTGGCATACAGCAACAGTGGTCCCTCTCCATAAAGGTGGTGCCTCAACGGATCCTGGAAACTATCGCCCCATAAGCCTGACTAGCTTGGTCTGCAAAGCTATGGAAAGGATCATCATGGACCTCATAAATAAAGATATTGGGGACCTACAGACACTGGATCCTACCCAGTTCGGCTTTGTTAAGGGCAGATCCTGCCTCTTAAACCTGGTTGATTTCTTTGAAACAGTCACCAAGGCCATTGATGAGGGGAAGGTGGTCCACACAGCCTACCTGGACCTCGCAAAAGCCTTCGATACAATACCCCACTCGGGCATTATAGATAAGCTCACCAGCTTAAATATAAACCCCTATGTCACTAGATGGATTGCAAAAGTACAGTTTTGTACCTACCATAAATGTAGATGTTCGAAGATCCACATTGCTGCAGTCCTCACACTTGGGTAGTCCGCTGTCCTCGGTCGGCCCGAATATCAAAGTATAAGGCTGACGTCGGTCAAGGCGCATTTGACTGACATCAGGATGTCAGGGTACAAATGCGCATGACCGACGTCATATCCTCAGTCTTTTCTTGCCCCAGATGTCAGAAGACCCTAAAAAGAAAGGTCAAAACCAAAAGACAGCAAACAAACAACCCAGCATCCTAGCACTAAAAATATGTACAATATATACAATATACACCATATTGACAACCCAACCCACACAACCGCCTCTAACTACAGAGGGGAAGGAGGGAGGGTAAATTGGACTGCAGCAATGTGGATCTTCGAACATCTACATTTATGGTAGGTACAAAACTGTACTATGTTCTTCATCTCACATTGCTGCAGTCCTCACACTTGGGTAGAATCCCAAAGCAGAGGAAAGGGAGGATGGCCAAACTATAAGGAAGCAGGAGCCGCCAAAATGCCCTGCAAAACAGCAGTGGCAAAACCAGCCCTAGATTTAGAATAAAGTGGTAGGTGATAATGCCTAGAGAAAGTATGCACTGAACTCCAAGTAGCTGCCTCCAAAATATCCTTAGTTGCCACCCCCCTCAAAAAAGCTGTCGAAGTGGCAGTAGCCCTAGTGGAATGAGGCCTAATCTCAGCTGGAATCTCCTTGCCATGATGGGAATAACAGAAAGCAATGCAAAACCCAATCCACTTAGAAATAGTTTGTTTTGACACAGGCTTGCCCTGAGAACTCAAAGCAAAAGAAACAAATAGCTGCTGAGACTGCCTGAACCCTTTAGTTCTGTCCAAATAATATCGCAACTGCCTGTGTACATCTAAAGTGTGCAAAATCTTTTCCCCTTTATTTTGGGGATTTGCATAAAAAGTAGGCAAATGAATAGTTTGGTTTAAAGCCACACTAGAAACCACTTTAGGCATAAAGGAAGGATTAGTACGTAAAGATACCCTATCCTTATGGAAAATTAAGAAAGGCTCAACCGCCATAAGGGCCTGCAACTCAGAAACCCTTCTTGCAGAGGTAATGGCCAACAAAAAAGCAGTCTTCCATGATAAAAATTTCAACTCGGTAGTAGCTGCAGGCTCAAAAGGTTGTAGAGTGAGTTTCTCCAACACAAAATTGAGATCCCAAGCAGGAGTAGGAGCTCTACGTGGGGTCTTATATTCTTTGCCCCTCTAAGAAATTGCTTGAACAAAGGATGAGAAAACAATGGTGGGTCACAATCATAGTGAGCGAAATTGCTGCAGCATGAACCTTAATAGAAGAGAAGGACAAACCTTTGTCCAGTAACTCAGTAAGATATTGAAGAGCCACACTTAAATTAGGCTCAGAAACATCCAAATCCTTTGCTGCACTCCAAAATAAAAATCTCTTCCATTTATCTGCGTACACTTTCCTTGTACTAGGCCTTCTAGCTTCCAAAATAACATTCAAAACTTGCTGTGGAAGTTGAGACCCACTATGGTTCAAAATAGAATATGCCAGGCTGTTAGGTGAAGAGAGTGAAGCTTGACATTGAGCAAATGACTGTCCTCCTGAGACAACAGGTGTGGAATCGAAGGCAAAGGCCATGGAGGCTCCCGTACCAGGTTTCTCAGTAATGGGTACCAATGCTGTCGAGGCCAATCTGGAGCTATCAAAATCATCCTTGGCTTGTCCTGTCTGGCCTTTAGTAGTACCTTTGGGAGGAGAGGCAGAGGTGGAAAGGCATACACATGAAGATTGCTCCAATTGAAAGAAAGAGCATCCACTTTCCAAGCTGTGGGATGAAACCTTTTTCGTGCAAAACTTTGGCAGCTGGTGGTTTAGTGGAGAAGCGAACAGATCTATGTCTGGAGTTCCCCATGACACTGTCAATTTCTGAAATACATGAGGATCCAATTTCCACTCGTGGGGATCCATCATTCGTCTGCTCAACACATCTGCTAAGGAGTTCTGTGCTCCCGGCAGAAACCTTGCCTGAAGATTTAGCTGTAAACTGAGAGCAGTCTCCCACAAAATCATTGCTTGTCTGCATAGAGGATAAGAATGTGTTCCCCCTTGCTTGTTGATGTTCCACATGACAGTTGTGTTGTCTGTTAGAATCAACACCTGCCCTGGAAGAAGTAAATCCTTGAAAGCTATTAATGCAAACTGGACTGCTAACATCTCCTTCAAGTTGATATGTAGATGTTGTAGTCTGGCAGGCCACTTGTCTTGTATCCACTTTCCATTCAGATGAGCTCCCAAAGCTTTGTCTGAGGCATCTGTCGTTAGAATCTGACTCGCCTCTGGCCGGGTCACAGAGAGTCCCTTGTTTAGGTGACATTCCTGAGCCCACCACAACAATTCCTTTTGAATGCAAGGTATTATTTGAATGACAGTGTCCAGATCCTGGCAGTGCTGTGTCCATACATTTTGAGATACCATTGTAACTTCCTCATATGCAGTTTGGCATTGGGAAGCACCAGAATACAAGATGCCATGAACCCCAAGGCTTGAAGGACTGTCCTTGCAGTCAGCCTGGACTGATGAGACAATTGATGAAAGTAAAGGGAAAGATTCTTTTGTTTGTCCGGGGTCAAAAGGCCATCTGGGATGCTGTATTCAGTCTTACACCCAGAAAGCACATGTCCTGAGAGGGTACTAGACTGGACTTTATTTCGTTCACAGAATACCCCAGGCATCTTAGCACTGCTATCACATATTCCAAATGATGAAGAAGCTCGTCCCTTCCTTGAGCCAGAATCAGGCAATCGTCCAAATAAGGATAGATCTGTATTCCTTTTAGCCTGAGGAAAGCTATCACTGGAGCCAGAACTTTCGTGAACACTCTGGGCGCAGTAGATAAGCCAAAGGGCAATGCAGAGAACTGATAATGAGAAGTCCCAGCTCGAAAACGCAGATACTTCCTGCAACTCAGTCTGATAGGAACATGAAGGTAAGCCTCCTTGAGATCCAAAGTTACCATCCAATGATCTTTGCCCAGCAGAGGTAAAAGCTGTTGTAAGGTCAACATTTTGAACTTGGGAATGTCCAGATAAGTGTTGAGGGTAGATAAATCCAAAATTGGTCTCCACGTGTTCCCTTTCTTTGGTACTAGGAACAGGCGAGAATAAAATCCTAGGCCCACTTCTGGCATAGGGACTGGCTGTATGGCCCCTATTTGAAGTAACAGAGAAATTTGTTTGTGAGCCTCTATTCTTTGTTGAGGAGGAACGTCTGGCATGCCTTTGAAAGGAGGCAAGGTATGGAAATAAAACCTGTAACCGTGGTGTATGATATCCAATATCCATCTGTCTTGGGTAATCAAACTCCAATTTTCCTTGAAAAGTGCCAACCTTCCTCCCAAAGGTGCTGCCAGACGAGAAGGCTCTGGCAGCTGAAAAGGTAAGTCATTGGGTCTGTTTATGAAAGGACTGACCCCTGCCCTCACCCGAAGACTGTGCAGGTGAACTCCCTGTTCTAGGCCTGAAAGAGCCCTGAGCTCTGCCCCTACCACGTCTAGACCTACCCCTAGACTGGGAATCATAAGAAGGATACGTCCACCCCTTGGTAGGCCAATTTCTACTAAACTTCGGAGGCCGAACCTGCAAAAAATCTTTAACCGTCTGCATAGACTTAGCCTTGTCTTCCATTTTCTTTAAGACTGCCTCAACAGGAGAACCAAACAACACATCAGATTGTAAAGGAGCATCTAAAATCCTTGTCTTAACATGGTCAGATAAATTCTGATCCCTCAGCCAGGCGTGCCTGCGAAGAACTGACCCAGTGGCAGCCACCCTAGACGAGGCCTGTACAGCATCAAAACCACATTGCAAAGAATGCTTACCCACCTGTTCAGAAACATGTACTAAATCTTGTAACTCTTTACACTCAATACCTTCCGCCAGAGCATCTACCTTAGACTTCAATTGTGAAAGGAGATAGTTTTGGTATTTCAACATGTGAAACTGGCAATTCAAAGCCCTCATAGCTAGGGTGGAAGAAGTATAAACTTTCTTTCCCCATCTATCCAAAGCCCTGGCCTCTTTATCTGCAGGAACCGGATTTTTGACAACAGAAGCCTTAACACCTTTAGGCCCCTGACTAACAGTTTCTGGGTCTGCCCTAGGACTCTTAAAAGATACTTATGAGCTTCAGGCACCCTGTAATACCTGTCCGGTTTGAGAGGAGCAGGAGGCAAAGGAACAGGATTGACGGAAGCCTCTGCAAAAACATCTTCCACCACATCCAGAACAGGACGAATAGCCAAAGGCCTATGCTGGGGTAAAACAAAAATTCCCTAAGCCTTATCCTGGAAGCAGAGAAGAGCGGACCTTCGCTCTTAAAGTGCTCCCTCATGGAATGAAGAGTCTCTGAAAAAGAAAAATCCTCAGGAGGAGAAGCAGAAGGAGTAGAATCATCCACATCAGAATCAGAATAGGGAGAATACTCCTGCAAGTCTTCAGCCGAAGACTCTGAAACATCCGAAGCCTGCTCAAAACTCCCTAGCTCAGGTTCCACCCTTGGTCTCTTATCAGGAGGGGGCAAAGAACCTCTAATCAAAGTAATCAAATCTTCTGCCATTTTAAGCATATGCTTCTTGGGCACAGTTCCTGAAGAACTAGGGGTGACACCAACTGAAGCTAAACCTGGCCTGCCTCTGGGAGAAGCCTTGGAAACAGAAGGAGAGGGCCTAACCACCCTAGGAAGGGAGGGGAGTACAGTAACCTGAGAAGCCCCTTCGGCCTGACCTGCCTCCTGAGAGGCCACATCCTGCAATAACAAAGTCTCTCCCTGGGACTCCAAAGAAACCTCCGGCGGAACCACCGGCTCCACCGACACCTCTAAAGAACCGGCGTCCGAAACGGACGGTTCTTCTGGCCTAGGCTTAGTAGCTTTGTCCTTGCGCTTCTTCGAAGAAGCGGGCGTCGGAGCATCCGACGGCATTTTATAATTACACCGCTTCCCGAAGACTAACCTGGCACAATCTAACCTTCTCTTTATAGTGCGCTTATTGAATCTAGCACAAGAGCGACACCCAAGAACGTCGTGCTCAGGCCCTAAACAAGGAATACACAAGGTATGATAATCTCTATGCGGTATCTGTTTCCCACAAGAAATACAGTTATTCACTTTTTCTGACATCCGGTAAACCACTGAGGCAAGAAAAAACTAAAATATTCCCCAACGGGGTACTTAGCCAACTTTGACTCGGTCTGAAACTCCGAATTCGAAAAATTTCAGAACGCCAACCGGCACTTGCAACGCTGCTTCTGCATCGGACCATGCGGCAAAAAAGACTGAGGATATGACGTCGGTCATGCGCATTTGTACCCTGACATCCTGATGTCAGTCAAATGCGCCTTGACCGACGTCAGCCTTATACTTTGATATTCGGGCCGACCGAGGACAGCGGACTACCCAAGTGTGAGGACTGCAGCAATGTGAGATGAAGAACATCTGGCTCAAGGACAGAACCCACAAGGTTAGAATTGCTGGAGCCATGTCAGACTCCAAACCAGTTACAAGTGGTGTCCCACAAGGCTCAGTCCTGGGACCTCTCTTGTTCGGTATATATTTCTCGGAGGTACAGGCCAACACGGAAGGACTGTGGCTGACCAAGTTCGCAGATGACTGCAAACTGGGCTCCATAATCGACTCTCCAGCCGACACAAGCATCCTCCAAAATGGCCTCATAGAAACAGACAACTGGTGCCAGAGCCATGGCCTCAAGCTAAACGCGAAAAGTGTATAGTCATCCCTTTGGCAAAAACAAAGTGCCCACAAATTACCACATAGGTGGTAATCCATTAAGTACAGAAGAAGTAATTAGGGACCTGGGGACCCAAGTTGATAGCAATCTCTCATTTGACAACCACGTGGCCAAAGTGGTTAGAAAAACATTTTATATAGCCCACCTAATCATGAAGGGATTCACATCTAGATCAGGGGAGGTCATCGTGCCTCTTTACTCATCCCTCATCAGGCCCATAATTGAGTACAATGCCCCTTTTGGGATGTACCTTACCAGACACCTGCAGCAACTGGAAAGACCCCAAAAGTACCTCACCAAGAGGATCAAAGGGCTCAAACAGATGCCATATGCTGCCCGGTTAAAGAAACTCCAGCTCTACTCAGTGGCATACTGCCTGTTCAGAGGCGATCTGTGCCTGACGTATAAAGCCATGTCCAACCCGGAATTAATGGACATGCTGCACCTCAGAAAATCCAAATCCCATCGAGCTACGCTCGAGGGACTTGAACCTCAGCACTGAAATAAATAGGACATGCTGGAGGGACAGATTCATAACCCAGAGGCTCCCTTCACTCTGGAATAAAATCCCAGTCCAGGTTAGGCAGAGTCCCTCATTGACTCTCTTCAAGAGGAATCTTGATGAGTGGATGGGAGATCGTAGGTTTACCCCGGGTATCACTTCTGTGTCACTGTTAGACAGAGGCACAGTATACTAACCTCGAAAAAGGGCATAGCAAAATAAATTTAAAATGGGTGGCGAAAGCCAAACACATTCTGGCTAGGCTTATAAATGCCCTAGGGCAGATAGCCTAGTATGAACCTATGAACTTAAATATACCAACTCCAAGATCGCACCATAGTGGAGGAAATGGCAAAGTCCTGAAGACTGCCCAATTAATTATTTCCCTGGGAAAAAATCTGATGTTCCGTGTCTTCGCAATTTTGCCATTTCGACAGTATTGGATCGACTAAATAGCTTTCGCTATTTAGTCCATTCGATACGCTAATATAGACCCCATCAATCTGCTCATGTCCTCGGTGGTAAGGCTTCGGGAAGACCTAGAGGAAGTGGAAGGGGGTCTCAGAGATCTGCTGGGTGTACGGGAGGGAGACTTCCTACAGAGTGCAGTCGGCACTGAGCTGGGAGCCGAAACAAAAGCTGGGACTGATACAGAAGTAACACTCAGCCTCGAAGCCAGGGAAGATGATCGGGCAGAGGGGAGGAGATAAGAGCCGAGAAGCCCGTATCATTACAGGTCGGTTCCGAGACTCTCGGAACCTTTTTGGGCGGCTCTGAGGAGGATGTCATGGGTGAGAATTTCCTGCTCTCCTGAGACTCTTTAGAGCAGGGCTGAGCCCTTGAAGTGGAAAGGATGCCCGAAGAGGAGGAAGGAAGTAGCAAACTCTTAAGAATAAATTTGCTCCTTCTATCTGCCAAAGCCCTAGGATTGAACCTTTCATACACCTCACATTGGGCACCCAGGTGTTCAGGCCAAAGGCAGTACATGCACTCCCTGTGGGCATCAGACAGTGGGATGTTACGCCCACAGGAAGTGCATTTCTTGAAACCAAGGGTTTTCTAATCAGCCATAAGGAGATAGGAAAAGTCGATGACAGAGAAAGAAGGAAAGCTTTTTTAACTATAAAGCTAGAAAAAGGAAGAAGTAAAGTATGGCACAAGAAACCAGATTAAAGGAAAGGAAATGACAGGCAGAAGAAACTATTTGCGGGTAAGGAAGAAAGATTAGAAAGGTAGAAGAAGAGAAAAGCACAAAAAATATTGTACAAGCACTTACAACTAGAAAAATTCATGGAGGAGGTCAGAGTCCGGGAATGTTACTGCTGAATGAACGACAGGCAGCTGAATGAACGAGAGCAACCGAGATCTGAGGTAGTGTGGGGAGCAGGGCTTTATGGGTAGAAGGGAAGAGCTCATCACAGGAATTTCAAGCTTGGAGAGCGGCTGGTCGGTTCTGGGGGTCGGAACCAAAACAGACAGATTCATGTAAATGAAGATGACATCATCAGATTCTATGTTCAAAGTTACCTCTTTCTTCCCTATCACACACCTCCAACATTTGTTATTTACCTGAGCAAAAAATTCTTTGAGGTTTGCTTGGAGTATAAAAATACCTGTGCAAACACTTACAAGCAAAAATCATAAATCTTCTGAATTTCCTGCATACTTGGAGGCCATATATGTCCTCCCACTGTTCACCTGTAAAGTGCTTTTCTAGCCTCTCTTTCCAATCATTCCCAACCTCTTTGGACTGATTCCTATATGTACCATGCAATATTTTATATGCCCTGCTAATTATTTAAACATCAACCTCTGTTCCAGACTCAACTAAAAACTCCACCAGATTAGTTCTTTCTCTTAGGACACCCATATCACTTTCTCTTTGCCTATACTCTGACATCAATTCCTGACAGGAAAGGCAGTTCCTAACCTGCAATCCAAATTTTTTCTTGGCCTCACCCCACTCTGTTACCTTTCCCTCTCTAGTTACTTGGTTCCTTTGCAAGTTTTTCGCTAAATTCCAGGGGTCTATATTGAAAGCTCGAAAGCCCTAGTAACCAGATACATAAACACCGACACATATTCCGTGAACCGTGAATAGGTTCATAGGTTCATAGGTTCATACTAGGCTACCTGCCTGAGGGCATTTACAAGCCTAGCCCATAGTTTTGTGGCTTACGCCACCCCTTTAGTATGGGGAACTATACCCATTATTTTGCTGTGCCTCTGTCGAGCAGTGACACTGAGGTAATCCCTGGGGTATATCTGCGATCTCCCATCCATTGGTCAAGATTTCTCTTGAACAAGGCCAGCGAGGTGCTCTGCCTCACATATACCGGGATTTTATTCCACAGCATAGGGAGTCTTTGGGTGATGAATCTATCCCTCCAGCATGTCCTATTAATAGCCGTGTCGAGGTTTAAGTCTCCGCCCTTGTGGCTCTGACGGATCTAGATTTTTGAGGTGAAGCATATCCATCAAAGCTGGGTTAGACATGGCCTTGTATGTAAGGCTAAGGTCTCCTCTGAGCAAGCGGTGGCGACTGAATAGAGCTGGAGTTCTTTCAGTCGGGCAGCATAGGACAGATGTTTGAGACCCTTTATCCTTTTGGTGAGGAACTTTGTGGCCTCTCCAGCTGCTGCAAGTGTCGGGTCAGATACATTCCGAATGGGGCATTGTACTCAATCATTGGTCTGATGAGTGATGAGTATAGGGAGACTATGACCTCCCTTGATCTAGATGAGAATCCCTTCATGATAAGGTGGGCAATGTAGAAGGTCTTCCTAACTACTTTAGCTACATGGGTGTTGAATGACAGACTACTATCAACCTGGGTCCCCAGGTCCCTGATAACTTCTTCTGTGCTCAGTGGATTGCCACCTATTTGGTAGCTAGGGGTAACCTTGTTTTTCCCGAAGGGTATGACTATGCATTTTTGGCATTTAACTTTAGGCCATGGCTCTGGCACCAGTTATCCGTTTCTGTGAGACCCTTCTGAAGGATATCTGTGTCAGATGTGTTTTCTACTATGGCCCAGTTTGCAGTCATCTGCAAACTTTGTCAGCCATAACCCTCCTGTGTTTGCTTGTACTTCGGAAAAGTAGATGCCAAACAAGAGTGGGCCCAGGACTGAGCCCTGTGGTACACCACTTGTGACAGGCTTTGAGTCTGACATGGCGCCAGCAACTCTGACCCTGTGGGTTCTGTCACTCAGCCAGTTTGCAACCCATCTTGTGATGTATGGGTTAACATTTAAGCTGATGAGTTTTTCAATGATACCCGAGTGGGGTATTGTATCGAAGGCCTTTGCCAGATCGAGGTAGGCTGTATGGACTGCCTTTCCCTCATCAATGGCTTTGGTGACTGTTTGAAAAGGTCAACCAAGTTTAGAAGGCATGATCTGCCTTTGACAAAGCCAAACTGGGATGGATCCAAAGTCTGCAAATTCCCTATGTCTTTATTTATGAGGTCCATTATGATCCTCTCCATGGCTTTGCAGATAAGGCTTGTCAAGCTAATGGGCGGTAATTTCCAGGGTCGGTGGAGGCACCGCCTTTGTGAAGTGGGACCACAGTTGCAGTCGCCACTCCTGGGTATGTATCCAGAGGTAAGACTATGATTAAACAGCTGTCCTAGCTGTGGGTTTAATTCCTCATTGAGTTCGTGGAGCACACAGCCGGGGACACCATCAGGTCCCATGGATGCTGTGTTTTATGCTTTGGAGAGAGCAGTTCTCACTTGGGCGTTGGAGATGTTTGGGGGGCTGCAATCGCTTGGTATAGATATCTCTCCTTTTGAGGGGAGGGGAGAAGTTTGCACTGAACCTGTCAGCCAGTATGTTGGCAATGTCTGTAGGATCAGTAATCTTCACATCATTTTGAACTAGTTCTGAGCATATCTGGGAGTTTCCTCCCAGGTTTCTAACATAGCTAAAGAAGGCCTTATGATTGTCTTTTGAGTCTTTAGCTATTTTTCTCTCAAAATTTGCTTTGGATGATTTTATGAGAGCTCTTAGTTTTTACTTATAGTGATCAAGGGTGTCTTACCTTTTAAGGATTTTGCTCTATCTTGTAGTAGCTTCCTCCTTTTGTTGTAGAGTTTGTTTATGGCTGGGGTCCACCAGACTGGACGCTTGCCTTTGGTACAAAGAGTCTTTGTTTTGCTTGGGATTGCCTTATCCATGCAGTCCTGCAGGTGCTGGTAGAAGGCATTTGTAAGTGATTCAGCGGCTTGAGTACTGTTTTCCATGGCTCGGGGCCTTAAAGGAGACCACACCAGTCTTTAGAAGTGTGAAGTCGGCTTCGAGAAGTTCTTTACTGTGGTCTTTTTATTTCAGGTGGGGGTGGGATGAGGACCTCCAGTGAGATTAGTTTGTGATCTGATCTCACCAGTGAGGGGTATACTTCCGGTGTTGAACATTGTGCTCCCATGTTCGTGATGATGAGATCAAGTATGTTTTCTCCTCTTGTGGGGATGGTGACTAGTTGTTCCATGGCATTTGAGTTTATGAATTCCAGGAACTTTTGGGCTAGGGTGTTTGGGCTTGAGTAGTGTTCCCAGTCTATATTAGGGTAATTGAAGTCACCTAGTATGATGGTGTTTGGTGATACATTTATCCCCTCTAGTGTTTTCAGGAAGGCCATGTGAGGTTCCTGAGTTTGTGAATACACCAAATGCCCTAAACAGCGAAATTCAAAAGCTCGAACTGTCATAGTTGTCCCACCCCACCGTCCACTACATACTACCTACCCAAACAAACTAAATAAACACATACATACACTAACCAAAACCCTACTTCTAACCCTAAACTAAACCCTACTTCTAACCCTACACTAAATCTTGCATATACCACCATCTATGCACTTACCTTAACCCACACCCTAACTCTAAGGTCCGTAACTATCGCACACTTATCTTAACAAGCTATACCCAAACAAAATAAATAATCCGCACACATGCAAGTAACAAAACCCTACATCTAACCCTACACTAAATCTCACATACATTACCATCTATGCACTTACCTTAACTCGCACCCTAACCCTAAGATCCGCAACTATCGCACACTTACCTTACGGAGCTATACCATGGAAGGGCCAACCTTGGCGATTTGCCGTTTCGGATTTCACGCTTCAGGACGATCGATGTTTACGTGGTTCGATGAAGACGTGTTGGCATTTACATATTCGGGTAAGTGCATCTTCGAGGATGTAATAGGGAACCAAATTCCAGCCCCCTCTTGTTTATTTTCCCTTTCCCTGCCTGCAATCATCCTTATCTGCAAAATCTCCTTTCTCCATTCATGCATTGGCTTAGCTCTTAGAATACATTCTGCAACTTTATGACTATCATATTCTGTACGGTGGTCATTATTATCCTTATGAATCTGCATTCAAAATTCTTTTCTTTCATTATGTCTTGAACCTCCCCCCCCCCCCCCGCTTCATCATCATCTCTTTCCACTTTTAATTATAACCTTCTGTTTGTGTTTTGTACATCAGCCTTTAACTGGACAGCTCTTAAAATATTCCTTCAAATAAGATAATCTTAAACCACCTTGTTCTATTGGGAGGATCCACTTATCCCTTGCTCCCATTCTCTCTCAAATAAATTTCTTCACCTCATTATTAATTACTGCCCAGAACCTGCCTGACCTGTCTATAAAATTAAAAGGCCTAAAAACATTTCACCGCTTACTATTCGTGGTACAGCGGTAGCATTGTCACCTCACAGCAAGAGGTTCTCCCGTTCGATTCTTGGCTTGGGAGTGCCTTCTGTGCGGAGCCTGCATGTCCTCCCCGTGGTTGGGTAGCATTCGAAAGACATGTGTGCGTAAATGGGCATGCCTTCGTTGAAGGTTGGGTGTCGAGCTGGCACCTCGGCGTTTTGTAAAAAATCTACTGCCAATCATTAGCGGACCGGAGTTCCGCTGTGGCGACCCCTTACCGGGAAAAAGCCGAAAGACAAACTACAGCAACTATTCATAAACAGCAGCATCCAGATTCACAGTTTTTGTATTATGTTTTAAGTCTCTTTCCCATATCCTCAGATGCTATAACAGAAGCCTTTTAATCCCTACTCCTAATACTGTATTTTATCGTGCTTCCATAAATATGGGTATTGCTGAAGCAAGTCATGAGTAGGTTCAAAATTTAAGGCTACAAAACTATGCAGATTTTTAAGAAATTAAGTTTTAACCATGCAAAGAGGAATAGTTGCCCCAAATTTGTAGCTGCGCCCACACACATCTCCTTACCTAAAATTAAGGTTACCCATGCTAAAGCACGTTACACCTGTGTTCTCACTTACACTGTCTTCTCTTATCTTATCTTTATTCATCTCCCATATGTGAAAAACAGCTTGTATGCTTTCAGAAAACCAACGTTTAAGAAAAAGTGCACTGGCTAACTTTAAATAAAGCTAAGTCATGCACGGTTCTATTAAATGCATTACTGTATTAAGGCTGCTGGGGAGGCTACTATCTCTTAAGCACCTCCCATAATTTCAAAATTTATTTTTCACTGAACTGATTGTTGTTCTACCCTTAAATTTTTCATTTTCATCAGCAAAGAATGCTCAGAGCTATCAAGATTAATTGCTTGCACCGACTTCCAAGACAGCTGCACACTGAGTAACAGCTTAACTTTGTGAAAACAAAAATGCAACAGAGAAGGTCAGTAGATTTTTGTGTTTATGGATAAATTTCAGTAACTAGCTAGTAACTGTACTGTCTGGAGGCCAGGAAAAAAGAAATACTGAGCACCTGGAAACAATCATCAGCTACAAAAAGTAAGAAAAACCCCACTGACTAGGGAAAATTCTGCAGCTGTTCAGCAAATAAGCAATGCAACCTCCAGAGATGGCTTCCAGTAACCTACATGAAGATGTAAGACACCTGCACACAGACCTGGTTAAAATAAATGAAACATCAGTGGAGTAATATGAACACAAATAAAAGTCTGGAAAAAATAGAAGAAGCTTTGAACAGATATTCAGATTAGGTGATAAAATCAGAGGCTGAAATGAAAAGAGCCATCTGAATATGAGATTGCTCAGGAAGAGATGTTTCAAAAAATAACAGAATTAGGGGCACAGCAAGTAGGGAAAACCTGAGATTTTCAGCTATACTAGAGAAGCTGGAAGGAACAGACTGCATTAATTTTATGAAAGCACAAATAAGCAACTGGACTGGTATTCTATAGAAGGAACTATTAGTTGAAAGGGCACATCAAGTGTATGCTCCAAACCTGGCTATCAGAAAGCAATCTAGATATTTAATAGTAAAGATGCAATCCTACCAGCAGGATGAGTTGCTTCTAAAAAAACTGTGGTAGAAGGACAACACTAAAAGTGGGAGGCAGCAGAGTGCTTGTGGAGAATGATTACGCATTGTACACCATGCAGAAGAGGAATAAATTCATTCAACTAGTCAGGCAATGCAGAGATACAAGTGTGCGATTCAAACTGCTATACCCAGCTGTCTTCAAGGTATTCTTCTCTGGAGGAACAAAATCATTTTTTGATTAAGTATATGCTACGGAGAAAATACAAAAGTTTCTCCAACAAAAGTGAGCTGTGAAACAGGAGATCTGCTTCTTGTTCTTCTGGTAATAAAGACCGCAGAGTGATGGTACCTGTAAAACCTTTTGCTTTGTTTCAACAGAAAGGTTGTAGAGAAGGAAGGGAGCATGAGAGATAACTAGAAGAACTGAAAGTATGCTGGAAATGTAGCAGAGATGGGATTTCAAAGATGGAGAAGAAAAGTAATAAAACCAGTAACTCAATGTGGGATTACAATGCAATAATTATATTTGTGAAATATGACAGAACGAAAAAAATCTGGAAATATTGGACTTTTTCAAAATTTGTTGGACTTGTGAGGGACTCTAAAGTATATGCCCTACTTCGTGTCATTACTCTTTGGAAAAATGCTTTGGGGAGGGGAAGAAAGTTAACTGTAAGTAAAGAAATTTGTTTTCTTAATAGTACTACTTTATTATGGTGTATGGTTTTCTTTGTATGTTATAAAGCAACATTTTCTGAGCTATCAGTTATTTTTAAGTGCAATGGGGATTGTAAATATGTGTTTTTTCTCATTCTTGCATGGGGGAATGACTGGACTAAGGACCTTAGATTGATTTAGTAATAAATGTTAAAAGAAAGCAAGTAAATGAAAAAGGAATATTAAATATTATGAGGCTTTTTTCTAGCAAATGAATGTATGCTTAGCAGCAATTCTATATTTGATCCTCATGTCTCCATGACTGATTGTCTGGTTTTCATGTTTTCTTGGAGACAATCTGGTAGAGAGAAATTGGTTACAGTCTGGTGGAAAGTGATTGGCTGGGGAAACAAAGAAAAGAGAAATTGGCTAGGAGATAATCTCTGAAAACATTCAGGGTTTTTCTCAGCTAGGAGAGCTATAAATATAAGACAAAACCAGTTACCACTTAGCAGAAGCATGGGCTGCATGGATAACATTTCTTTTAGTTTATCTCAGGACTGTGAGTGCAGCTGTCAGTTTGGGACATCTGTTCCTATTAGGAGGGTAAAACTTCAATATTTGAAGATGTACATAGTTTGTGTGTTAGTATTAAAATAATAGATTTTAGGGGGGTAGTTTTTTGAGGGCATTCAATAAAACAAAGTTTTTTCTAAGATGTGACATAGGATAAAATGGATATGACAAGAAACTACTATATAACACTTCAACCTGCCAAACAGTGTATGCATGTAACACAAAAGCTGGAACTAGACATTTAACAAAAAAGCCGTTACACACAAAAGGTAAGAAGAACAACTTTTTAATACAATGATGCTTTCTGTAACATCTTTAAATATCAATGGTCTTGCAGATAAATACAAAAAAGAAAGAATAGTGAACTATATTCAAAAATGTAAAGTGCAAATAAGTATACTGCAAGAGAGAAACCTGGAAAGAGCTGAAAATGTGAATTTGATCAAGAAAGGTTTTCAGGATGGTTATACAGCGGACCATCTGGGACAAAGGAAAAGACAAGTACTTACATTAATTGCAAGAGGAGCTCCAATTCTTATAGAAGAAGTTACAAAAGATAATGGCTGATTTGTGGTGCTAAGTGGCTACTGGCAAGGGAGGAAGATTACACTGCATGTATTTATATTCCACCTAAAACTGATACAATGGAGCTTGAGAAATAATCAATTTTCAGCAAGGAATATTATTTATAGGTTGAGGACTGGAATTTTGATTTGCAGCAGTGAAGATGTGTCTGGGGGGCCCAAAAAAGAAAATGTAACAAAGGAGGCTAGATTTTTGAAGAAATTTATGAAAACATTTGGCATGGAAGGTGTGAATTCAGTAATACGAGTTCAGACTGAATTTACATATTATTCCCCCAAGATATGAAAACTGGGCTAGGCTAGACAGAATTTAAATTTCACAGGAACATGTGCATTTAACTGAAGGTCTTGTTCCACACCCCATAACTATTTCAGATCATGCACCAATAATAACTAAAATAAAAACACAGGGTAATGAAATAAAAATGAAACACCTGTGCCTTCCCACCTATCTGTTGAAAAGAGAGAAACTTAAGGAATGGGTAGTGGAGATTATTCAGGAGCTATTCGAGACTATATTAATTACTTCTGAAAATATAGCTAAGGAGGGGGATAAAATTAAGGTGGGTGGCCACGGTGGTGCAGCGGTTGGCGTTGCCGCCTCACAGCAAGAGGTTCTCCGGTTCGATCCTCGGCTGGGGTGCCTTCTGTGTGGAGTCTGCATGTCCTCCATGTGGTAGAGTGGGTTTCCTCCGGGTGCTCCGGTTTCCTCCCACATCCCAAAGACATGCAGCAGGTGGATTGGGCACTCTAAACTGGCCCTAGGTGAGAGCGTGTGTGCCTTCTGTGAAAGGTTGGGAGCCGGGCTGGCAACTAGACGCCATAAAACTCCACTGCCAATCATGAGCGGACAGGTGATCCGCTGTGGCGACCCCTAACCGGGAAAAGCCGAAAGAAGAAGAAGAAGTGGGATAAAATTAAGGTGAAGTTTAAAAATAGGGTAGTAATAAAAGAAAGGAGTAATAAGAATTATTTAGAAGGACTGACAAATGTTAAAGCATTGCAGAATAGGGGCCATCTCACAAAACTAAGCTGATTAAATTGTAACAGTTATTCTAAGCCTCTTAGTTTTGGTTTAAGCACTTGGGCTCCACACCATTTATTTTACATTAGGAAGGTTTGTGGTCTAGAGTCTTGCGGCAGGAGAGTGTAGCCTACACCCTTCTAAGCTGTGAATTGCTAGTGAAGGCTTATTGTGCCTGTTTTTCTAAGTGTCTTTGTTCTGGTTTAAACGTTTGCTTTCCAGACCAGTTATTTCACAGTATGAACATTTGCCATCTAAACTCTTGTGGGAGTATTCTACTGAACTACTGCTTTATTTAAACTGTTTTTTTTTTTTTTTGCTGCTGTGACTGCGATTTTCAGCACTTTGAATTTTTAGTACTTCTGCATTTTATATCATATGCTAGATTCAGGCTTGCTGAATCTAGACTGCTTGGTATCATTTGAGCACTGAAACCAGTCATCTTACCTTAAGAATTCCCCCTGCACCCTTGTGGCAGGAGTGTGCAGCCAAGGAAATATCTGAGTTGGGGATTGAAGGAATAAAGCACAGTTTTGGCCTTTCCTTTTGGTTACTTTGTTTAAAATCATTTAACTTCACTTGTATTTAAGCACTGTGTTTGTGCAGGGTTGCGCTCAGTTTACTGGAGCTGCTCAGAGATAGCACTGCAGCCCTGCAAGCAACTCAGTTGTGCATTGTGAAGCACTGATGCAGTTTTCTAGCCCCTAGCCCTCCATAGAATAGACATATTTTTTTAGTCTTGCAGAAAAACGTGATCCAGCTAGCCAACCCCTCACTAGTTCCTACAGTATATACCTGCCATAACGGACAGAATTTCCCACCATTTCCCCAGCCAGTCTGATTGACATCCTCAGGCAATGCAGCAATTGCCTCATGTATACTGACAATCAGATACTCCTAAAACAAACAAATATAACATGCGAGAGATGTATCTATACTACGAATTTGGAAGCAATTCTCTCACACAACAACCCAGATATCAAACAGGTTGTCAGCACACACACTTTACCTCTTACACATAAGCTCACATATATAAACCCACATATGTGGAGGCACTCACTAGAAGCCTACCTAAATATCAGAGACTTCCAAGTGCAAACCTACTGCACACAATGCAGACTCAGCAGAATCCACTACACATAATAATACACACAACAGTGTCTCAGCCAAAAAGACCCCACGACAAAACACCTCAAAATCAAATGTCTTGGTCATAAGCGACTCCATAGTGGGACACACAAATGTCCCCTTCACCAGGCTGGACAAGAAGGTCATAATCAGCTGCCTGTCAGGTGCCAGGATCCGTCACATCATTTATGCACTCAAGACTCTCAAGAACAAGTACCATTATGAATCTGTCATAGTCTATGTTGGAGTGAAAGACTTGAGATGTACCTCAATGGAATATATGACGAGAGACATGACTGAGCTCTCAGATTATGCGGCCCAGGCAGGTACGTCACTAGCCTTAAGCAGCATTCTACCTGCACATGGGATGATGCGTCAATATAAACAAAAAATGATTGACTTCAACAACTGACTTACTTTCTGGTGTCAATCCAGGAGGATCCAGCTATCTGTCAGCCTGGGAAGATATGGTCGACAAACCAAGCTCCTTTGCCAGAGATGGTCTTCACTTGTCGCCTTTTGGCTTTCAGTTACTGGCAAAGGTATCTGCTTCCCCCATGCTGCCTTTTTTAGACAATGTCATAACAACAAAATTTCCGAAGTACAAAAAATCCATTAGAGACAAACTCACGGTTATGCTACTTAATACTAGGAGTCTAAATCAGAAACTACACTCACTGGAAGCACTCCTTACCTTGGAAGATGCCCATGTATGTGCAGTTACAGAGACATGGTTCAAGGCCTCAGACAGCACCCCAGCCATGCAAGGTTACAATGCCTTCCACATGTTCAGATCTAAAAATGAGCACGAAAAAGCCTAAGGCGGAGGAGTATCAATCTTTATTAAAGACAAATACATCTCAAGACTGGTCAAATAGAATGACTCCCTAGAGCTATCCTAGTCCAACTATCTGTAGGTAAAATCCCCTTCTGTATTACTGTTAGCTATAGGTCCCCCGCCATGAACCATGAGAATCACTCTGCCTACCTGGAATTACTTGAGTCACTCACTATACAGCCAAGCAGCTTGGTCATTTTAACTATCCTTCCATTGACTGGGAGTCATATATGAGCACAAACACACTCGCCCTAAGGTTCCTAGACTTTGTTAATATAAGTGCTCTGGAAACTATAGTCTGCACCCCCACAAGAGGCTAGTATGTCCTAGACTTAGTTCTCACCAACATAGGGGTTTCTCCAGTGTGCTGCCCTCCCTGGTAAGGTCTGATCATAAATCAGTCCTGTTCAAAGTAATGATCATACCTGACCACCACTCAAGGCAAAAAGGATGAAAAATTTTTCCAAAGCAAACAGCCTCCTAAGCAATGGCATAAATGGTTTCAAACCCCATTCTACAACTGTCAACAATGACTCCTATACAGAGGTGTAAACAAATGCCCTGTCAACTTTCTGGTTTTAAAGCCTGTGTTTGCGCTTGATCCCCACCTTTCCCATAACTAGTCTAGTCCAGGCACAGATTTTCTGTATCCAGGACTGTTTGTAAGCGTCTCAGCCCCCCCCACGCCTTTGTGTTGGAGTGCAGCCTTCTAGCTTATCAATGGGAGTGGTAAGTACTAGGTAGCCTGTCTACCACAACAGGAGTGGTTCTTGGCCTAGGAATTGTAGTTTATTGATCATTCGGGAAGTTGTACATCTCTTTCAACTTTCTGGTTTAAAAGACCACATCTGTGCTCGTTTCCCATTTTCCTGTAACTAACCTACTGGAAAGCACTAGAAAGCCTTAAACTGATACAAACCATCTAGCTTAAAAGAGACTTTGGAGTAATTGAGTATCAGTTTTCTGTATTTTCTTGCTGTACTTAACTGTTTTCCACCTAAACGCTGATTTTCTAGCACTTATTGTGATTTAAAAACTTGTTTTTTTTCCACATATTGTACTTATCTGACTGCCTGCACTTTTAAAAAGTTGTTTTTTGTTTTAATAAATTGTTTAACTGTTGTAGGCTAAACACTAAAGTGCGATAGCCTTTTCTGATCGCTTGTAGTCGTTTAAAGCTGTTTTAAGTGCACTTTTTACTGTTTTTGCCTTATCTTTAAAAAAAAAAAAAAAATTCTTGTTTCCCGCCTTTCTAAGCTAGTATAGTCCAATTTTCAGGCTAGTGCTGAATTCAGGGCTGTGTTACAAGTTTCTGAGTTGCCCATACCCTGCTTCGATAGAGGGAAGTTTCTCTGTTCACCTGTGAGAGAGGGGAACTTTGAGCAGCCATCTGTCCCTGGAGGAATGGTTCCAGCCCAGAAGTTAGTAGTTTAAAAACCGCGTTTGCACGGTTTTGTGCGCCGGCAGCATCGGTTAGCTAGGGTTAAATTATTCCCGGCTCCACTAAGTCTCCTCTTCAATTTTTCACTTGAAACTAGTCTAACCATCAACCTAAGCACTCAAAAAGCATCCTACAGTCCAGCACTTGCTCAGACCTAATAGCAAGCACTAATATACCCCAACACTTGACTGCCCAGCAGGGCAAGTCTCTTTATCCACCCCTCACCAACCAAGCGACTAAGCAGCTCTCCCTACTATTCAGGCATGACCAAAGGGCAACTTCAGGTGTACTCTCCAGTCCAGCTGGTGAATTTGGGTATCCTGAGGCAATGTTACAACTGCCTCATGTACAGAGACAGCCCTCTCCTCCTACCACAAAACACTAATATATGCAAGAGATGCAATTATACAGCCAAACTGGAGGCTAAGGTCTCTCCACCCAAGACTAGAACAGACAGTCATGAGGAGAAGGTTAACACTTGCACCACACCTCCAGGCTCACACAGACCTACTAAACCAGCACTGGCAAAATACACATAAATACACAAAATCATACTCGGAGGCTCTAAATAAAAACCTGCAAAAGGAACAGAGAGCTCCAAGGCAGACACCCACAAAACCTGCACCTCCCGTCACAAACCAGACAATACATAAAACACAAAATCAATGTGCCGCACAATCACAGCCCTTAAGGCGAAATAACATACCTAACACACTAGTAATAGGTGACTCAACAGTCAGGCACACTGATGCCCCACTCACTAGTTTGGACAAGGAGAAGGTTACTGTTAGCTGCATGTCGGGAGCCAGAATCTGCCACATAACACAAGCACTCAGGTCACTCCTGAACAAGTACAAAGATGACTCTGTCATTGTTCATGTTGGTGTCAATGACCTGCGACATACCTCCCTGGACTACATGAAAAGAGACATGGAAGAGCTCTCTGATCATGTAGCCCAGGCGGGTATGACCCTGACCCTGAGTAGCATCCTGCCCTCACCAAGACTGATACCTCAGTATAAAGAAAAAATTATCAATTTCAACAATTGGCTAAGCTTCTGGTGTCATTCAAAGGGGATCCAGTGTCTGTCAACCGGGGATGACATGCTAAACCAGCCGCGTTGCTTCGCAAGAGAAGGCTTGCACCTGTCACCCCTTGGCTTTCGAATAATGGCCAAGGCTCTTGCTGTCCCCCATAGTGCCTTTTTTAGGTAAGGCTCAAAATTCAAACCCACCTCTGTAAACAGCACAAGTAAAAAAATGAGGATTATGCTGCTCAACGACAGGAGTTTAAATCTCAAAATGCATGCGCTTGAAGCACTCCTAAGTATGGAGAATGTAGACATCTGTACAGTAACTGAAACTTGGTTCAAGGATCCAGGGAGCACTCCAGCACTACTGGGCTACAACTCATACCACACATTTTGGCCACAGAACACGGACCGAAACACAAAAGGAGGGGGTGTACCCATATTCATCAAGGATACCCACACCTCCAGGTTAGTGGTGCTGCATGATACCTCTGAGATCATCCATGTGCAACTAACATCAGGCAAATCTGCAATGCAAATTGTGGCCTGCTACAGATCACCCTCCATGACCCAGGACCACTACTTCGCCTTTCTGGAGACACTGGAAAACATGAAGGTCCTACCGAACTCCCTGATATTGGACGATTTTAATTACCCTACCATTAACTGGGAAAACTACTCGAGTACAAACTCCCAGGCTCAGAACTTCCTGGAATTTATCAACTCAAATACCCTGGATCAGCTGGTAAACTCCGAGGCCACAACATATTGGACCTGGTCATCACCAACATGGGCAACAGGTGTTCCGTACCGGAGATCAACCCATCACTGGTTAGATCAGGCCATAAACTAATCACCCTGGATGTCCACACCCCACCACCACCCCCAACCAAGGAAACCACAATGAAAAACTTTTCTAAAGCAAACTTCACCTTACTTAAGGCAGAGGTGGTAAGTTTCACAGCCCCCTCGCAAAAGGATAACACTGCCCAAGATGCAGAATCCTTTACAATTGCACTCTATGAGCACCTACAAGGATGCATGGATCATGCCATCCTAGCAAAACCAAGACTCACTCCCCTAAGAGAAGGAAACCAGTCTGGTGGACCCCTGCCATAAAGACGTTATACAACAAAAGGAGGAAACTAGTTCAGAAAAAAAGCAAATCCCAGGAAGGAAAGACATCCCTGATCAGTATCAGTAAGAAACTAAGGTCCCTCATAAAATCATCCAAAGCTAACTTCAAAAGAAAAATAGCCAAGGATTCGAAAGATAACCACAAAGCCTTCTTTAGCTGTGTTAAGAATCTAAGTGGCAACTCGCAGATATGCACTGAACTAGTGCAAAATAGCACAAAATATACTGAACCTACTGATATTGCCAACATCCTGGCAGATAGATTCAGTGCAAACTTCACCCCCCTCTCACCCCCAAAAGGGCCCACAACAATACCAGAAAAGTGTAGTGTCTCGGAAATCACAGAAGCACAGGTGAAAACAGCCCTTTCAAAAGCCAAAAACACAGCATCAATGGGGTCAGATGGTGTCCCTGGCTGCGTCTTGCACGAACTACAGAATGAACTATCCCCCCCCACCTAAACACGCTGTTCAACCTCATCCTCTCCACAGGCTACGTACATGCCCATAGAATGGCACACAGCAATGGTTATTCCGCTCCACAAAGGAGGGGCCACAACTGACCCTAGTAACTATCGCCCCATAAGCCTGACTAGCATGGTCTGCAAGGCTATGGAGTGCATCATCATGGAACTCATTAACAAAGACATTGGGAACCTCCAAACATATGACCTGACCCAGTTCAGCTTTGTTAAGGGCAGATCATGCCTACTAAACCTGGTTGACTTCTTTGAGACAGTCACCAAGGCCATAGACGAGGGAAAGGTGGTTCACACAGCCTACCTTGATCTCGCCAAGGAGTTAGACACCATTCCTCACTCAGATATTATAGAAAAACTCACCAGCCTGAACATAAACCCCTACGTCACAAGATGGGTTGCCAACTGGCTTACAGACAGAACTCACACGGTAAGAATAGAGGGCTCCAGGTCCGACTCTAAACCAGTCACAAGTGGTGTCCTGCAAGGCTCGGTTCTGGGACCCCTACTGCTTGGCATATATTTCTCAGAAGTACAGGCAAACACAGGAGGACTATGGCTAACCAAGTTCGACGATGACTGCAAACTGGGAGCCATAATTGACTCTCCGGCTGACACAGACATCCTTCAAAAAGGCCTTAATGAGACAGACACCTGGTGTCAAAGTCATGGCCCTCAAGCTAAATGCCAAAAAATGTATAGTCATCCCGTTTGGGAAAAACAAAACACCTACAAATTACCACATAGGTGGCAGCCCCCTTAATACAGAAGAGGTAATAAGAGATCTGGGGACCCAGGTAGATAGTAATCTTTCCTTTGACAATCATATTGCCAAAGTAGTTAGGAAAGCCTTCTATGTGGCCCATCTAATTACTAAGGGGTTCGCATCTAGAAATAAAGAGGTTATAGTGCCCCTCTACTCGTCACTTATCAGACCCATCATAGAGTATAATGCCCCATTTGGGATGTACCTCACAAGACACTTCCAACAGTTGGAAAGACCACAAAAGTCCAAGAAGAAACAGATGGCCTGTGGCTTACCAAGTTCGCCAATGACTGCAAACTGGGTGAAATCATCGAGTCCCCCAATGATGCTGGCATACTACAAAAAGGGTTTACACACACAAATGCTTGGAGCCAAAGCCACAAACTTAAACTAAATGCAAATTACAATATTAACAGCACCCCCTTAGCTCAAATCCTGTGGTGAGAGATTTGGGAATACAGGTCGATAGCAACCTTAACTTTGATCACCATGTGCCCACAGTGCTAAGGAAGGCCGTCTATGTTGCACATATCATAAGTAAGGGTATCACATCCAGAACGAAGGATGTTATAACTCCTCTGTAGTCATCCCTCATCAGACCACTAATGAAGTACAATGCTCCTTTCTGTAGATACCTCACCAGACACCTGCAGCAGCTGGAGAGACTTCAGAGGTTTCTCACCAAGTAAATTCACGGCCTTCAACACATGACCTACATGGGCAGATAGAAGGCCCTGTCACTGAACTCTGTATCTTATAGGCTGCTGAGAGGCAACTTGTGTCTGGCCTACAGAGCAGTCTCAGACTCTGCCGTAATGGAAATGTTGCACATCTGCAAGTCAAATGTGACAAGATTCACTCACTCTGCCTATCTGTGACATTATCAGAACATGCTGGAAACACAGTCACATCTCCCAAAGACTGCCACTCCTCTGGAACAAACTCCCAATTCACATAAAATACAGCTCTTCAATGATCCTATTTAAGTGTAACTTAGACAGCTGGATGGGAAACCATAAGTTTACCCTGGAGGTGTCACCTATGTCCCTCTTGGATAAGGGTAGTCGGTGCTGATATTAGACTCGCACTGCAAATATAGTCCATACAACTTGGTTAATAAGGAAACAAGGGTATAACATGGCTAGGCTTATGAAGACCCTACGGCCAACAGCCTAGTAACCTCCTATAAACCTATAAGAAGAGGATCAAATGCAGAATGTTAAGCAGAAAATAAGGGAGTATCTCAATAATATACAAGGGTTTAGAAAGAATGCTGTTAAGCAACTGTTTTTTGATAACACTAGAGCACAAAAACAAAGACTTGGGCAACAGAAAGTAGAAAGAGCCGTCACCAAGCTTAGAGAGCCTATAACAAGGAAGGTAACATGAGTTCCTGTAGTGGTATTAGAAATATTTTGGAAATTCTATGAAAGTCTGTATAAAGCAGAGAAGTATGGAAATCAGGAAAAGATACAAATGGAAATGTTTATGGAAAAATTAAATATGCTAAGGTTAGAGGTAGATGAGGCACAATTACTAACAGTTTGGATAGGAGGAGATGAGATAAAAATTGTGATGTATAACCATCTACAGCAAAGTCCCCAGGAATAGATGGTATTCCTGTGGAAGTTTGGAAGCTAAGAAGGAAAAAACTGATAAAGATCTGGAAGGTTTTGTTTAACAGTAATTTTAAGAGAAGTACCACCAACATCCTGGAAGAAAGCAGTGGTAGCTGTAATACCTAAAGAGGGTAAGGATCCATCAGATCCAGCTTCATACAGGCCCATTCCAATACTAAAGCACAATTATAAAGTGTTCATGTCTATAAGGGCTAAAAGAATGGCAAATGTAACGCCAGAATTGATGGATATGGATTAGTGTGGTTTTGTGGAGGGAAGGCAAACATTGGACAATATTAACAGAACACTAATGATCCAGAGGGAAGCAGAATGTAAGAAAATACCACTGCTGTTGTTGGGTCTTGATTGCAGAGAAAACATTTGAAAGAGTAAGCTGCGACTTTCTGAGCTGGGTAATGGAAGCATTTGCATGTCCTGAAAAAATTATAAGATTAATTAGGAGGATATATGAGGGATCAGAGATGAAAAAATAAAGTGGCTGGGGTCCTCTCTGCCAATTTTTGCTTGAGCAGAGGAACCAGGTAGGGGTGACTTTTTTCCCTTTTGTTGTTTTCATTATATTTAGAACCATTGGGAAAGAAAACAAGGGGCTCAGAAATTCAAGGATAATAACAAAACTTCGGGGCATCTCCTATTACAGTCCTAATTTCCTCATCATTTTGTTTCAAGAACAGAAAAAAATTGAAACAGCTGCTCTGCTGAGAAAGAAATACCAGGAAAATAGACATAACCAAGAGAAACAGTACATTTAAAAGTAGGGCACGTAAAGCTGGTGATTATATAAACACAAGTAATAAATTCCAACACCCTATTACTAAGAGGGAATATAAATTAAAAAGCTATGCAGACTGTAATACACAAAATGTGATTTATGTTGCAATGTGTAAAGCTGTTCAACTTTGCATGTTGGAACGACCAACTGTCTTTTTAAAGTGAGAACTTTGCAACATCTTAGTGACATAAGGCTAAAGAATAGGAATAATGCCTTACCACAACATACAAATAATTATTCCAGACACAGTTTCTATTTTATAGTATTGGAGATTATAAATGAAAACCCAAGGCTAGGAGATTTACATAATTTAACTGAAATTGTTGAGATAAAATGGATCACAGACTTGCAAGCAGATATAACACCTAGATTAAATGGGGTATTCCCTTTAAGACCAGTCTCGCAAGGGTGGCAACTGAGGAAGAGAGTTTGATTGGTCACACCCATGTTTAAATGAATGGATTTAAGACTGCCTTTTTAAGATCTGAAGAAGGCTTTTTGCCGAAAGCACTTATTTTTTACTGTTGGAAAAGTTGCCAGTTATCAGAAAACGTTTTAGAGTCAAGACTCTCATTGAGTTTTATTTTATTTTACTTCTAGTCTTAATAGAGTTTTCTTCGTGGATGAAAAGCTTTGCTTTGTTTTTGGTGCTTTAGAGTTTACTTGGCTGTTCTCAACTGTCCATGATGTTTATTCTTTGACATGTTTTTGTGTGAGCAGATCTGGTCTGCGCTTGTGCTAACTGCCCTTGGCCATCTCCAGAAGAATGGAGAACCACTGCTGCCTGGACCAGAAGGGAGTCACCACAAACTTGGGGGATTCCTTTTGAATCTTCAGAAGTACCCTGGATATTAGCAGAAAGGGTGGAAAGGGATACAGCAACATTCCTGTCCAAGAAAAAGAAAAGGCATCTGTCTTCCAGACCTTCTTGCATGGAGTCCTTGAGCAGAATCTTGTCAACTGATTGTTCATACAGCAGTCAAATTGGTCTATTTACAGAACTCCCCACATATGGAACAAATTTTTGAAGACACCCCTGATCTAATTTACATTCGTGTGGGTCTGTCTTCATCCTGCTCAGCTTGTCTACCACAAAGTTTATTGTTTTAAACAAGAAACAGCTTTATTAAATTATCACTTATGTCATAGGCAATCATATATTTATACAAATAAAAACAAACCATAGTGACATACTTTTAGTTGCAAACATACATAATTTATAATCTATCCAATCATTGCCAGTCAAACATTATATAGCTCATTCAAATCCTTCTTTAAAACTTCAACTTCATTCCTCCTCCAAAACATTATTCTGCATATACTGTTGCCATAATTCCTACTTTTTTCTACGCAGTTTACTCCTACCCTTTCTAAGGATCCAGTTTCCAGTTATTTTAACTCTGTTACTATATTCACTATTTCTAGAACAGTTGGTTTAGACTTTGATTTCCATTTTCTTGTAATTGCTTTTTTGGCAGCCACCAAAATTAGACTCTGCAAGGCCCTACTATGCCCAGGCAATTCCGACTGTGTCATAGCTGAAAAAAATAATTTCCTTAGTTATAACAATTTGCTTACCCAATATTTTTGACAAAGTAGCCTGTAGGGAATTTTTCAATTCTGCCAACTCATTACACTCCCAGAAAATATGTTCCCAATTACCTCTGTCTTTCCCATTACACCTAAAACATTTGCTATCAACCCGAAGAAAACATTTTTGGAGTCTACTTGGAGTACAAAATACCTATGTAAACACTTCCAGCAAAGATCCCAAATCTTCTAGACTTTGTTACATATTTTGGAGTCATACATACATCCTCCCATTGTTTCTTTGTGAACTGCTTATGCAGTCCCTCTTCCCAATCCTTTCTAACCTCCTCTGATTGATTCTTATATTTGTCGTGCAATATCTTGTATGCAGTACCAATTACGCCTTTTTTAACAGCAACTTCTGTTCTAGATTCTTCTACAAACTAGTAGTGCTGCTCTTTCGCTTAGGATCGCTCTATTTGTTCTCTTTGCCTATACTCTGATATCAATCCTTGATAGGGAAGGCATTCTCTAGCCTGCAGTCCAAATAAATTCTTGGCCTCTTTCCAATAATAACCTTTCCCTCCCTAATTATCTGATCTCAAAACCTTGGTTCCTTTGCCAATTCTCTCCAGTAAATTCCAGTCCCTTCTTGCCTATTGTCTGTATTACTAACTGCAGTCATCTTTACTGGACACATTTCCTTTCTCCATTCCTGTGTTGTCTTAGTTCTTAGAATATTTACTACTACTTTATGACTATAATATTCTGCATGGTTATTTTTATTCTCCTTAAGGATCTGCATCCAAAATCCCAATCGCTCCTTGTTTCTTGAGCTTCCCCTGTTTCATCATCATCCCTTTCCACTTTCGAATTATAGCTTTCTGCTTGTGCTACGTACAGGAGACAACTGTGCAGCTCTGAAATACTCCTTCAATTCAGGTAATCCCAAACAACCTTGTTCTACTGGAGGGATAAGCTAATCCTACTTGACTCTTGCTGTCTTCCCCTCCCAGATAAAATCCTTCAACTCTCTTAATTGCTTAAAAATATGCCCGACCTGTGCATAAAATTAAAGGGACTCAAAACATTTTAACTGCTAGCATCTTGCTATCTATATCCATAAAAAAGAAGTTAGGTCTTACCATAATGTTCCATCTGTGTTGTTCATCTTCTTTCATTCATTACTGATATGTTTGATTCTGAGCCCTGGGAACCAAGTCGGCCTTTTTACCAAAGCTTGTGCCAGCCAAAAAACTCTCGAGCTAAGTATCTACCCAGGATGGCCTTTTTCCTGTTACCTCAGATCGAGTTTGTTAGAGAAAAGGAAGTAAAGTCGAGACCACCAGAATGCCCTTCTTCCTGTTACCTCAGATCGAGTTTGCTAGAGAAAGGGAAGTAAAGCCGAGACCACTTCTGCGCAAACACCCTAAGGCACCACTTAGACCCAAAGCATACCACAGGAGCCTTTGGAGTGGGAAAGAGGGTAGGAAATGATGAATGAAAGAAGATGAACACAGATGGAACACTATGGTAAGACATAACTTTTTTATCTGATGTTGTTGATCTTCTTTCCATTCATCACTGAAGGAAGAGAATCCCAAACTACCTTGAGGTCCATGGGTGGCTCTTATGGAAGAACATTCCTGAGTACCACTGAGATGAATGCAGCTCTCCCTCTGGAGACCAAGTCCAATTTGTAATGACTGACAAAGGTATGAGGCTTAGCCCAAGTAGCTGCTGTGCAGATTTCATCCATGGAAGCCCTGGAATGGAATGTTATAGATGTTACCATAGATCTAGTGGAGTGAGCTTTAAATTTTGGCATAAGTTCATTACTGAAGGAATAGATGAAACATATGCAGTTCCCTTATCCATCTTGATAATGTAACCTTGGAAACGGCCTCTCCCATTCTGGGACCAGAAAAGGAAATGAAAACTGTTCAGATTTACGGATAGGTTTGGTCCTGTCTAGGTAAAATCTCAATTGTCTATGTACGTCTAAGGAGTGAAGGCAATACTCTCCTCTACTGGCAAATTTCGGAAAGACCACTGGTAGATCAATGGTCTGGTTAATGGAGAATTCAGAAACAACTTTGGGAAGAACGGAAGGATTCGTCTGAAATGATACTCTGTCTTTGTGAAAGACCAGATAGGGCCTCTTGATACACAATGCCAGCAGCTCCGAGACTCTTCTGGCAGAGGTAATGGCTACCAAGAACAAGGATTTCCAAGACAAGAACTTTAGGTCACACTTTGCAGCAGGTTCAAAAAGTCTTTGAGTCAAAGACTGAAGGACTAAAGTGAGGTTCCATGGTTCCACGGGTTGTCTGATACGAGGCCTGATATGAGAGGTCCCTTTAAGGAAAGCCTTGCAAAGTCATAAAGAGATAAGAAGGGTGCCATCTACAGCATTGTGGAAATTGGAAAGTGCCGCTAGATGTACTCATACAGTAGAGGCAGAGGCTCCCTTATCAAAAAACGTAGCCATGTATTGAAGCACTGCCATAACTGGAGCTGAATATGGGTCTAGCATGTTATCCTTTGACCAGATGGAGAACCTTTTCCATTTATCTTGATATAGACTTCTGGTGGATGGTTTGTGAGAGGCCAGAATGATGTCTCGAACAGGCGAGAAGAGATTAGCTTGCCTGGCGACTAGTGGAATTGGAGAAAACAAACTGTCAGCTTGAGACTGGACAGATATGGGTGACTCAACCCTTGGGGGTGAGTAATCAGATCTGGTAGAGGGTCCAGAATCCACAGCTGGTATACTAAGTGAGGCAGAAGGAAGGGGAAACCAAACTTGCTGAGGCCAGAATGGGGCTATGAGGATCAGTCGGCATCTCAAGCGAAGAGCTTTCTTTAGAAATTGTGGGATCAGAGGGATGGGAGGATAAGCATAAAGAAGCCCCGTGGGCCAATTGTGGATCAGAGCGTCCCTCGAAGACTCCCCCTCTGAGGGAAGTAGGGCAAAATAGCTGCTGCACTTGTTGTTTCATGGGAAGGCGAAAAGATCACAGCAAGGCTGGCCCCCAGTGGCTGAAGATTACTGACACCATCTCGGGGTTGAGGGACCACTCATGAGGCATGAGGATGCGCCTGCTCAATTTGTCCACAATAACGTTGGAGCTCCCCAGGATATGCATTGCTATCAGAAAGCGGTTGGAAGCTATCGCCCACTGCCAAATTCTCATGGCTTCTCGACATAGGGGGTAGGACTTGGTTCCTCCTTGCTTGTTGATATACCACACCACTGACATATTGTCTGACTGAATTGCAATTGTCCCAGAAGGGAGAGCCAAATGGAAGGCCTGCAACACTAACAGAACAGCTCTCAGTTCCAGAACACTGATATGCAGATGGGGCTCTGAGGTGGACCATGTGCCTTGGACAGTCTTTCCCTGGAAATGGCCCCCCACCCGATCAGGGAAACATCCGTGGTCACAATGGCTGTGGGCTGAGGACATTGTAATGGACAACTCCAAAGTTCTATCTCTGGCCTCATCCACCAAAGCAAGTCCAGTCTGCAGGAGCTGGTTATTCGAATCTGGTAACCGAGGGGGTGATAGCTTGGAAACCAATGACACAGAAGGAGCCATTGCAGAATCCGCATATGTAGCTTTGCGACAGGCACTATTGAGATTGATGCTGCCATAGAACCTAGGGCCTAAAGAACTTCCCTTGCAGACACTCTTGTTTGAGAGAGTATCAACAGGAGTTGAAGCCTCAATCGATGGAGTCTGTGAATTGAGAGTGATACCAGACAGGACTGAGTATTGAACACTGCTCCAATGAACTCTTATTTGTTGTGTAGGGTAAGGTTTGATTTCTCCCAATTTATCGTTATTCCCAACAATTTTGCTAGAGAGAGTATAATGTAGTGCTGTTACCAGAAGATGGTCAGTGGAGGCAGTAAGGAGCCAGTCATCCAGATATGGAAACACTGGGAATCCTTTTAGTCTCAAGTGAGCTGTTACCACTGCCATGCATTTTGTGAACACTCTGGGGCTGTAGAGAGACCAAATGGCAGGGCATGGAATTGATAATGACTGGCTCCTAGTCAGAAGTGAAGCAGACTCCTGGAGTGTTTGCCCATCTTGATGTGGTAATACACATCTTGGAAATCTATATCGCCTTCTCTTAAAAAAGGGAGAATGGACTGAACCGTGACCATCCAGAATTTGGTTTGGGTGACAGACATGTTTAAGCTGCTGAGATCAAAAATAGTTCTCCAGTCCCCTGTCTTTTTGGCACCACAAAGAATCTAGAGTAAAATCCAGATCTGTGCTGGTCTGTTGGGACTGGCTGGATGACTTTTTTTTTTGAGACAGCTTTATAATCTCTGAAGCTGCTTCTTCCTTTTGACTGGGTGGAACGTCGGGAAGTTTTCTTGGAAAATTTGGCTGACAAGAAAGGGGAATGGTATACCCTCTGGTGATGATACTCTGCACCCAACAATTGGTGGTGATAGATTGCCAGGCAGCTTGGTGCAGACAGAAACCACCACCGACTACTTCCAAAGGTAAGCAATCGGGCTGCTCCTCAGGAGTACTGATAAGGCTGTCCAGAGAAAGAGTCCCTGGAGCCTTGGTTACAAGGATCTCCTCTGCCTCTATAGGGGCATCTTCCAGAATTGCTACCCCCTCTGCCTCTGGGGGTTTCATCACCACATGCGGCACGGAAAGGACCCTGATATTTCTTATGCCACATTTTTCCACTCCTCTGATTCCTAGAGAAGGTATGTTGAGGGTTGGAAAAACATAGGCCAATGGCAGACAGGGTCTTTCCATCTTGCTCGCACCTGGCTAGTGTGTCCTTCACTTTGGAGCCAAAAAGGGACAAAGCTTCAATGGGAGCATTCAGAAAAGAAGACTTGAAGGGATCCGTGAAGTTACAAATGTGTATCCAGGCATGACGCCTCATAACAATGCCCGAACCCACTGCTCTAGCTGCCCCTTCGGTCACATGTGACAGCAACCTCATGGACAAGTTGGATATTGATTCCAGGGTTGCAAGCTGTGGGGCCACTTTGTCCCTGACCTCGTCAGACAAATGTCCTGTGAGCATCCCAGAGAGTTCAGAGATCAAGTCCCTCTGGAGCCTCGTAAAATGTGCCAAATAATTCAGGGACCGAATAGCAAAGGTCCCTGATGCAAAAACATGCTTCCCAAGTCTGTCCACCACCTGGGATTCCCTGTTAAGTGGGTTGACAGCGGACTTTCCTCAGCCAAGTCCTTTTTCATGGCCGCCACCACCACCATAGCATCAACTGGTAACCCTTTTGACCAATGCAGATTCTCCTCGGGAGGGGAAAGAATTTTGTCTGGTCTCCAAGGGATCGCCTCAATGGAATCAGGATTCTTCCAAGCGAGCTGCACAATGAGCTGGACGAGCTGCTTGTCGGCAGGCGCGGTTCACCCAAGAGGTAGAAGAACAGGTGCAAAAACCCTGCAGGAACACTGACTTCGCAGATGAAGGGTCGGAGGGCTTCCAGTCACCTCTCTGCTTTAACATTTCCAGGATGTCTCTGAAGAAGACATCATCAGGAGGTGACAGTGGGGACCCTTCACCATCATTGTAATCCATTAAGGACTCCCTGGGCAAGTCCAGGTGCTTCCTCTTGCACGTCTTCTTTCTGGGGGGGCGCTCCTCAGTGGGGGTCTCTTAGAAGCACTCGGAAGAGCAGGTATCATGAACAGGGGTGCCCTGCGGCTTCTCTGCCCAGTGTCCTGGGGGGGTGGTCTATGAAAGTTGTAACTCAGGGGGAGATAACTGGGGTTCCGACATCAAAGGAGTGCTGCCACAAGCAAGAGCCCTCTCCATTGTGCGGAAGGCAGGCCCACCTGAAGAGGAATGGGAGCCCAGAACAGAGAAAGACAACCTCGGGTCCAGGGTAATGCCCCGCTTCGACTAACTCGTCCCCACAGATGGAGCCTCAAGTAGGATCAGCGCAGATGCTGCTACCGGTGCAGAGGATGGAACCGAGGAGAGAGGCGGCTCCATACCCCGGGTCGATGCGCCCATCCCCCCCAATTCCCAAATTGAGGAAGGACCGGTTCAGCGGGAACCGAAGACCAAAGGGACAAACTCGGAGCCAGAGTGAGATGCACTGTAGGCGCCGAGGTGATGGGTTCCAAGAAGGATGTCAGAGCAGAAGGCTTCGGAACTGAGATGGTCGAAGGAGGAGTGTAAGATGGAGTCAGTCCATGGAAAAGCCAACCCAAGTCCTGCAGGTGGATGGGTCTTACAAAAGTGAAGGGATCCCCTAGCTAACAACAGCTATTCTACACGATGCACCACGTTGTGTTCCAACAGGCTCCTGGTGGATCTAGTGGATACTCCAGATGGGGAGTCAGGATGTTAGATGAAGGGGCTATATGCTTGTCCCAGAAACGGATCTACAGAAGGGGAGTATGTGGTCCATGGTGCAAGATCTGCCGGCACTGAAGTCTCTAATTTCGAGACTGGAAGCAAAGGGGTCAAATCAAGTGAGGTCGGTACAACACTCGGTGCCGAGGTGGCACTCGGAGCCGAAAAGGTTGGTTCCAAAATGGAATCTAATGGGGTAGTCGAAGGTGTGCCCTGAGCTGAAGTGGTCACAGATGCCAACATCGAAATAGGCGTAGTAAGGTCCATGATCAGTGCCGGAGGCAAGATTGGTGCCGAAACAGGCCTTGGTATTGAAGGTTTCGAGAGAGTCGGAGCTGACGGAGAAGTAAGAGGCAGACTTATGCTCCGAAGATAACTTTGGGACCTTTGATTTCCCAGGCTTGCTCTGATCACCCAATGGTGAAGAAGAAACAGAGTGGGATCTCTTTTTGTCCTTAGTAGGAGGGGTTGAGACCTTCATGACAGAAATGGCCTCTGGGAATGGAGACTTGAGTAACCCTTTCAGAATGAGTTTATTATTGCGCTCATTAAGAGTGCATTGACTGAAACTTTGACAAATGTCACATGGAGGCTGCACCAAAAGATGCAGTACTCCCAAACAGTATACACAGTCATCATGAGAATCACTATTAGGTAAATTGCCCTTACATGAAGTACAATGCTTAAAACCTGACGTACCCTTCTTATCTGACATCTTGATAGAAAAGACACCACAGGCCAACTGTATAATCCAACTAGAATAAAGTCAACTTCGTTCAAAAAAATACAAAAATAACAATACACTGATATGTAGAGAAAAGAAGGGAAACACCTGAACAAAAGTCAAAGCTAATAGTTTAAACAAGAGAGACAATACCAACTATGGTATTGAAGGAACACCACAAGGGTAAGGGAAGTAAGGCCGTACCAACAATGGTACTTGAAAGTTTACCAATGGTAACAATGGGTAGAGAGGAAAAAAACAAGGGTAGACAGAAGAAAACACACTGGAAATACTAATCGCTTAATAAATTATGAAGCTATCCAAACATTTTCACACAAATATCAAAAAAGTTCCACTTAGCTGAGAGCTCAGCTGAAACGCGGCTTTAAGGCTACGCGGCAAACAAGATCTGAGGTAACAGGGACAAGGGCATTCTGGGTAGAGACTTAGCTTGAGAGTTTTTTTGGCTGGCGCGAGCTTGGTAAAAAGGCCGACCTGGTTCCTGGGGCTCAGAACCAAACCCATCAGTGATGAATGAAAAGAAGATCAACAACATCAGATCAGAGCTTCCAATTGTTCACGTTTTTGTATTATCTTTTATTTACTCTCTTCCCACATATCCTTAGCTGTCATAACAGAATCCTTTTTACTCCTTTATCACGTCCCATAAATATGAGTATTGCTGAAACAATTTGTGTGTGGGTACATAGTTTACAGGTACTGCGTTTGTTTTACCTTAATAAATTTTGTATCCCAAAAAGATCTGAAACTGTCTCAAAATGTTCCACTACACTGAAATGCCCTTTTCAGTTTTTATCAGATGTAAAATAATATTGTCCACAAATACAGCCAGCTTTTCATGACTACCAAACCAATTAGATCATTGAATTTCCGAGTCTATTATTTTCTTTGTCAGTGGTTCTAAATATAATGCAAAAAAACAAAGGGGAAAGATGACACCCCTGCCTAGTTCCTCTGCACAAATAGAACTTACCAGAGAGGAAACAACCCACTTTAATTTTTGCCTTTGATCCCTTATATATCCCCCTAATCAAACTTATAATTTTATCAGGGAATGTAAAGTATCAATTGCCCTACTCATGAAACTCCAGCTTATTCTGTCAAATGCTTTCTCTGCATCAAGACCCACCAACAGTGGTATTTTCTTACATTTTGCTTCCCTCTGGATCATCACTTTTCTATTAATGCTGTCAAACGTTTGCCTACCCTCCATGAAATCCCACTGATCCATATCTATCAATTTCAGCATCACCTTTGCTATTCTTTTAGCCATTATAAACAAACATTTTATAATCATGGTTTAGAACTGATATAGGCCTATGGATCTGATGGTCCTTTACCATCTTTAGGTATTACAGCCACCACCACTTTCTTTCAAGATGTTAGTGCTTCTCCTCCTTTTGAAATACTGTTAACTAAAACCTTCTAGATCTTTTATTAGTTTCTTCCCTCATAGCTTTTAAACTTCCATAGGAATACCATCTTTTCCTGGGGTCTTTAGATTGGTTATACATCACCATTTTTATCTCATCTCCTCTTATTCTGTTAGTAATTGGGCCTCATCTACCTCTAACCTTAGCACATTTAATTCTTCCATAAACATTTCCATTTGTACATTTTCTTGATGTCTACATTTCTCTGCTTTATACAGACTTTCACAGAATTTCCAAATTTCAAAAATACTTCTAGTACCTCTGCAGAATCTCTGATTATCTTCCTTGTTATAGACTCTCTAAGTTTGGCAACAACCAATTCCACTTTCTGTTGCCAGAGTCGTTGAGCTAAAAGTATTTGTGCTCTGGAGTTATTAAAAAATAGTTGATTAACAGCAGTCTTTCTAAACTCACTCATGTTATTCTAGGGAATTCCTTATTTTCTGTTTAATATTCCGCAATTGCTCCCCTTTTTCTTCCTGTGAGATGCCACCTATTCCTGAATACTTTAAACTCTGTCAGTCCCTCTAATTAATTACTATTACCTCTTAACCATCACTATTTCCACCCTATTTTTAAATTCCATTTTAATTTTATCCCAGTCCCCAGCTATATTATTTACTTTCTATCTTCCCTAATAACTCCAGAATAATTTTCATTACCAATTCCTTAAATTCCCCTCTTTTTTGCAGATAGGTGGGAAAACACCAGTGTTTCATTTCTATTTCATTATCCTGCATTTTTATTTTAGTTATTATTGGTGCGTGATCTGAAAACGTTACTGGATGCATATCAAAACATTAAATTAAATGCACATGTTTCCGTGAAATATAACTTCTGTCTAGCCTAGCCCAGTTTTTGTACCTTGGGGAATAATATGCAAATTCACTCCGAACTCCTACTACTGAATTCACATCTTCCATGCCAAATATTTTCATAGATTTCTTCACAAATCTACCTTTTGTTATATTTTCCTTCTGCCGCCCCCCCCCCCGATACACCCTCACTGATGCAAATCAAATTCCACTCCCCACCCTATAAGTAATATTCCCTGCTGAAAGCTGATTATTTCTCCCAAAATTTTCTTAAGCTCCATTATAGCAGTTTTAGGTGGAATATAAATACATGTCAGTGTAATTCTCCTCCCTTGTCATAGTGCATTAGTACTAAAATCTTCCATTATTTTCTCCCCCCGTCTACTATCACTATTGGAGCTCCACCTGCAATTAATACAAGTACTCCCCCTTTTACCCTGCGCCAGATATTCTGCTGAATAACCATCCTGAAATCCTTTCCTTATCACATTGACATGCTCAGTTATTTGAAAATGTCTCCCCTGTAGCACAGCTATTTGTACTCTGCATTTTATTTTAATATGGTTCACTAGTCTTTACTTTTTGTATACATCTGTGAGAGCATTCCTATTTAAAGATAATATACAAAACTGCCACAATGTTAAGAAGTTGTTTTCCCACCTGTTATGTGCAACAGTTTTTTAAACGTTTAGTTTTAGTTTTCGTATTACATGTATACACTAATGTTGGGCAAGCTGATCCAGCTGTTTCTTGTCATATCCATTTGAACCTTTTTGTTTTAGTGAAAACCCTGAAAGAAAACACACCCCCAGAACATCCCTAAATCCTATTAACTTAATGCTAACACACAAAACTATGTACATCTTCAAATACTGAAGATTTACTCTCCTAATAAGAGCAACTGTCCCAGACTGCCAGCTCCATTCATAAACTTGGACTAATCTATAAGGAAAGTTAACCATGCCAAGGCGCCTGTGTTACCACTTCTACTAAGAGCTGTCTGCTTTGCCTTGTCTTTATTCCTCTCCCAGTTTAGAAAAACACTTGAATGCCTTCAGAAAACATTATCTACTAGCCATGGAAAGAAAAAAGCATTACGTTTTTATTGCCCCTTATCAGATTACCTCCATAGAGACATGAGAACCAGATACACAACTGCCTCTACTAGAAGCAGTCATTTATTTGCTAGAGGAAAACTTTTCATTATATTCAGTGCTCTTTTTTATTTGCTTCCCCTTAAAACTTACTATATCAAGCCAAGGGCCTTAATCCAGTCATTCCCCTATGCAAGAGTAAGAAAAAGCATATCAGTATTTCTTGTATCATGCTCTTTTATCCAGACTTTTCTTCTCTTTTTTTTACATTGCAGTGCCTATACTTCTTAAAAATGAACAAGAAAGAAAGAAGAGGAGGAAAAAAAACAGGGTTACCTGTTTACTTTAGTATCCCTATTATACTCAAAACTAACTGAGAAAGCTTTACTTTATAGCATGAGGGTTATGTCGTGCATTATGAAAATACTACTGTTAAGAGCAACAATTTGGTTTTACTTAGAGTTAATGGTTTCCTTCCTCTTCCCCTCTCCTAAATGTTCTTCCAAATATTAATGACATTAAAACCAAGACAGCAAGCATATAAAAATGTTGGTACCTCTTCAATCACAAGCCAGCATATGAATAAAAAACTTTTTATTGTTAGTGCTTTCGAAGGGATCTGTGTCCCAACTTCATCAGACAAATTTACAATCATTAAAACACACCTTATATATGCACCCTAATTGGATATGTGTCCAATTATGCAATCAATAAAACATTAATTATATGACCTAAAAATCAGTATTAAAAGTAAAACTGCATTGCTTAAAACGTAAAAATATTTTTCACCCTATATACACAAAAGCTACCTGTTGCTAATTCTATAAATATGTTTAACTAATCCAAAACTGAATGTAAACACACACATTTTTTTAATTTTGCAAACCCCTTATGTAAGGTATAATTGTGCTTATTCATGCTCTTTATAATGGGAATTAGTTAGAAAGCAAACACCCATGCATCATCTACGTAAAACCTTTAGCTTTAAAATACTGATGATTGAAACATATTCATTTAGCCCAGGAAAAATGTATGCAGAAGTCCTAATCTGCCATAAAAGTTCCTGTTCTTCTAATAATAACTGCCACGGCCCCCCCTCTTAGGTCTAACCAAATTTGTTGTAGTACTACGAAAGCAAACTTATGTCTTGGATACTCCTTTATATGTCTTGCCAGGGCATTGTTCATATCAGCCCTACCAGTACTGTAATTATGTTCATATATTCTTTGTTTCAGCTTTCGTTCAGTTTTCCCTATATAATAAGAGGGACATAAATCACAACATGCGGAATAATCTACTCCTTTAGAGTCACAGTTGTGTCTACCAATAATTTTGTATCTTCTATCCCTGATCTTAATATCAGTACCTACTTTAATAAACTTGCATTGTGGACATGCTCCACATTTCCTCATTCCCAATGGTACACACTGCATACTTCTAACATCCTTATGGCTGTTACTTTCCAAAATACATTTGAGGTTCATGCCTCTTCTGTATGTGAGTCCGGGTCTGATACCCAGTACTTTGCAAATCATTTGGTCCTCCAAAATGATTACCCAGTTCTTGATGAGAATTTCCTTAATACACATAAAGTCCAAAGAAAAGGTAAACAAAAAATTCAAGTGTTGGTTCATAACTTGTCTCGATGGCCACTCAATCTGTGTGTCATCGTGATCTAAGACATTTACTCTATCATTATGGTCCATTCGTGAAAGAAGTGGCCTAAAATACCCTGACTCCCCCTTTACTTTCACTTCAGTAATAACGTCAGTCAATAGTCTATCAGGGTAACCTCTTCTCAGAAACATGGATTTTAATTTTTCACATTCCTCATAAAAATCTAGGTCTTCTGAGACCATCCTTGCTGCCCTTACCAACTGACCCTTAACGACAGCCTTCTTCTGATGGTGTGGGTGGTTACTTGAGTAATGCAAAAATGCATTAGAATAAGTGGGTTTTCGATAAATAGTGGCCTTATATTGTCAATTAACCATATCTTTAGTTATCTTAACATCCAAATATATAATGTAATCTGTGCCTACTGTATATGTAAATTCCAGGAAATCTGTCATGGCTGTGACACCTGTTACAAAACCCTGAAGAAGATCTTCATCTCCTTTCCATATAAGGCACATATCGTCCTGGTATCTAGCGTACCAAAGGACGTGTTCCTGGAACATGTTGTTAAATAGGTAGTTTTGTTCCCAATGTGCCATAACACTGTTGGCAAAACTCCCCCCACAGGGCAAACCCATTGCTACCCCAGTGTTTTGTAGAAAGATTTCCTTGTTAAACATAATATAGTTGTTAGATAACACCAAGTCGAGCAACATCTCAACCAGTTAAACCTTGTTATCATCAGCCTTTTTATAAAGCATAAATTCCCTTGTCCATGCTATCCCTATGGTCTGCGGGATGACAGTGTATAAATCCTTGACATCAATGGTCAAAAAGATGAAATCGTCACTGTATTCGAATTTGTTGATGCTTTCCAAAAAGCTCCAAGAATCCCGACATATCTGTGGCTCATCACTAATCATAGGTTTCAAGATGTTATCTATAAAAGTTTAGCACATGCATATGTTACAGAGCCTCTTCCATCCACTATAGGTCTAAATGGTGGATCCATGAGATCTTTATTTAACTTAGGAGTACCAAATATTTTCGGGATCCTAGCAGCTGGCATAGACAAGTATTGAAACGTGTCTATTTCTATGGACCCTTCCAAAAACAAGTCATCCAACACACCTTTAATTCTTTTATAAGCCAAGTTAACCTCATTAACACTAGCCTGAGTATATGCATCTGAACACAAATATTGACACATCTTACTTTCATATGCGGATTGGTCCATAAACACCAGACCACCACCCTTATCAGGTTTCATAACTCTGATATTACACCGGTTCAACAGCCCAATAAAATCCTTTTCTTCTTCACTAATGTTGGTAGCACATGGAGACTTCGTAACCCCTATGTCTACCAATATCCTCAAGTCGACCTTGCACATTTTCTCAAACATGCTTAAAGTAGGTTGCAGTGGTGGATTAAAAATGCTGGATACCCTAAGAGTATTAGTTAAAGTTGAATTATTTCCCATTAACACTGCTAAGTTTAGTTTACGAACATATATCTTAAGGTAGACAATAGTTTTTACAACATTGACCTTTTGGTCAGGAACAAAAGATAAACCTTTGGCAAAAAAATCAACCATATCTTACTCAATATTTAATACAGTGTAGTTGAAAATTTTAAAGTCCCCGTGCGAGCTTAATAAAATCTGAGGATCACCAGGTTGTATTAGATTCATCTCTTTCTCCTGTTCCTGCGATTCCCCCTCTGACCCTGGTTCTTTTGATTGTTCCAATTGCTGTGCCTTGGGCTACTCTCCATTTGAAAACCCTGACCGTTTTCATGATCATCAAGATCCTGATTATTGGCCCCTATCTGGTTGATGCCCTGTTGACGGGCATTATTGTTCCTAATCCTCTCACTATGGCATACAGGTGATGTATATGCAGTCTCACCATCAGCCCTTAGGGGATCATTGTTAGGTACATTACCAGGCCTGTTATTTAGTGAGCCCTGAGGTACAGTCATATAAGAAACCAAGGGGGGTGGGGGATAAGCTTTGTTGTTAGCATACTCAAAGAGGTCTCTTTTGATTTTCTTTTTCTTATTAGCCAAAAGTTTACTCATAGTAGCATCAATACTGGTGTAAATCCTAGCATAGTCATATTTGTATTTGGCAAATTCAGTATCCCTACAAATAGTATGCTCCATAATCTCAAGTTCTGATTTAAAGTCAGCAATTTGACCATTGTAAAAGTTAATTATTGTGTGTAAAAAATCAAAGCCCTGCTTGTCAAACAAAGCTAAGAGTTTGTGATGAAAAGTGGAGTTACCTATTAGACCTACTGGGTATCTCCACTGTTGTAACCCCCTGGGGATGATCTTCTTTGCAATACATTCTTGAAAGTAAGCTACTTCCAATTGTAGCTTACATTTAAATATTAATGACATGAAGTATGGCAGTATGGCATATGTTTTGGAGTCCCTTATACGTGTAAAGTCAAAGTAGTCAGATGTTTTCAGGTTTTCTTGTTCTGTCATGCTTCACATATATAATTAATGCTTTCTAATCCAGCATTTGATTCAGTTTCCGAGTTGCTGGTTTTCTTCCTGTTGATCTCCATCTCCCAAATCCAGTCTCTGTTTCATTACTTGCACACTCCTGGTTCTTCTCGTCAACTCTTGTGCTTTTTTCTCTCTCTCAAGCATTTTCCTTTAAAATATTGGTAAAGGTTTCACTGGCACAGTCTCTATGGCCTTTAGTACCAAAAGAACAAGAAGCACAATCTCCTTCTGTTTGATAGATCAAATTTTCTTGGATAAACTTCTGTATTTCCTCCTAGATATAGCAGCTTGAATCTCATACCTTCTCAACATGGAATAAATTTACTCTTTTTCTGCCTAATGTGCAGTGAGTAATCACTTTCCACAAACATTCTACTGTCTCCCACTTTTAGTGCTTTGTCCTTCTACCACAGTTTTGCCAGAGTTAACTATTTCTTCTTGTAGGACTGAATCTGTACTATTAAAGATCTAGGTTGCTTTCTCATAACCAAGTTTGGAGAATACACACAATGTGCCCTTTCAATTAACAGTTCCTGCTGTGGAATACCAGTCCAGTTGCTTATTTGTGCTTTCATAAAACTAATACAGTCTTTCATTCCAGGTTCTCTGGTACAGCAGAACATCTCAGATTTTCCCTACATGCTCTGTCCCCCATTATTATTTTATTTTTTTAAACATCTCTTCTTGAGCAGTCTCATTCTCAGCTAGCCTTTTCTTCATTTATTCCTCTGATTTTTGCAATTTTATCATCTCATCTGAATATCTGTTTAAAGCTTCTTCCGTTTTTTCCAGCCTTTTGTTATTTGAGTTGATATACTCCTTCAGTGTTTAATTTATTTTAATCAGCTATGAGTATATTTGACTTATTTTTTTCCTCTACATTACTAGCAGTCATGTCTAGCACCAAAGCTGAAGCCTACACTGCTTTTTTGCTGAACACCTGCAGAATCTTTCCCAGACAGTGTTTTCTCTTAAACTTTTGCGACTGATTTACTTTTAGGTTCTCTGAATTTTTTTAGTGGCACCCAAGCAGTGACCATACTAGCAAGTTACAGAAATTTACCCCAAAAGATAAGTTCACTGGCTCTCTCTTCTGAGTTTCTGTTTTCACACTGGGAGAGCTAAAATTAAGCTGTTATTCAGCGTGCAGTCATCTTGGAAGTCCTCATCTACCACAGTTTTACTCTGACAGAATGTAGAATGCTTGTAGAGTGAGGCTGTGGTGTGAAGCAATATTCCAGGCTAACATGGCTAATCTGCAAAGGGGGTATGACCTGGTTTCCTCATTGCTTGTTGACATACCACATGACTGTAGTATTGTCCATAACAGTTTTAAGAGGTACCGGGGACCAAAGATGATTCTGAGAGTTGAGTAACATTATCAGTGCAAGCGTCTCTTTTATATTTATGTGCATGCAACTGCCCTTGGTGTCCCACACACTTTTGCTTCTCCTGAAACTGCTCCCAAAGCAAAGACAGAGACATCTGTGGTGACTGACTGTTTTGGAATATGGAGGGGAGAGGAGGAGACCTGAATGTAAGGATAGCTGCTTCTTCCACTGAGCAATTTCTCTTCTAACAAACTTCAGCACTGAGACTTGAAAAAAGACAAAGGGAGTTGGTACTGGGATCAAAGAGATTTCAAAAAAACCACTGAATCTTTCTCGTATGGCGTTTTGCCAGGGGTATCATGAGAATCATAGATGCCATTAGACACAAAATCCTGAGGTATTCCCTCTCAATTACTGAAGTCTGAGTGAAAAATCTTAGGAACAGATCTAGATATAGATCTATTTTTTTTCCTGTGGAAAAAAAGCTCTTTGAACTGAGGTGTCCAGCTGACATCCCAGGAACACGGTATTCTGTAAACAAGTCAAAAAAATTTTGAATGTTCTCTTGGAATCCAGCTAGTGTAAGAAATCTCTCATCCAAGTGAAAGATTCTTGACACTTGGAAAAAGACTCTGCAAGGATAAACAAGTTGTCTAAATATGGAAACCGTGGATACCCTATTGTCTTCAATGAGCTATAACTGGAGTTAGACACTTTGTGAATGCTCTTGGAGGAGTCAACATTCCAAATGTTTAAGGCACAGAACTGATAACTGATCCAGACACACAAATTTTTAGGAAGCTTCTAAATCTAGATGAACAGGGATGTGATGATAAGCATCTTTAAAATCTAGTTTTACAAGGAAAGTTGAATGCGGAAGAAAAGGTAGCAGGTTGTAAATCAACATTATTTTGAATTTGGTCACTATCAAAAAAGGTTTAGGAAAGAAAGATCCAGAAATGGTCTCTTAAGCATTTTCTTTCTTTGCTACTAAAAACATATTTGAATAAAAACCTTCCCCACCTAGGAAGGAGGAACTGGTTCCGTCACTCCCTGGGATAGCATGTGAAGAAGGCAAGTGGAAATAAGAGAGTCTGGTCTGGTGGATGAGGAATTGTCCCCTATAAAGGAGGAACTTCCTCCCACTGCCACGTGTAACCTTCATGAGTGGTCTGTAGAACCCATTTGTCTAAAACTATCTGTTGTCAAACAGAAAACGGGAGATTCAGATTTTCTGGAAGAAAAATGAGGCTACTGGGGGTGTGTGATAAAGTCCCATAAATATTCAATTGATACTGATGGACTGCCCCTGGTTTACGGAGGTTCCAAAATTCTTTTTGGAGCCTCCCTCCATTTCTTCTTAAACATCTGTTTGTCTGCATTTTGTTGAGACTGTTCATTTTGTTTTTTCCAAAACTGGATGAGAGGTTAGGGAATCCCTTAGAAATTCTGCAAATGGAGGGCTGAAAATCTTAGAGACTCCCTTAATCTGCTTACCCCTTTCATCACACGTTTTGGTCATCTCTGCAGCAGATGGACCGAAAACTAAATTTATATCCAAAGGTAATGTTAAAATATAATTTTTAACATTCTGAGAGATTCTAAGAATGCAGCCAGGTAAACCTCCTAAGAACAGTACCAGTGGCCACAGCCCTTGAATTACTATCAACTGAGTCATACACATACTGTAAACAGTGAGTAGTGACCTCTACAATAGAAAAAAATATTTAAAGCAGATTTTCCCTTGCAAGAAGAAACTGCAAAAAAATATTCATCATACCTTCAAAATTAGTCAGAAAAATTCAAAATTCTGAAAATCAGAGTTGCAGAAGCATACCCTTTTTTCCTATGCACATCAATAATCTTCCAGTCCTTATCCGAAAGAGTAGCATTGGAATTAACTAAATATTTAGCAGCAGTAGGATTACCTAAATCTACAGCTGTTGGGTCAGGTTTGGGAAGAGTGTATAGAAACTCCTGTACAAGTCAATTTGAGGAGGAGTAGATACATGTTTAATTTTCTGTTTCTTTTTGACAGGAAAAAATGAGGCTAAGTGTTATTAATGGCAGCAGCAAACTCCCCAGGGATGGGAACAACATTCTAAGAAATCAGAGAAGACTTCCTTGTTCCCTCTTCCAAGACTGAGAAGAGTGGCTCTTCCTTGTCCAAAGAGGGGACCCCAACAACCGCAGACGACATGGCAAACCCCATGATCAACAGTGGATGCAGGTGCAACACAACAAGGATCCAAGGTAAAAGCTGAGTGGTCTAACAACTAATTGCCACAGTACAGTCACACACCTGTGGCTGAGGCAGACTGCTAGCCTACTGTGGTGTCAAAGGCTATTTGCTTCACTTTTACTTTTTGAAGAAAAAGAATGACTGTGAGACAGACAGTTTGTTCCATGGTCAATGGGAAAAATGGTGCTTCTTCCCCATGGAAAACAAGCAGCAAAAGCCGTTGAAACTTTTAAAGTCTTTAAAAGTCACTTTTCCCATAGAAACCTAGTAAAAAGTACTTAAAACACTTTGCCAGCTCCAACAAGTAAAATAAATTCAATTTATCTGCAATAAAAATGGTTTTCAATTACTTGAAATAACTTTTAAACTGAGAGGAAAAAGCTCTCTCACTTAAAAGTACAATATTGTCTAATGACAGTCCACTAAAAAACAAACTCCTGGCTTTAAAATAACTTTCCTGACCAGGAACATCTTATTAATATGCAATAAGTCTTAAGTTCCCTTTGGGGCAAAACCTTCCATTTTACCTTCCCAGAAAAGGAAAGTACAGGTGTGTACACTTACCATAAATGTAGATGTTCGAGTGTATTCACTGTTGCAGTCATCACATTTGGGTTATCCCTGTCAGGGTAGCCCTCGGCCGGCCCGAATACCAGAGACTTAGTATTTCTGCTTCAGTTGCTGTCGCTTGAGGACTGATGTCAGGTAGTCAAGAAGTATAAAGTAAGGCAGCCGATGCCATTACATCAGTTTTTCTTACCCTAACCTGTCAGGAGCCCCCAAGTAGGAGGCCAGGCTCTGGTGGAAGAACCCCATCAGTGGAAAATAAATACCAATATGTCTCTTGTAAGGAAAGGAGAACAACAAGGAAGAATGGTAATAAAAGGAGAAAGAGAAGAAAGGGGGATGGAGGGAGGGAAACCAGGACTGCAAAACTGATTACACTCAAACATCTACATTTATGGTAAGTGTACACAACTGTACTATGTTCTTTGTGTTTCACTGCTGCAATCATCACATTTAGGTTGATTCCCAAAGCTAAAGAACTGGGTGGAGGCAGTCAAGAAAACTAGGTGCTGGCTAGGATTCCTTGCAAGACTGCAGAGGCAAACCCAGACCTGGATTTGGAGAAGAGAGGCAGGTGGTAATGCTTGGTAAAAGTGTGAACAGATGTCCAGGTGGCAGCCTCCAGTATGTCCCTGGTGGGGACTCCTCTGAGGAAAAGCTGCAGAGGTGGAGGCGGCTCTGGCGGAGTGTGTCCTTACCCCCTTGGGGGGAGGTTTTCCATGCTGTTTGTAGGAGAAATGGATACAGTGTGTGGAAATGGTTTATTTGGAGATGGCTTTGCCTTCTGCCCTGTAGCAAAGCTAACCAGAAATTGAACAGACTTTCTAAAGGATTTAGTCCTGTCTAGATAGAATCTGAGCTGTCTGTGCACATCTAGAGAGTGAAGAATCCTTTCCCCCTTGTTCTGGGGATTAGGAAAAAAGGTGGGCAAATGAATGGATTGGTTGAGAGTCACACTGGAGACCACATTGGGCATGAAGGATGGGTTAGTTCTGAGGGATACCTTGTCAGCATGGAAGATGATGAAGGGTTCCACAGCCATGAGTGCTTCAGGTCAAAGACTTTTCTGGCTGAAGTGTTGGCCAGAAGGAATGCTGTTTTCCAGGAGAGAAATTTTAGTTCTGCAGAAGAAGCTGGTTCGAAAAGGGGCAGGGTGAGTTTTTCCAATACAAAGTTAAGGTCCCAGGCTGGTGTTGATGCCCTTCAGCGTGGCCTCAAGTTGCTAGTCTCTCTTAGGAACTGTTTGAACAAAGGGTGTGAGAAAAAGGGGCTGCTCAGTGTGAAAACGAGCAGAAATAGCAGAGGCATGAATTTTTATAGAGGAAAAGAGAGGCCACTGTGTAGGTCAGCTAAGTATTCCAGGATGAGAGGGAGGGCTGTGCCGTACTGGCTTCCATAGCCTGGATCCAGGTGCAGAACCTTTTCCATTTATCACCACAAGACTTTCTGGTGCTAGGGCATCTGGCCTCAAGGATAACATCCAGAACCTGTTTACTGAGGTTTGCAGATTGGTTCAGGGTTAGGGAATAAGCCAAGCTGCCAAACTGAGTGTCTGCAATTGGGGATGCAAGAATTCCCCTTCCCTCTGTGTCAAGAGGTTTGGAATCTGAGGAAGATGACATTGAGGCAGAAGGGACAGGCTGCACTGCAAGGGGTACCAGTGTTCTCAGGGCCAGTCTGGAGCTATAAGAATGATCCTTGGTTTTTCCTCCCTTATTTTGAGCAATACCCTGGGGATGAGAGGTAGAGGAGGAAAGGCAAAGACCGATAGATTGACTCAGGGGAAGGACAGGGTATCCACTTTCCAAGCCATGCAGTGATGCTTCCTGGTGCAAGATATGCTGAACTGATAGTTGGTGTGTGAGGCAAAGACACCGACCTTCAGGGTTCCCCATTTCTGAGTTATTAGGGTGAAGGTACTTCTGTTGAGTTGCCACTCATGTGGGTCCAGAAGATTTCTACTTAATTGGTCTGGCAGAGAGTTGAGAGAACTTGGTAGGAATTGTGCTAACAGGTGCAGTTGCATGGCAGAGGCTGTGTGCCAAAGGGTCATGGTCAGCCTGCATAGAGGGTAAGAGTGAGCCCCTCCCTGCTTGTTGATGTACCACATCACAGTGGTGTTGTCAATTTTGATCAGGAGGGCCCCTGAAGAGAGAAGGGTCTTGAAAGCCATCAAGGTGTGCTGCACAGCCATCATCTCTTTTTGACTGATGTGCAGAGGGATTTGCTATGGGCTCCATTGGCCCTGTATGCACCTGCCATCCAGGTCTGCACCCCAAGCATAGTCTGATGTGTCTGTGATCAGGGTCTGGGGGGTGGGGAGAAAGGCAGTCCCTTGTTGAGGAAGCATGCTGATGCCCACCAAAGAAAATATTTTCTGAGGCAAGGAATTACAGGTAGAAGAGTTTCCAGGTCTTGAGAGTGTTGACACCAAAGGATCTTTAAATACCATTGAAGTTTCCTCATATGCAGTCTGGCATATGGAATGAGTAGTATACAAGATGCCATGAACCCCAGAGCTTGCAGGATCTTCATTGCAGTTAGCTGGGGCATGGTGGCCAGTTGAGAGAAGTAGATTGTCAGGAAAATTTGTTTCTCTGGTGTAAGGTATGTGAAGATTGGGTGAAGATAGATGAAGGCTGACCAGCCTAGCCAGATAGAATTTTGGAGATAATTCTGTCATCTGTAAATATGAATGTAAACCACAGGCTTGTTGTCTTAAATGGTAAAAATAGTGTTACATGTAGAACTGAAAAAATGTAACAACAGTGCATCTACTGACCAAGTACAGCATGTTGTGACCCTTCGAAGTTAAAACTCAGTCAGTCTGAAGTGAGGCATCCTGCCTATTGTTGTAAGGCCAGAGTTAATGGCCAGAATTTGCATGCATAAATGTCCTTTATTGCTCTGGCTTCTGCCCAGAGGTGAAGAATGTAAATGTAGTTTCTGTTAGCCTGGGAACCCAGGGAAGTGTGAAGAATGATGTAATGTGAACCAGGAATGTGATTTTAAAAACAGAGAGAATCAGGCAGCATTAAGCATTTTTGTCTTGACCATCCAACACACCAGCACTGTCTTGCTCTATATGTAAGTTTATCTTAGACTTGTGTTTTCTCTTAGAAATAGCTAGAAACTAGAAAGATTAAACTAAGTGTTTTTCTGTGATGTCAGAACTGTATTACTGAATTATTTTAAGTATTTCTCTGTGATCTCTGAACTCTTGACTAGCACTGTGTAGTAAAAATTATTGTCTAGTGTTTTGACTATTTGTTACTAAATATTTTTAAACCCTTTCAACTGTGGCTATTTTTGTAGAGATAATTTAAGCTTTTTAGAGTACTTGCATGCCTTTGGTAAAATTATACAAAGCCACTCCAATAGCTTTAGCCCTGGGCTATACTGCCAATTGGATAACAATATTGCACAGTAATAATTGGACACCCTTTTAAGGGCCTTTGAGTAGCTGATAAATATTAATGGGTAGTGGCAGCTGGCACTACCGTATAGTCTGGGAAAAAGGGGCACAGCTGGAGAACCTGTGCCAGTCTTTCCCAGGAGTGTCTTTCTGGTTGTATAAACTCTTCTCAAAGTGTGTGTGTGTGTGTGTGTGTGTGTGTGTGTGTCAGCTACCTGGGCAGGGACACGAAGCACTGACTGGACAGAGAGGGTGCTGGAGGTTTTAGCTTGCCCACTAGGCTGAGATCTGGACCCTATAGCTGTGCCAGTAGGAAGTCTTATTGGGGACCTGGAGAGTGAGGGAGTGATCAGCCCCAGACTGACTGTGATCTCTGTGTGCTCTTAAGGAAATTGCACTTTACAGTGTGTATTTGTTATCCTTTCCTCCTAAATGAGACACCCCTCACTGGTGTTAGTGAGGATTGAGGCTCCTTGATTGTTGGGCCAGGGCAAGGGCGTCACAAGGTATACCATCTGGTATGCTGTGTCCAGATTTGCTCCCAGGAAGATTATCCTTTGGGTAGGCACCTGCTTGTATTTCTTTTCGTTGATTGTGTACCACAGATAGGTTAGGAGGATCTTTACAATGGCCAGGTGCTAGAGCAGCTTTTCCTGGCTGTCTGCCTAAATAAGGCAGTCATCTAATGGGTAAATCTGAATATTTCTTTGTCTGCAAAAGGCAATGGCCGGAGCCAGACATTTTGTGAAAACTCTGGGAGCAACAGATAAGCTAAAGGGAAGGGCAGAGAACTGAAAGTGTTGAGATCCTGTCCTGAAGCGGAGATATTTCCTGCATGATTCCCTGATAGGAATGTGGAGGTAGGCCTCTTTTAAATCTAGGGTGGCTAGCCAAGCATCCTTGGACAGCATAGCTAGCAGCTGCAGGAAGGTGAGCATTTTGAATTTTGGGATCACCAGGAAGGTGTTTAGAATGGCTAGATTGAGGATGGGGTGCCAGGTGCCCTCTTTTCTGGGTATCAGAAATAGTCTGGAGTGGAAACCTTGGCCTTTCTGTTCTGCAGGAACGTGCTCTACTGCCCTCATAGAGAGCAAGGAAAGGATTTGCTTTTGAGCCTCTGCCCACTGATTTGGAGGTAGATATGGGAACCATTTTGGGGTTGGAAGGGTGTGGAAGGAAAATCTGTATCCCTGAGACAATGTTCAGAACCCATTGGTCCTTGGTAATGGTGGCCCAGGTGCTTGAGTGAAAGGAGAGTTTTCATCCTAGGGGTAAGTGAAGGTGGGGGTGGAGGGGGTGAGTCATTGTGAGTTCTTATCATAAGGGGGTGGCTCAGAACTCCCTGGTTTTGAAGTGGAGGTATTCCACTGCTTAGATCTCTGCATTCCCTGTGGCTGCTGTCTGGGGAGCCAGTTTCCATGGGGCCTAGGCTGGGCTGGTTTACCGGTTGCAGGAAGGACCAGTGTTTAGAGGGACAATGCCTGCTGAACCTGGGGGGGGGGTAGACCTGCAAGAAATCCTTAACTGTTTGCATAGATTTTGCTTTTTCTTCCATCTTTTTTAAGATCTCTTCTGCCTTAGTGCCAAATAAGTTATCTTTGTGCAAAGGGGCATCCAACAATTTAGATTTGACATGGTCTGGCAGGGGCTGTTCCTTAAGCCATGCATGTCTTCTAAGGACAGATTCAGCGACTGTTGCCCTGCAAGAAGCTTATAGGGCGTCAAAACCACAGTGCAAGGTGTGTTTAGTTACTTGACTTGCAGAATGCAGTAACTTTTGTAAATGTTTAGAGTCTGCCCAAGCAGGAAAGGAAGACATTTTTTGTTTAGGGTATGCTGCTGAATTTTCAGCATATGGAACTGAGAATTTAGTGCCCTAATAGCAAGAGTAGCTGAGGTGTATACTTTTTTTACCCCATCTGTCCAATGCTCTGGAATCCCTGTCTGAGGGGGTGGGATTCTTAGCAGAGGTTGCTTTAATCCCTTTTGGCCCTTGAGAAATGACCTCAGGGTCAGCTGTAGGATTATTAAAAATATATCTGTGTGAGTTAGGGACTCTGTAGAACCTGTCTGGTTTTCTGAGGGCTGAAGGAAGGGCATCAGGAGTCCAGCTGGATTCGAGGAAAACATCCTCCACAACATCCCGGACTGGGGGAATGGCCAAGGTTCTGTGTTGTGGAAGATCTAGGAATTCCCTGAGTCTCTTTTTAGACTGAGGGTAGTCTTGACTCTCCCATTGGAAATGCTCCCCCTTAAGGTATGCAGGGTTTCCCCAAAGGAAAAATCCTCTGGGAGAGAGGCTGAAGGAATGGAATCCTCTGCATCAGAATCCTCATAAGTGGAGAGGGGTTGCATGTCTTCATATTCAGATGCATCAGATTCATTTAACTCTTGTTCAGACAGAACTACAGGGGACATATCTCTTTTCCTTTTGGAGGGGAAAGCTTGGCTTCCCATGATCAGCATGACAAGGTCTTCCACCATTTTAAGCATTTGAGACTGAGGCAAGGTAGCAGGTGCCTGAGAGTGGGTCGTTGGTTTCTTGGGTGTAGTTTGTAACCTGGGCCTAAGAAACTCTGTCATTTCTGAAAGAACAGTAGTCGTGAAAGAAGTCGTCGGTTTGTGTCGAGATTTGGTAGTGCGAAGGACTTCCTCGGAAGCCAGTGCCTGCTCAGTGGCTCCAGACCCATCCAAGGTAAAGACGACCGCAGGATCCTTAGTCGAAGAAGAGTTTTGCAGCATACCAGACTCCGAAAGGGTTTCGGTAGCAGCCTGTGAATCGAAAGAAGCGGGCATCAGGAGCTGCAAAAGCATCTCACTGAGTACGGAGAACTAACAACTAGCTTAATGGAAGCATCATTGATAGGTTTGGACCTATGCGGTCTGCCTCTGTCTTTATCTTTACATTTTTTGGAAGATCTGCTGTCAGATGGCTTACCAAAGCCATATCAGAATTCGAAGTCTATAATCAAAAATATCTGGCTACAATAAGGGCCCGACGACAGATAGTTCTGGCACTGAATAAAGCACAGAAGCGACAACGAGGGACATCGTAGTCTGGGCCTAAACAAGTGACGCAGTAAGAGTGGAAGTCTCGATGTGGTATTTGCTTTCCACAGGCAAGACAATTATTAACTTTTTCTGACATTGGTTACTGCAAGAAAAAAGGATCCCAAACCGGGTACTTAGCTTTAGAAGACTTCAACTTCAATTCGGTAGACGAAAACTCAGGTAGCGGCTGACCAGCACTCGTGCAAACTGCTTCTGCTTCAGGCTCCATGGCAAGAAAGACTGATGTAATGATGTCAGCTGCCTTACTTTATACTACTGATGACCTGCCATCAGTCCTCAAGCGACAGCAACCGACGCAGAAATACTAAGTCTCTGGTATTCGAGCCGGCTGAGGGCTACCCTGGCAGGGATAACCCAAATGTGATGACTGCAACAGTGAAACAAGAAGAATATTTGCACAAGCCTACTTATCAATCCTCAGAAGTCTCAAAGGAGCAAACTCTCTGGTGGCAGGAAAGCTCTGAAGGGCCTGGCACCCAAACTTGCCTTTTTGGTCAGCTCAACTCAAGATGTCCGATAGTTTGGGAGTGTGGAAGGTGCCCTGAAGTTTTGGAAGTTGGCCTTTTATATCCTTGGCAGGATTTAATCCATACAGCTCAGGCTACTGCAGTGGTGATCAATATGATGAACATTAACAATGTTGGATGTTATGTTTCAGGTCTAAACAAAACACACTAGCAATGGAAATGCTTATGAGGGATTTGCAAATTACCTTCATGCTTGTTTTCCCTTTTTGAAGTGGACATACACAATACACATAACCAGATATCTTGATCCTACCTAAAAGCAATAAAACACAATATGCTGCACTACCAGCAAAAATACAGTACAAACTTTTTTTCTCCAATAGGGTACAAGCATAGCTCTGAAGTAGGCTGATGATGCCAGAATACAAAAAAGAGCTAAGGATTCATGTGACTAACCATGGCAAGAAAGAAATGGAGATGTGAGCAGACACTGCTTTTATCCAAGGACCATGCTGATCTACCTCTGCCTAAAAGGATAAGGATGCTAAGCTGTGGAAGTTGGGACAGCTGTTGGACCTTTGGCAGTACTAAATTCTACTGCAAAGCTGATTGATAGGAACACTATTGTGTATTTGTTGATCATGTTACTGCTTCACAAATAATTTGAGATGAGACATGCTTTGTGCCCTAGCATCTCCCTATAAGGTCCTCCTATGCTTACAGTTTAGTAGCAGTTTCGGGAAGGTATGTCTGATGCTGATCCTGTACACATGAAAAACTGTGAATTGCTCTTTACACAACAAAGCCAACAGTTCTGAGATTTTCCTGTTATGTTGACAGCCATTAAAAAGAGTGTTCCAGCACAGGTTGTTACACCACTGCTTTAAAGGGGTCTATGGACAGATTTTCCACTACAAAATTCAAATCTTAAGAAGAAAAAACTGCTCTCCTGGCTGGAAAAAGACAGACAATCACCACAAGGAACTGCTTCAGAAATAAATCATTTGCCAGGGATGGCTGCCTCAGAAGGCATGCAAGAACTGCAGTGTATGTCTCAACAGAATTATAGCAAAGACCTAAGTTATACAAGACGTACTGAAAAAAAGACCTGGCAAATAAGACAGAACTGCAGAATCCCTACCTGAAAGGAGCCTTTCTTCTATTAATGAACCAAGTGGATAATCTTCTACATTTCATTCACGTATTATGCTTCATGGCCTCTTTTCTTACAGTGGGCATGCCCACGGAAAATAGATGCTTAACAGGAATAACAACCAAACTATTCAGGATGCCACTATAAACCCATTTAGGTTCAGGTGAACACAGCAAATAGAATGCTGGGCAATTAGTAATAGTTGCTGTGGTGGGAAACAAGGCAGCTTCTTTGCCAACCATAACATCATAGAAAACCAGTGCTGTTTCAGTCAGAATGGCATTAAAACCCAATGGATCCCTCCAATATTCCTTGTGCAATATGTTCAATGGGGAGGTAAGTGTACTGAAAAAGGTTCTTCCAAGGATAGGGGAAAAACAGTCAATACCCCAAGTATCATCATCTGGCAGTCTAGAAAGTACATTTGTGTACACTTACCATAATTGTAGATGTTAGAGTGTATTCACTGTTGCAGTCATCACTCGTGAGTTATCCATGCTGGGTAACCTTTGGCTGGCCCGAATACCACAGTAGAGGATTTCTCTCCTGCATCGGCTGTTCAGAGACTGTGGCTGACGTCAGGGCAATAAAGGGTGACAGCCAACGCCACCAACATCAGTTTTTCTTGCCCCCCAATAGTCAGGATCCCCTAAGAGGATATAGAAATAAGGGGGAAGGTGGGAGGGAAACAGGACTGCAACAGTGAATACACTTTACATTTATGGTAAGTGTACACAACTGTACTATGTTCTTTGTGTTTCACTGTTGCAGTCATCATTTGTAGGAAGATTCCCAAAGCTGAGAAAGTAGGTGGAGCCATGTTATATAAGTTATGGGGATGCTAGCATCCCCTGCAAAACTGCAGATGCAAATCCTGCCCTGGTTTTGGAGAATGTAGCCAGCTGGTAGTGCTTAGTGAAAGTGTGCATAGATGTCCATGTACCAGCCTCCAGGATATCCTTGGTAGGAATCCCCCTCAGGAAGGCCGTGGAAGTAGAGGCTGCTCTAGTGGAGTGAGATCTGATGAATTAAGGGGGAAGGTGGGAGGGAAACAGGACTGCAACAGTGAATACACTTTACATTTATGGTAAGTGTACACAACTGTACTATGTTCTTTGCGTTTCACTGTTGCAGTCATCATTTGTAGGAAGATTCCCAAAGCTGAGAAAGTAGGTGGAGCCATGTTATATAGGTTATGGGGATGCTAGCATCCCCTGCAAAACTGCAGATGCAAATCCTGCCCTGGTTTTGGAGAATGTAGCCAGCTGGTAGTGCTTAGTGAAAGTGTGCATAGATGTCCATGTACCAGCCTCCAGGATATCCTTGGTAGGAATCCCCCTCAGGAAGGCCGTGGAAGTAGAGGCTGCTCTAGTGGAGTGAGATCTGATGAATTTAGGTACTCTTTCCATGGAAGACATACCAGAAATTTATGCAATGAGAGAGCCATTTGGAAATGGTCTGCTCTGTAATGGGTTTCGCCTCTGCCCCAGGGGCAAACAAAACCAGGAGCTGGTCAGTTCTTCCTGACTGATTTGCTCCTGTCAAGTTAAAATCTCAGTTGTCTGTGTACATCCAGGCTATGCAGAATTCTTTCTCCTTTACTGGTAGGTTTTGGAAAGAAAGTAGGTAGGTGAATGGTCTGGTTGAGGGTTACCTCAGAGACCACCTTAGGCATAAAGGAGGGGTTGGGTCTCAGAGCGACCCTGTCTGCATGGAAAATGATGAAGGGCTCAGTGGCCATTATGGCCTGGAGCTCAGATACCCTCCTGGCAGAAGTGATGGCTAGCAAGAAAGCAATTTTCCAAGAGAGGTACTTGAGATTGGCTGAGGATGCTGGTTCAAAAGTGGGTAGAGTCAACTTTTCCAAAACGAAGTTTATATCCCAAGCTGGTGCAGCTGGCCTTCTAGGTGGTCTGATGTGAGCCACACCTCTGAGGAGCTGTTTTAAGAGGTGCTGAGAAAACAAGGGCTGCTCCGCCTGAACATGGGCCGATACAGCTGAAACATGAGTCTTGATAGAGGAGTAGGACAACCCCTTTTCTAGAGGCTCTACCAGGTAGTCCACAACCAGTGTTAAAGTGGCACTGGCGCTGTCTGCGCCTCTGCTGCTACACCAGTAGGTGAACCTTTTCCATTTTGCTGAATAAGATTTTCTGGTGCTGGGTCTACAGGCCTCCTTAATAATGTCCAACACTTGATTGCTGATGGCTGCAGTGTTATCTGCCTTTGAGGACTCAACCATGCGGTTGAGTGTGGCCAGGCCTGGGGGCATTAGCTTCCCTCTCTGTTGTGTGAGAAGGTCTGTGGAGGCGGGTAGGGGGATGGGAGGGTGCATGCTCAGACTGAGAACCATGGGGTACCAGTGCTGCCTTGGCCAGTCTGTGGCAATTAGAACCGGCCCTACCTCTCTGATCTTGAGTAGCACCCTGGGTGCCAGAGGTAGTGGGGGGAAATTGCACACAAACAGGCTGCCCCAATGGAAGGAGAGGGCGTCCACCCTCCAAGCTTCTGGGTGAAACTCTCTTGAGCAAAATTTGCTTAGCTGGCGGTTCTGGTAGCAAAAAAGTCTAAGTCTGCTTTCCCCCAGATTTGACTGATTTTTAGGAAGGTCTCCCTGTGCAACGGCCACTCATGGGGATTCAGGAGTTTTCTGCTTAATTGGTCTGCCAGGGTGTTTTTTTTTCCCTGGAATGTATTGTGTTATCAGATGCAGTCCCAGGTTTGAGGCTGACTGCCAGATTTTCATAGCTAAGCAACACAGGGGGTAAGAATGGATGCCCTCTTGTTTGCTGATGTACCACATGACAGTTGTATTTGTCTGTCTTGGTTAAAAGGTCTCCTGGTGACTGATGTTCTTGATATGTTAGAATTGCTCTGTGTACTGCTAGCATTTCTTTCAGGTTGATAGGAAGACCCTGAACCTCCTGTTCCCAAAAGGTCTGAGTTCGCAGTGTTCCTTTGTGAGCTCCCCAGGCAATGTCTGAGGTGTCTGTGGTTATAGTTTGGCCGTGTGGCTGAAGGACAAAGGGAAGGCCCTTGCAGAGTTTGCAAGCCTTGGCCAACCATAGGAACTCCTTCCCCAAACAAGGAATCAAGGGGAGTTGATGTTCCAGTGACTGGGAGTGCTGGCACCAGTGAATCCTTAGGTACCATTGCAATTTTCTCATGTGTAGCCTGGCAAGGGAGGCCATGAATCCCAGGGCTTGCAGGGTTTTTCTGGCAGTAAGGTGGGTTTTGTGTGCCAACTGGGTGAAGTACGACTTGTAGGAAGGGCTGCTTCTGTGGAGGGAAGAGGGTCATTTGTGCTGAGGTGTCTAGAAGGGTCCCCAGGAAGGTAATCCTTCATTTGAGCTGTACATGGAACTTCTCCAGATTGATGGTGAATCCCAGGGAGGTTAGTAGGGCTTGGCCAAAGGAGAGGTCCTACAGGAGTTTTTCCTTGGTTTCTGCCTGTATGAGGCAGTCGTCGAGATAGGGATAATTGTGTTTGCCCTTCTGTCTGCAAAATGCAATGAGTGGAGCCAGGCACTTGGTAAAGACTCTGGGAGCAGTGGATAAGCCAAAGGGCAGAGCAGATAACTGAAAGTATTGGAATCCTGATCTGAATGAAGGGATAGGGAGGGTGGCTTAATGTCTAAGGTGTTTGCCTTACAAACACAAGGTGCAGGGTCTGAGACTCACAAGGGATAATTGGCTAGGCTTAAAATGGCTCTCAAGGGCAGTTAGCTTAGTACTAAACTCTGAACCTATGAATCGTAGGCAACTCCTGCAGGACTATCTGATAGGAATATGTAGGTATGCATCCTTCAGATCTGGGGTCACTAACCAGGCTTGTGGCAGGAGCATAGGTAGTCATTTTTGTAGTCAGCATCTTGAATTTTGGAACCAGGAGGGACATATTCAGGGTGGAGAGGTCTAGGATTGGGCATCAGGTGCCCTCTTTTCTGGGAAACAGGAACAGTTGAATAAAATCCTTTTCTGGTCTGTTCCTTTGGTACCTGTTCTACAGCACCCTGGGCATAAAGCTTTCTGATCTGACAAATAGCTTCTGTCCTCTAATTTGCAGGGACATCTGGACAACCCGACCTTTTTGGCTTTTCTCTGAAATAGGATCTGTACCCACTGGTAATAATTTTCAGGACCTATAGATCTGAGGTGATGGCCTGCCAGTTTTCTAGGAAGAGGGAAAGTCTTCCTCCTAGCCTGTTTGGTGACATGAGGAGCAGAGGGTTGGGGACTGTGTCACTGAGAGTCCTTGGAAAAGGGGGTTGGGTTTAGAACTCCCTTGCCTAGGAGCAGCAGTGAATCACTGCCTGGGTCTTTGTTGGCCATGGGACTGATGTCTAGGGGTTCTGCCTCTGCATCCCTTTCTCTGGATTGGTTTTGTCTGAGAGGGACAGGACCAGTGTTTAGTGGGGAAGTTCCTGCTGAACCTGGGAGGTTGTACCTGTAAGAAGTCCTTGACAGTTTGCATGGACTTTTCTTTGTCCTCCATTTTTTAATGACCTCTTCTGCTTTAGGGCCAAACAACTGGTCTTTATATAAGGGGGCATCTAGCAGCTTGGATTTTACCTGATCAGGCAAAGGCAGCTCCTTTAAACAGGCATGCCTCCTGATTACAGAGCCTGTGACTGCAGCCCTGGTAGAAGCTTCTAAGATATCAAAACCACAATGCAAGGAGTGTTTGGCTACCTGAGAGCTAGAATGTATGAGGTCTGCTAATTCTCTGGAAGTACTATTATCAGGAATGGAAGATAACTTCAACTTCTGTTTAATCAGTTCGAGGACATTCTGCTGGAATTTCAGTACATGAAATTGACAGTTTAAGGCTCTTACAGCTAAAGTGGCTGAAATGTATACATTTTATGACATTCTTTCTAAAGCTCTGCTTTCTTTATAAGATGGGACGGGATTTTTTAGGGCCTTGGGTAATGACTTCAGGGTCTGCAGAAGGGTTTTTGAAAAGATATTTGTGGGTGTCTTGCATCCTGTAATATCTGTCTGGTTTGAATCTGGTGAAAGGGCAGATTCTAGTAAAACATCCTCCACTACATCCAGGATAGGCAAAATGGCCAGAGGTTTATGCTGGGGCAGGTCAAGGAACTCTCTCAGTCTCTTCTTATACTGAGGGTAATCCTGGGCTTCCCACTGAAAGTGTTCTCTGAGGGAATTTAAGGTTTTCCCAAAAGAAAGTTCCTGGGGGGGGGGGGGCAGATGGAATGGGGTCAACAGCATCACAGTCCTCAAATGCTGCAAAGGGCTGGTCTTCCATGTCTGACTCTGACTCTTCAAGGACAGATTCTTCTGAGCCCTGGTTAGTGAGGACATCAGGGGAGGTGTCCCTTTTTCTATTGGCTGGAGTGGGAGGGTGGTGCTGGCTTCCCCTAATAAGAGTCATCAAGTCTTCTGCCATTCGGAGCAGTTGCTGCGACTGAGGGGCAGCCTGGCTAGGTATAGGTCGGTAGCTGGATCCTTGGGGAGGGACCTTTTTGGAGGTAGTCTTAGGTTTGGGCCTGGATGGGTCTGCAGTCTTACACAAAGTGAGTTTAACCGGCGGCATTGTCGTCGATCTGAGCCTGGCTTCGGTAGTCAGAGGTGTCTCAACGGAAGCCAGTGCCTGCAAAGTGGCTCAGGACCCGACCATGTGAGAATGAGGGAACATACCGGCAGGGGGAGGTGGATCCAGTGATGTACTGGACTCCGGACGGGTCTCGGTAGAGGCCTGCCACGGTTCCTCGGCTGGGGTCAGGGGCTGCGAAGGCAGCTCACTGAGTTCAGCTGTAGCACTTATTTGAAAAATACCACACTTTTGACCTGAGTCATCAGAGGGCCTAACTTATACAGGCCTATCATATTTTCCTTGTCTTTCTTCTTTCTAGGTAAGACAGTAGCCGGTTGAGAGACCAACACCATATCGTGTTGAGGAAAAGGCTCACTAAAATGCCTAGCTACAATTTCAGCTCTTCTTCTTATGGTTCTAGCATTAAACAGGGCAAAGAACTGACACCCGGGGGCATCGTGGTCTGGGCCTAAACAAGTGATGCAGGGAGAATGTAAGCCTCAGTGTGGGACCTGCTTTCCACAACTGAGACAATTATTGACTTTTTCTGACATCGGTAAAAACAAGAAAATGTTCCCCAATGTGGTACTTACCGTTAGACTGTTTTTTTTTCACTCTGGCAACAGCTGACCGACGCACTCATAAAACTGCTTTTGCTTCAGGCTCCACTGCAAGAAAGACTGATGTAATGGCATTGGCTGTCACCCTTTATAGCCCTGACAATCTGATGTCAGCCACAGTCTCTTGAACAGCTAACGCAGGAGGGAAATCCTTTACTCTGGTATTCAGGACGGCTGAAGGCTACCCAGCAGGGATAACCCACAAGTGATGACTGCAAAAGTGAAACACGAAGAACATCACCACCTGGTAAAGCTGGTGGTTTATAGAAGAAGTGAAGATGTCAGTGTTTGGTATCCCCTACTTATTTATCGTCAAACTATTTATCAGAGGCCTAAACATCTTTTTTAACTGCCACTCATGTTCCCCTAAAGAGTCCAGCTGAGGCTGTCCATTATCTTGTTGACTTCCAAGGGGTATATGCCTCCTTCAGTGTCATGCTTGCTTGTGCAGCCAAGTCCAAAGGTTGCAGTGAGACTTCACGGGAGATATGAAAGAGCATCACCCTGCCTTATGCAAACAGTCACTGTCATACTGGCCACAGTAACCAAAAGTCTCCCTCATTTCCACAAGGTTTTGAAAGCCCTAATGGACAGAATGACTGCCAACCTCTCCTTTAATTCATGGGTACTTTAATTTGGAAGTAGGTCAAAGTGGTCTGGACCATTTAAAACTCCAAGTAGGTCTCCCCGTGACAAAGGCCTCAGTCATTAATGCTCGATTGTGCTTGGGCAGGGAAAGGGGTAGACTATCATTCACTTGGACCTGTACAGTCCCCCAAGCAAACTCTTTCTTCTCTCTAAATATACTGTAGAACTGTAAAGGTCCTAGCCAGGAGCTCTGCAAATCCTGGTCCTACTGATCATTCAGGTACCACTGGATCTTTCTTATATTTCATGTAAATCCCTGCTACAGGTACCATTAAGAATGCCTAATGCCATGAAGCCTAGGGCCTTGAAAAATGATCTGATACAGACACTTTTTGTAGCTATAGGAGGAAACTTGTTTTCCAGCGGAAGATAAAAAATTGCATTTTGTGGTATTCATTGTAGCCCTGAAGAACACTTTGGTAATGTATGGGGTGGAACTCACTTCCTGTAGGCTGAAAGAGATTGCTAGCTTCCAGACAAAAGACAAAAGTTAGTCATTTGTAGTTCTTCCCTGGTCAATCAATGCTAGGGCCTGAAGGAAACAATCATCCAGATAAGCAAAGATGTGCATCCTTGTGTCCTTTAGATAATATACTGCTAACATCAGGCATTTGGTGAACACTCTGTCTTCAGTACAAAGATCAAAGGTCAAGGAGATTTATGGGAAAAGACAGTCTCTTGCCCTGAGTCTTTAAACATTTTATGTGGTCCTTACAGATCACAACATGGAGGTATACATATTTTACACCTAGAGCCTTTAGAAGGATTATGGGTATAAGCGGAGATAAGGGGGACATCAGGGCAAGCATTCTAAAGAGAATAAACTTTGAGAGGTCCAAGATCAGCCCAGCCTCCAATGCTGTCTTTTGTTGGAGGGGAAATATCCTAAAATAACAAACTGACCATTTTCCTTGGGAAATACCTCTGACTCCATACTGCAGAAGTTTCTTGAGACAAGGAAGCATCAGTTCTACGTCCACCTGTGGAATGGGATGCCACCTAAGTGTCATGGGAATTGACATACGGAGATGGTTGGAAAGTAAGAGTAAGGCTTCTAGCTGAATCACAACTGGTCAGCAAGGCCAGCTGGGTTGTTTCCTGTAACTCTACCAAACTTGCCTTTCTTATTCCCCTGCTATTTTTTTGTTTGTTTTGTTTTCAAATACATTCTTGTTCCTAGTCTATTGGTAATTAGTCTGGAACTTGTGGAATGGCTCAGGCTTCAATGAAATTCATTAACATGAAGTGTGGGGGGATGAAAAACTTGTTTAACAATTCGATATTTTCTCCTTTTTCCTCTAATTTTTTTGGTGGGTTAAAGTGGGTTCCCAATCAAGAAATTTCTGGTGAAAGCTGCATTTTGTAATTTCCCCTTTTTCATCTTGTGAGAGTGACTGAATTCCTGGCCACGTGTACCCCCTTAAGAACAACTTCACTGAGAAAACAATGGAGGCTGCTTCTGCTGCATCATAGCCACATTTAATCATCCTTTTCTACACTTTCTTAATAATAACAGAAAGTTCAGAAATCTGTAACTTCAGGGGATGCATTTTTAATTTTCCCCTATTCTGTCCTCTATTTACTTTAGGACATTGTCCTGGTATTTGACAATGTGCATCTGGCAACAAACAGCCACAAGGGTCACTGTAGCTAACATGCAGATTTTTTCTTATCTGTCCAAGACTATTCCACCTTCTTTGCCAAACGGCCCGGAACGAATATGGAGCATTTAGCTCCATCCAGAGTGATCATAACAGGGTCTGTAAAGTCTTTTCTTTTGTTTTTTTTTTGTTTTTTTTTACAAGTACTGGCAGCCCTGTTGGACCATATGGAATCAGTTAGTCTTCATGGGGGATGAAGTTGAGAGCCCCTTTACAGGAACACTACCAAAAAGGCATTCATAGATTTAAGGATAGGTACTAGGCTATCTGCCCGAAGGCATTTATAAGCCTAGCCGGAATGTGTTGGCTTTCGCCGCCCCCTTAGATTAGTTCCCTGTCTCTGTCCAGCAGAGCCATTGAAGTGATCTCTGGGGTAAACTTTCTGTTTCCCATCCACTCGGCAAGGTTTCTCTTGAAGAGGGTTAGTGAGGAGTTCTGCCTAATGTAGATTGGAATCTTGTTCCAGAGCATGGGAAGTCTCTGGGACAGGCATCTATCCCTCCAGCACGTCCTACTTATTGTTGTGGGGAGGTTTAGATCCCTGGAGCATATGGCTCGAGGGGATATGGTTTTCTTTAGGTGGAGCATGTCCATCAATTCTGGGTTGGACATGACCTTGTATGTCAGGCACAGATCACCTATGAGTAGGCAGTATGCAACTGAGTACAACTGGAGTTTCTTTAGTCGAGCTGCATAGGGCATCTGCTTGAGGCCAGTGATCCTCTTGGTGAGATACTTCTGTGGTCTTTCCAGTTGTTGCAGGTGTCTTGTAAGGTACATCCCAAATGGGGCATTGTACTCTATGATGGGTCTGATGAGTGATGCGTACAGGGGCCCAATGACCTCTTTTGATCTGGATGCAAACCCTTTTGTGATTAGGTGGGCCACATAGAAGGATTTTCTAACCACTTTGGCAATGTGATTATTAAATGAGAGGGTACTATCTACTGGTGTCTCCACATCCCTTATTATATCTTCCGTATTTAGGAGGCTACCACCTATGTGGTAGTTTGTGAGTACTTTGTTTTCTCCAAAGCGAATGACTATGCATTTTTTGGCATTTAGCTTGAGGCCACGGTTTTGTCACTAGGTATCTGTCTCAGTGAGACTCTTTTGGAGGATCTCTGTGTCAGCCGGAGAGTCAATTATAGCCCCTAGTTTGCAGTCGTCTGCAAACTTGGTCAGCCATTGTCCTCCTGTGCCTGCCTGTACCTCTGAGAAGTATATGCCGAACAGGAGGGGTGTCCTAGGACTGTACCCTGGGGAACGCCACTTGTAGCCGGTTTAGAGTCAGACCTAGCTCCCGCAACTCTTACAATGTGGGTTCTGTCCGTGAGCCAGGTGGTAACCCATCTCGTGACGTAGGGGTTTATGTTCAATCTGGTGAGCTTGTCTATAATACCTCAGTGGGGAATGGTGTTGAAGGCCTTTGCAAGGTCTAGGTAGGCTGTGTGGACCACCTTTCCCTCGTCTATAGCCTTGGTTAACCGTCTCAAAGAAGTCCACCAGATTTAGGATGCATGATCTGTCCTTAACAAAGCCGAACTGGGTAGGGTCCAGTGTTTGGAGATTCCCATTGTCTCTGTTAATGAGATCCATGATGATGCGCTCCATAGCTTTGCAGACCAAGCTAGTCAGGCTTATAGGGTGATAGTTCCTGGGGTCCGTTGGGGCTCCAACTTTGTGGAGCGGAATAACCGTTGCTGTGCGCCACTCTGTGGGCATGTAGCCTGTGAAGAGGCTGAGTTTAAACAGTGTGTTTAGGTGAGGGGTTAGTTCATCTTTGAGCTCGTGTAGGACGCAGCCTGGGACACTGTCCGGTCCGGTCCCACTGATGCTGTGTTTTTGGCTTTGGAGAGGGCTGTTTTAACCTGAGTGCCTGTGATTTCAGGGGCACTACATTCTTCTGGTATAGTCATGGGCCCTTTTGTGGGTGAAGTTTGCACTGAACCTGTCTGCCAGGATGTTGGCTATATTGGTCGATTCAGTGTATTTTGTGCCATTCTGCACTAACTCCGAGCAGATCTGAGAATTGCCACTTAGATTCTTGACATAGCTAAAGAATGCCTTGTGGTTATCTTTGGGGTCCATGGCAATTTTTCTTTCGAAACTAGCCTTGGATGATTTTATGAGGGAACGTAGTTTCTTGCCGATACTGATCAGGGATATCTTCCTCCCTAGGGATTTTACTCTTTTCTGTACTAGTTTCCTCCTTCTATTGTACAGCTTGTTTATGGCAGGGGTCCTTTCCTTGGAGAAGTGAGTCTTGGTTTTGTTTGGGATAGCACGATCCATGCAATCTTGTAGGTGCCTGTAGAGTGCATTAGTAAAGGATTTTGCAGCTTGGACAGCGTTATCCTTTAGCATGGGGGCTTTGAAACTTCCCACCTCGGTCTTAAGTAATGTGAAGTTTGCTTTTGAAAAGTTTTTCACGGTGGTTTCTTTGACCGGGGGTGGTGGCAGAATGTGGATATCCAGAGTGATTAGTTTATGGTCAGATCTAACCAGTGAGGGGTTGACCTCCGGTATGGAACACCGGTCGCCCATGTTGGTGATGACCAGGTCTAATATGTTGTCACCTCTGGTGGGGGTGTTGACCAGTTGATCCAGGGCATTTGAGTTTATAAATTCTAGGAAATGTTGGGCAAGGGAGTTTGTAATTGAGTAGTTCTCCCAGTTAATGTTTGGGTAATTGAAATCACCCAATATTAGGGTGTTTGGTAGGACCTTTAGGTTTCCCATTGTTTCCAGGAATGTGGATTGGGGGTCCTGGGACATGGTGGGTGATCTGTAGCAAGCTATAATTTGAATAGCAGTTTTGCCCGTTGTTAATTGCACGTGGATGATCTCTGAAGCATCGTGCTGTGCCACTAACTTGGAGTTGTGGGTTTCCTTGATGAATATGGATACTCCCCTGCCTTTTGTATTTCGGTCTGGGTTTTGTGGCCGAAATGTATGGTATGAGTTGTAGCCTGGTAGTGCTAGGGTGCTCTCTGGAGCCTTAAACCAGGTTTCTGTTACTGCACATATATCAATTTTCTCCATACTGAGGAGTGCCTCGAGTGCATGCATTTTGAGGTTTAGACTACTGGCAATGAATAGCATTACCCTCAGTTTTTGTTACTTGTGCTATTTATGGCGGCAGGTTTGTCTTTTGAACCTTGCCTAAAAAAGGCACTATGGAGGTGGCAAGAGCCTTGGCCAGTATTCGAAAGCCTAAGGGTGACAGGTACAAGCCGTCTCTAGAGAAGCAGCGTGGCTTGTCGAGCATGTCATCCCAGGCTGACAGACTATGGATCCCCTTTGAATGACACTAGAAGCTTAGCCAGTTGTTGAAATTGATAATTTTTTTCTTTATACTGTGGTATCATTCTTGCTGAGGGCAGGATGCTACTCAGGGTCAGGGTCAGGGTCATACCAGCCTGGGCTACATGATCAGAGAGCTTCTCCATGTCTCTTTTCATGTAGTCCAGGGAGGTACGGCTCAGGTCATTCACACCAACATGGACAATGACAGAGTCATATTTGTACCTGTTCTGGAGTGACCTGAGTGCTTGTGTTATGTGGCGGATCCTGGCACCCGACAGGCAGCTAACAGTAACCTTCTCCTTGTTCAGCCTAGTGAGTGGGAAGTCAGTGTGCCTGACTATAGAGTCATCTATTACTAGTGGGTTGGGCATGTTATTTTGCCTTAAGGGCTGTGATTGCGTGGCACACTGGTTTTGTGAAGTGTGTGTTTCATGGTTTGTGTTGGGGGGTGGAGGTTGCTTGGATGTCTGCTTTGGAGGTCACTGTTGCTTTTGCAGATTTTTATTTAGAGCCTCCGAGTATGTTTTCTTATATTTATGTGTGTTTTTTGCTGGTGCTGGTTTCATAGGTCTATGTGAGACTGGTAGTGTGATGCAAGTAATTCCCTTCTCCTCCTGACTGCCTGGTCCAGTCTTGGGTTGAGAGAGCTTAGCCTCCAGTTTGGCTGTATAATTGCATCTCTCGTATGTATTAGTGTTTGGTGGAAGGAGGAGAGGGTTGTGTGTGTACATGAAGCAATTGTAACATTGCCTCAAAATGCCCAGATTCACCAGTTGGACTGGAGAGTACACCTGAAACTGCCCTTTGGACATGCCTGGATAGGTACAGTGAACTGTTTCTCTAAAGTAAAGGTCTCAGTACCTTTTCTAAGTGTCCTACATCTCCCGTGTTTCCCACTTAAAACTGTTCCCTGACTAACAGATTTCACTGGAAGGTAAATTTTCAGTGGTGCACAAGACAATATAGACTTTCAGCCAGATGTCCCCCTACAACTAACTCCCACATACATGAAATTCTACTGCAAAAGTAATCCACATGAAGAACAATTGTATCTCATTTGATACTTTTTTTGACACTCACTCCAACTCTTCCTCCTATCAATGCTGCATTTCCAAGACACTTCCTATTCCATCCAGACCAGAAACATTAATGAGGGAAGTACACATTTCTTTTAACTGTTTCAGATAAAAATATATGAACTCCCCTCTTCCAAATTAGCAAATATTCTGGAAATTGTAAGCTACTCCCATACACTACCTAGTCACATTTCCCTCCTTATGAGAAACACTTACTCATAGAAGTGGCACTTGGAGATGGAGAGGAAAGTGCAATCCCGGTGTGCTCTGATACTGAAGATAAGTGGTTCTCCTGTGAGAACAGCAAGATGACCAACCAGTTCTCCTGGATGTGTGATGAATAGGCAAGTCTCCTCCTCACGATCAATCATGCGCTGGTAAACATGCAGCAAGCCAGATATTACAAAGCGAATATTCACATCCTGACCAAACAGGGAAAGAGAAAAAAACTGAAGATTAGTATATACAGAGGTGTTCACTAATATTTTTAAAAGTACCGCTACTACCACTGCTCCCCAGTCGGCAGCTCATATACAGAAATATGTCATTTTCTTAATGCAGAGTGTTTCTGCAAGCCTTCATACATCACCTCATGTACATGGCAATTCAAGTGAAACCCAGAGGCCAACTAAACAGCAGAACACCTGAATCATTAAACATACTGCACTATGCAGAGAAAAATCCAAAGATGACAGTGACAGTACACAGATTCTGAGTGGATCTTTTTCAATTCCTTCTATTTAAAGAAAATCTATAGTAAATTATGACTGCTAAAATAACTCAGAAATCACGCCTCTTCAATATGCTGTAAAAAAAAAAAATACAACATTGTACCTTTATCACTCCAGCTATAATTATTAATTTATTTGGTTTTCTTAACTGGGTTAGAGCACTGATCACAAGCAACCAATTTCAATCTTAGTCAGGGAAAGAAGAATACAACAATACAGTGGCAATATAGAAAAAAGAATGTTACAAGTTTAAAGAAGTAGCTTCATATTAAACTGCAGTAACATACCATACCATGTTGATAATACTCCATCTGGTCAGGGATCTAGGTACCCACACAGACAGTAGCCTTACCTTCAATACCCATATGGACACAGTGGTGAGGAAATCCTTTTATGTTGCACAACTTATAAGTAAGGCCATGTAGGTCCAAGAGGACATTATCCCATTATACTCCACCCTTAACAGCCCAATCATAGAAAAAATGCTCCCTTTGGTATGTACCTGACCAGGCGTATGCAGCAACTAGAGCGACCTCAGAGGTTCCTTACAAAAATAATACAAGGCGTAACAAGCCTGCCTTATGCAGAATGCCTTAAAGTCTTTTCCCTCTACTCAGTTTCCTATAGATTGCTAAGAGGTGATCTATGTCTGGCTTACAAAGCATCTGCAAAACCCACACTTATGAATCTCCTCTATATTTATAAGTCAAAGTATACTAGAAATACAAGGTCTAGGGACTTGAATTGTGTTTGTGAGTTGAACAGAACATGCTGGAGAGGCAGATATGTGTCCCAGAGACTGCTCTTCCTATGGAACAGGCTTCCCATCCATGTGAAGCTGAGTTCATCTGTTACCCAGTTTAAGTGCAACCTAGACCAGTGGATGGGGAATAGGAAATTTACACTTTGCCTGGCACTCATGTCCCTTATGCAGAAAGAGAGAGCTTATAAATGCCTGGCTCTCGATATCTTATTAGTTTTTCAGGAAAACTTGGCTAGGCTTAGAAAGGCTCTCCCGGGTCGTTAGCCTAGTAAATTATGAATCAATACAATTACACAGTAAATGGACACTGGTATTCAGAAAGTGCAACCTGAGTGGACAAACCAGTCAGCGTGCTCACTGTAAATAGAGCGTTCTCCAAGGGAAGGAGTTCCAACAATTCTCTCTCTCATTGCCACAGAGTAAAGATTTGAAAATGTAAAAAACAAATTCCGTTGCTTAAAGTGCCCCACTGCATACTTCGCTATCCCTTACCTCCCAAAATGGAGATATCTTACTGCTTAGTAACTACAGAAATCTAGGCAGACAGAAGTAGACATTGAGAGGGGTTGTGGTGGAGGTATGCAAGCTGGGAATGAGGTGGAATCAGGTTATATGGTTAAAGCCCTTCACCTTTACTTATAATTGTTTTGGCATAAGAACTCTAATCTCCAGATTTCATCAGCTATGCAAAGTCTCACTTCACACAGAACAGTCACTTGCTGTTATGTGCTATTTTCAATATATAGCTGTTAACAGCATTTTTCTTCAATTCACTGGCATTGCGTATGCATGAGATCTTTTATTAGGCCAGTCTGTTTCTTTTTTCTTCAAGTTTAGTACTCCTGCTGTTACAGCTAACCTTTACCCATCATCATTTTGATGACACTACTTGAAATCTTTTTGCAGAGTTTCACTATTTGTGCTTTTTAGCTTAGATTTGTAATTGGTAAATTGCCTTTCAATGCCTTGTGCAAACTTGGCAGGTGTGTGTGTGTGTGCGCGGACTCACGTGGGGTCTGTATTAGATCACCGAACGCTTAAAAAAGCGAATGGTGATTAATCGACCCTATGTAAGCGAAAGCTTAAAATATTGAAGCAACAGAAACCTGAACTCTTTACTAGGGAAAGAATTTGGTTGTCCGTTTCTGTTGCTTCGGTATTTTCAGTGCTGTGGTGGAAAGTTACGGGTCGGGTTCAGGTAAGTGTGCGATTGTGTGGATGTGAGTGTTAGGGCGGGTTAGGTGTGTTAGGGTTAGGGCACGGGTTAGGTATGTGTGCGATTGTGTGGACGTGAGGGTTAAGGCGGGTTAGGTGAGTTAGGGAGCGGGTGAGGTGAGTGTGCGATAGTGACGGACCTTAAGGTTAGGGTTAAGGTAATAGTTAGTGGTGTGTGTATAGTTTAGTGTTGGGTTAGGTGTAAGATTTTAGGTGTATGTGTGTGGATTGCTGTTTGTTTGGTGTGCTTGTGTTGTGTGTATGTGTTTTGGAACAGCGATTTTTTTCCCTAGGAAAAAAAAAATCGCTGTTCTGACAGTTCGAGATTGAAAGCTTTCACTTACATAGGGTCGATTAATCACCATTCGCTTTTTTAAGCATTCGGTGATACAGACCCCTCACGTGCCAGTCTGTATTACTTCTTATAGGTTCATAGGATAGTACTAGGATGGTACTAGGCTATTGGCCCAAGGGCCTACGTAAGCCTAGCCAACAAGGTTCCCTGGCTTACGCCACTCAAGAAAGTTATTTTCCTGTGCCACTGTCGAGCAGAGACACAGAAGTGATCCCCGGGGTGTATTTCCTATTTCCCATCCACTCATCAAGATTTTTCTTGAAGAGTGCTAATGAAGAACTTTGCTTGACATAGATGGGTAGCCTGTTCCAGAGTATGGGAAGTCTCTTTTGCAAGTAATCTCTTTTCTCATTATGGCAACAGTTTTCTTGCCATTTGAGATCATGAAAAACTAGGACTCCAAAGAGTCTGCAGAGAATTTAGAAAGTGAAAATGCAGAGTTAAGAGACCCTCTACAGAATCATTGTGTATAGGGTTTTTACTACCAAGTCTGACATTCCCAGTAATCAAATGAAATAAGTAAGCAAATAAATGTATTTCAGGTCCAGATGTTCTACTTTAGTACAGCTGGTCTATTCAAAGTTGTAGCGAACATTCACTTCAATGAAGCACATGTGGTCTCAGGTCCCCTCACGCACTAACAATGGAGTGCTTTGAGCTCCTTCACTGCCAGGTTTTACTGCCCATACCCCTTTTCTTTCCTCACTCTGTACAGTTCAGATCCTGGTTTGTGTTTAAACGGTGAATTTCCCCTTAATGTTTTGGGTTGAAGTTGAGGAGTATAGTTTAGGACTGACAGTAGCAACGAGTTCAGGACTGTTGCTCTTAATCTCGTATATCTTGATACATGACACTTCCACTGTTGCCAAGCATTCTAACCTTCCACTCTTCAGTGCTTGACACTGCATCTGGGGGTCAAGCAGCCATCAAATGAAGTTGGTCCTAATGCCAATAGGGTCAGCCATTCCGCCCCTAGCCGTGACCTTCAAGCCATTAACACCAAGCCCTCAGAGCTGACCAAAGTGTCAGCGAGAGCTTCAACCCTTTGATATTGAGTTTAATAGCTCAACAAGACAAGAGATTTTGCAGACCCCATTGACATAGGCTACTCTGTATGGACCATCTCTAACAAAGACTTCAATATCTGTGTCATCTATGGGATCACATATCCCAGCACACATGGCCATTCACCCCCCCCTTTTAGGTATCAGTGGTTTCCATGCAGGCAGACTATTTATTATATGTTTATCTGGGCCCAGGGATACTTCATCATCTTCCCAGTCTTTCCTACTGGCAACCCCAAGGAAAGCAAAGTGCAAAACAAATCACTTCAACTTGCCTCTAATGTGTCCCACCTCAGACATGGAAGAGAATAAACAGTTCCCCCCTCCTCAGATTCACTACAGATTACCCAGGTTTGGAGTAATTCTATGAAATTTTTGCATGAAGAAGGACTGACAACAGAACAGATAACCTTTCTAAATCTGAGCTCATACTGGAGAACACCTTTTAGTCATCAATGTCTTATTATTAGATGGATGTCCCACCCACAGGATGGTTTACCTGGTGAAAGAGTCAGCACAGAAGAATCCAAACATAATTGCCTCTATTTATCAAACAGGCTGTCTTCCTTGCTAAGAATGCTTATGACTATGGAACAGCAGATTCATTCATATAACCAAAGCCAGCATCTCAGAACTGCAGAGTTCATCTCAATGAAAAGCAAACTCTATGTGATCACTGAGTTCAATGGAAATGTTCTCTTTCATATGACAAAAATAAAAGCTTTTATGATGACCATGGAGATATTATTCATCTGGGAGTGAACACTATTCATCTGGGAGTGAACACTCTTCATCTGGAGTTCCTGGTATTTCAAAACAAAGGTGTAATCTATGAAGTGCAAGTCACCTTATCCATCAGGTTTCCCTTTGCTGGCTATACTCCAAGGCTACATTCCAAAGTGGATCAGTTGTAGAACTGCCACAGATGCAGTGATCTCTGTTTATGGAGTCAGTGGTGTGAGAACTTACCCTAAAAGTAGATGTCGAATTACTCACTGTTGCAATACTGCTGACAATCAGGAAGTATCCTGCCAAGTATATTATATATCTGGCCAAGTTTACAAAACCTTGGGCTTCTTCCTCTCATGTCATACAACTGACATACAACATATGCAATGTGATGAATAAAGGGGATCCATAGATAAACAGGCTAAAATGGCTGACAGATGGCCCTTGCTAGAAGTGCATGCTAATCCTGAGTTGAACAGCTCACACAAATATTACAGGTATGCCAAGCTGATTTGGAAATGTAAGATTTTCTTACAGCAGATTTTATTACCTACTGTTGCACATTCTGAGAGTAAAGGTGTGTGGAGAAAATTAGATGCCTATCATCCCACAGAGTCAGACTCAATAGTTTTTAGATTTGGATGAATGAGAGAGTCCCTCCATCGTGTGAACAAGTCCATCCTATCGGGTATCTTGTGGTGACTGGCCTTAAGATAAAAAGGAAAAATCAATCTTGTCTAGGCAAAAAGGGAACCATCATCAGCCTTCTCAGATTGTCTTTCTGAATCTTTGGAAGGACCTTTGGAATGAGTGGAAAGGGAGGAAAGGCATATAGGAATTTCCCTTTCCAAGAGATTGATAAGGTGTCTGTTTTACTTCATCCCTGAATGGAACTCTGGAGTAAAACAGCCTAAGCTGTCTGTTCAGAATACAGACAATGAGATCTATCTGGGGAGTTCCTCAATGATGGGCAGTTTGAAGGAAGCCCTCTCTGGTCAGCTTCACTTTAGAAAGGCCTGTCTTTGATCTGCTCAGATAATCTGCCATTGAATTAACTGTTGATAGACTAAGTTGCTTGGGGAAGGAAATTGTGGTGAATGGCAATCACTCAACCTATCACGGCCAGGCTGCAGTTTGTTCCCCTCATTTCTTGACATGCCACACAACTGTGAAATCGTCTGTTAGGCAGTGCAAAGCTCCTGGGAACCAGTGCTGATGGAAAGTTAAAAAAAAAATCAGGGCTTATGTGTTTTCACCTATCTTATTTATTTTGAGCAGACCCCTCTCACTTTTATGTTTATTGAAACAGTTTCTCAGATCAGATCTGAAGCATCTATTGAAACCTTCTGGAAAGGAGAAGGAACCACAAAAGAAATAACTGAACTGAGTGTTTTGAATGGTTTATGGACCATTCAGTTTCTTTGTTCAAGTAAGGAATGAGTGGAATTGGGAAGGACAGAAGTGTGGCAATGTTTACTCTAGATTGTTATGAGATACGACTGAATCTTCCTCATATCTGGAAGGTCTGGCAAAGGGAATCATTGGTATTGTTGGTGCCATGAAGTCCAGAGCTCTCAGAATCTTTCCTGCAGACATAATTTCTAGATTTGAGAAGTTTACTCATTCTAGAAAGCGCTTACTACATTACCTTTTTGCTTCAGTGTGGATTCTTTTCTTCCTTTGTGATTTTAAAGTTGTTTTTTTTTTAATCTAGTTTGTTTAAGGTTAGAAAATTAGAAGTTAGGAACTGGAATTTTTCTGATGGGAGAAGAGTCAGCATGCAGGAAGAATCCAACAGACATCCTAGAAACACTAGGATGTCAGCAGTTTGAAGGGCAGATCTCTCCAAATTTAGAGTGAAACCTAGATGCAGAAAAAGACTGATTACAAATTATAAGTCCTGTACTATTTTCCTTTGACGTGAAGAAGCCTGAATGAAAAATTAATCTAAGTAACTGATGTGTAAACCTTGGATTCTGTAAATGCTAACACAGGGGCCAGAGATTTTGTGAAAACACTTGGTGTTGCAGAAAGACCAAGGGATAAAGAGCGAAGGAGAAACCTGGCAATTATACCCTAAAGCATAAAATCCTGAAAAAAAAGACATTCTGTGATTTGGAAGGATGGGAATGTAAAGGTTGGTGTCCTTCAGACTAAAGCAAGGCAACCAAATACGCCTGGGGGAAATCATAGGAAGTAAGCTTTGTAGAGATAACATCTTGAATTTTGGTATTTTCAGAAATGTGCTTATTGCACATTAAGTCCAAAAAATGTCTCCATGTTCCTTCTTTTCTGGGTACTAGGAGAAATACTAAATAAAACTCCTTTCCTTTCTGACAAGCAGGGTTAGCTTCCATGATTTCCTGATAGAATAACTCTTGCAAGACTGGAAAAACCTGGTGGTGTTGGCTCAAAAGCACCTGAGGGAAAATGGGGAGATATATGTAAGCCTCCCAAATATGTAACAAAATCTAGAAGATTTAGGATCTTTGCTTGGAATTTGTTTACATAGGTATTTTTATACCCCAAGTAGACTCCGACTAATTTTTCCTCAGGTAGACATCAAATGTTAGAGGTGTGATGGGAAAGAAAGAGGTAACTAGGGGCATTTTCTGGGAGTGGAATAAGTTGGTAGACTTTAAAGATTCTCTGCAGACAGTTCTGTCAAAGATATTGGGTGAGCAAATTGGTGTAACTAAGGAAAATATTTTTTTTGAGCTATGATACAGAATCGGAATTGCCAAGACATGGCAAGGCCTTGTTGAATCTAATTATGGTGGCTGCCAGAAAAGCAATAACTAGAAAATGGAAATCAGCATAAACCAACTGTACTAGAAACAGCCAATATAGTAACATAGATAAAACAACTGGAAATAGGATCTTTAGAAAAGGGTAGGAGCAAACTGCATAGGAAAAATGGGAATTGTGGGGGCAATACATGTAGAGGAGGAAAAAGGTTTTAAAGAAGGCAGGATTTGAATAAGCTATGTAATGTTTGACTGACAATGACTAGATAGATTATAAGTGATATATAATGTTTGCAGCTACAGTTGTGTCAGCGTGGTTTGTAATGTATAATGTTTGCAACTGAGATTGTGTTAGTATGGTTTATTTTCATTTGTATAAACATAAGACTGCCTATGCCATACGTGATAATTTAATTAAGATGTTTCTTGTTTAATAACAAAAAAAAGAGGTTAAGTGTTGAATGTGGAATATGACAAAAAATGTCTAAGAATATAAAAAAGCACCTGAGCGATACCTGATGGAATTGGAGGGGAATTCCAGATAAATATGTACCCATGCACCTATTTTGAATGTTTGGCAACAAAGTATCTGCTGTTATCATTCTCCAAATGATGAAATGAAGTTAGGGGGCTTGGCTGAGATGGGGAGAGGGGGCGCAGGAAGGGAAAAGGTAGTCATACGTTACTCTGTTTCTAAGCAATGGTTCTTGCATCCATGTATGCTTTATTTAGGTTTCTACTGCTATATTTTCTTAGAGAATTTTTTTCCCCTTTACTGGGATTTTTGACCATTATTATAAAAATAAGCCAGGTTTAGGGGGATAGTTCCTCTGGAAATTTGGGAATGGAGGAGAGAAAAAGCTCTTTGAAACATTGCATTACCTTCCCTCTTTCTTGCAATTTTTTGGAAAATGTCAGCATAGGCTAGCCCAAACAGATTATCCTCATCTACAGGAACATTTAAAAGTTTAGACTCAATATCATCAATCAAGCACCGAAGACGAAGCCAGGAATACCTACAAAGAACAGAACTAGTAGCTACTGCTCTAAAAAGAGACATTGAGCATCATAACTACATTTGATAGAAAGTCTTGCTACCAAGTGAAGCAGAATTAAACATATTCTGCAAGTCAGTTTTGTTGTCAAGAGTCAGAGATGTCAGAAATTACTTTATTCATGTTGTCAAAACTGGCTAGTAATTTTCTGGTGATGTATGCTTTTGTTATTTATGGCACAGAAAGTAACAGCAGCAGAAGTGTACACCTTCCTTCCATACCTAACCATAGCCCTACTGCTTTTGTCACCTGATAGGGCATTACTAGATGCAGAAGTTTAGAAGCCTTATCAGATTCCACACAGATCACAGTTGGATCAGAGGATGAAGTTTCATACAAATATTTATGAGAATCCAGCACTTTATAAAACCTTATTAATTTTTTTTAGGTGCAAGAGGCTGTCACTCAGGTGTCAGAGAAGCAGACAGAAAGGCATTTTGTAAAGCATCCAACACAGGATGGATTGCAGAAGGCTTAGGGACATCTACATTCAGTAAGTCATATCATCTTTTGGGTGTCAGAAATTGCTACATCAATTTAAGAACAGTGTCACCAAAACGCAGCTCTTTTAGTAGGTCAGGAAAAAAGTGACATCCTGTACCGATTCGTAACCTGTAGGAGACTGGATCTGTGAAGAATAAAACAGACTCAACATCAGAATCTGATGAATCATAAACATGAAGTTGTATCCCCTCCCCCTTTTTGAGAAGTAGAATAAGGAGAGAAAAGGCATTAAGAACACATGGAAAAAGTTGTATTGATGCTGTTGTGGATCTAAAGGAGAAGTGAATGGAACTTAGTTTTCTGTTTACCCTTTTTTGGAATGTCTAAATATACAGAGAGAGAAGAAACAGATCATTTGATGTACCTCCAAAAGGATGCCCATTATGTTCTCTTGGACAAGAATCTGTGGGATACCTACTAGGCCATGACAAACAATCAGCTGAGGTTCCCCTTTACAGCCTTACCTGACATCTGATTGGTCAGCAGAGACGTACCTGAACCCTGCACCTTGTTTAACTTCTGGTGGGGTCTCAACAGAGGCAGCAAAAGCAGTAGTTGAAAGATCGGCAGTCTCATCATGTTCCTTGTCACAGATGTCTGACTCTGACCAAACAAACAAAACTGTTGACTCTTTACATTTCCTAAGATCTTTACATGGTTCCTGAGGGATGTTTGAAAGCAATGAGTCAGAAGCTGTACTTCCTCATGCTTGTTCCATCTGCCTTTTTAATATACAAGAAAAAATGAAAAACATATATACAAGCTGAGGGAAATTAAGCGAGTTCTGATAGTCTGAGATACAAAGGATTTACAGATAGAGCACACCCTGTAATTATGTTCAGCTTCCAAAACAAACACTTAGTATAGTTATCTTCAAAGGGATCAGATGAATGCAGTTAAATGTTATGTCATCTAGGAGAGGGAAATCCAACAATGTTTGCACAAAAATTAGTGAAAATAGGAAGTCTCTCCAAACACAGCTGCTTATCTGCCTACAACAAAGAACTGTCACAAGTCATACAGCTGACAAACGGCAATAACACACAGTTATCCTTAACAGACCGGTGTCAAGAAAATTGTGAAGATTTTCATGCCCATGCATCCTTTACGTACCTACACATAGTCTCATGCATGGGCTGTGGGTAGGACATAAACAGCAAAGAGTCCAAGCTTTTGTAAACTGGGAAAATGTACAGTACCCTTGGCAGGATATTTCCTGACTGTCAGCAATGCTACAACAGTAATTAAATGAAGATCATCTGAAAGAAAAAAAAACAGTCCCAGTTCCTGCAAGAGACAATGATAAAGGAGTTAAAATTGACCCATGGCACCATTCAGTGAAACAATTGCCACAACTTGATAAACCCTCCAGGGAAATTATACATAAACCATTTAACTTTGCTGGCAAGTTAGAATTCTGGGGCCAAAGGGGGGAAACAATTCCTTCTAGAAGGTTAGGCTGTTCCAGGATCATTTTACAGAAGTTGTGGTAAAAAGGTGAGCTTTCTCAAGTGTTAAACACTTCTGCTATAAGAACACTATTTCTACAACTTTTAACTGTCCTGAAAAGATTCTTCATAAGTAGCTTTAACTCATTCACTCCAGAGCAGCTCAGGAAGAGCTGCCTGCTGAATTCCACCATAGGAACAACAGAGCAGCCTGAGCTCATTTTCAGAAAATCCATTTGTAATACTATACAGAAAACAAATGCTCATAACTCTTTAACTATAAGAGCTACACTAAAAATGTAAACGCGAAAGTTGTTCAGCAGACACTGACCTTTCCAACAGTGTAAATGTTGATAGTGCATATCAAAGTCATAATGAAATATTTGGCAAGGAATGCTGATATTGTGCAATTTTTTAAATTTTTTGGAAAAGCAAAGCACAATATCTTGGTCTATGTACCATGCAGACCCATACAATTTGAATTTAATTTGTTAGTATGAATGTCAGCTTTAAAATGATACTTTAACCATAACTGTGTGACACTCCTTTCATGAGATATTCACAGAAATATGATTAGTATATTATTTCTCATAATTGATAAATAAACAAAGCATAATATCTCATCACCTGTAACAGACAGAGCCTACATATCAGTGTAGAAGTTGTGCATCTGAATGTCAGCTTCAAAACGACGCATCATTTGTGTGATTACCATGCTCCCTCGCAAAGATATGGGCATAATAATGAGAAGTATTGTAAATGTATAATTTTCATATTCGTACAAGACTTAAACTGTGATATCTGTACGTGTGTACAGTGCCTAGACACAGTTCTTTTACCATGATGTAAGGAGTAACACTGTCTTCAAAATGATGCATTACTTCACACAATGTGGTGCTCCCTTGCAAAGTTATTTACCAAAATATGAAAAAAATCATAATTTCCATAACCTAAGTCGGAAACAAACTTTGATATCTGCCTATGAGTACAACATACAGGTACCATTCTTTTACCATGTTAGAACTATAAGTAATATTTTCAAAATGAGATATTACTTGGCACATTCAGATGCTCCCTTGCAAAGTTATTTACCAAAATATGAAAAAAATCATAATTTCCATAAGCATAAGTCCAAAACAAACTTTGATATCTGCACATGTGTCAAACATACTGGCATAATTCTTTTACCATATTAGAACCAGCAATACTGTCTTCAAAATGAGATATTACTTGGCACATTCAGATGCTCCCTTGCAAAGTTATTTACCAAAATATGAAAAAAATAATAATTTCCATAACCTAAGTCAGAAACAAACTTTGATATCTGCCTATGAGTACAACATACAGGTACCATTCTTTTACCATGTTAGAACTATAAGTAATCTTTTCAAAATGAGATATTACTTGGCACATTCAGATGCTCCCTTGCAAAGTTATTTACCAAAATATGAAAAAAATCATAATTTCCATAAGCATAAGTCCAAAACAAACTTTGATATCTGCACATGTGTCAAACATACTGGCACAATTCTTTTACCATATTAGAACCAGCAATACTGTCTTCAAAATGAGATATTGCTTGGCACATTCAGATGCTCCCTTGCAAAGTTATTTACCAAAATATGAAAAAAATCATAATTTCCATAACCTAAGTCAGAAACAAACTTTGATATCTGCCTATGAGTACAACATAAAGGTACCATTCTTTTACCATGTTAGAACTATAAGTAATCTTTTCAAAATGAGATATTACTTGGCACATTCAGATGCTCCCTTGCAAAGTTATTTACCAAAATATGAAAAAAATCATAATTTCCATAAGCATAAGTCCAAAACAAACTTTGATATCTGCACATGTGTCAAACATACTGGCACAATTCTTTTACCATATTAGAACCAGCAATACTGTCTTCAAAATGAGATATTGCTTGGCACATTCAGATGCTCCCTTGCAAAGTTATTTACCAAAATATGAAAAAAATCATAATTTCCATAACCTAAGTCAGAAACAAACTTTGATATCTGCCTACGAGTACAACATACAGGTACCATTCTTTTACCATGTTAGAACTATAAGTAATCTTTTCAAAATGAGGTATTACTTAGCACATTCAGATGCTCCCTTGCAAAGTTATTTACCAAAATATGAAAAAAAATCATAATTTTCATAACCATAAGTCTCAAACAAACTTTGATATCTGCACATGTGTCAAACATACTGGCACAATTCTTTTACCATATTAGAACCAGCAATACTGTCTTCAAAATGAGATATAACTTGGTACATTCAGATGCTCCCTTGCAAAGTTATTTACTAAAATATGAAAAAAATCATAATTTCCATAAGAATTATTTGCCAAGCTCAGAGAAATTAATGTTACACAACACATTTCATAATAGTGTTTTACTTACTATACTGGTCTGACTTGGTCATGGGTGTTTTCCATTCTTCTCACAATCATGCATGGCTCTCCTCACGCCATTGTGGAGGTTGGTCAAGAAGAACGCAATGCCCTCCTCAGTTAGGTGAATGCCATCCCTTCTGAACCAGTGAACATCTTCCCTTCCAGTGACTCCCTTACCTTATCTGAAATAAAGCATGGCCAGACTATAAATAACACTGTCATGCACTTAAAAAATTGGTAGAACAGGATTTCTGTTACTATGCATTTCTCTAAGGAATATGAAATGAAAAACAGAAATGTCTGTTACTTAGCAACTTCAGTCTGTTTTGTGAGGAACGCCCAAACATATGGAAAATGAGTCCCCCTACGACCCTTTAGTACTGTAACAGCTGAAAGGTTTAAATGTAAAATAAGAACAAGACTATAATTGGTAACTCAACAAAATGACTTTACAGTTCAAAATGCACAGGAAATAATTTACCACAATATTGCAGGATAGTCTCAAATAAATAACGACCACATTTGATGTAGGGTATAGTCATTGCCTTATAAGTAAAAAAGAAAAATAACTACTAAACTATAATCAGTAACTCGACAAAAAGTAAACAATGTAAAATATATTCTTCCACACACACCCACATTTGTTACATTTCTTGACATTGTACAAATGACAGAAAGAAAGTGGTGGTGGTGGGGGGTGGCTTGCAATGACTTCAAGTGGATAAAAAGCCAAATCTGACTTGTCCATTCATCAATGTGCTAATGACTTGTACTTATGTGAATAACTCTGACAGCTGCTGACAGGTTTGCCTGAAAAGTGGTAATGAGTCAGTGATATTTTGTAGCTGCAGTTATTGTTAATGTGCTAATGACCTGCATTTCATTACTGCAAAGTTATGCATGCTCAGAGACAGGTGCTAATTGCTCCACAGAACCTGTTGAATAGGCAATAGGCAGTGTTAGCAACAAGAACACCTGATATATATTCCAGGTCCATAGAATTTGTATTTTAGTTTGGTTTGTTGATAGCTCCCCATCCCCATGCTATGTTATACCACCCCTTCTCTCCTTTCCTCCTTATTTAACTCTGCCACTACTATATGGAGACTATGAGGATACAAACTGGAAGTCGACCACCACAATAAATGGATAAAATGTATTTATTGTATATGGAGACTATGTCAGACCTGGTAAAATGTATTTTCAATGTGTTGGGTTGGACCAGATCTAACATCTGCTGACTACAGAAGTAATGCAAACCAGGGCTAGTAATGGCTACTATAACTGAGTATGTCCTTCCAATCATTTCTTTGCTGTCATCACATAACTCAATGCCAAAAAAGGAGAGCAGAAATCTAATCCCCCCACACCAAGCCATTCCATAGTCTGATTACTTGGTTAGTTCTCTATTTCTCCCCAGTGCCATAAGCAACAACTCTGTGTGCATACTTTCTGCTCTACCTCTACAATGATTACAGATACGTGTATTTAATTAAAAACTTTTACTTCAAATTTTGTAACACAAACACTAACAGACATTTGCTAAACAAAGTAATACAGTCTCACAATGAGAACAGACTTGGCATTATAACTTCTAGGCTTTTGAAACTTACATTCACTGAAACAGCACTGAAACTCACATTGAAAGAAAATGCATCTGGCCATTGGCATATTATGTTTACCCTTGAGCTGTTTTCAAACCATCAGCCTCTTGCACACATTTTATGACCATGCAAAAGTTCATTAATTCACCTTTCTCATTGCAATAAATTTCAATGTATAATAACTAAATCATATCCCTTGTATAATACGTCATCAGTTGTTAGAGCATGTTTTAAATGTATAGTTTTGAACATTTTGCAGTAGGCAATGGAACAAAACATATAGGTTCATAGGTTTTGTCATGAACCAATCATGACAAAACTGCCCACTTAGATTCCTCACATGACTGACAGAGCCAGGCATATTGCTAAAAATAGATAGCTCCATGCTGGTACTAGTCTGCAATTAATAGCATTGATCTCACTAAGACAACCACACAATAGAATCAGAAACAGAAATATAATCAGAAAAGTCTAAATTATCTGCTTGATTGGTGTAACAATTAATCCAACAGGGAGTCATTTATTTATCCCACCTAACCATCCCTCTCATTAGAGTAAGACACAGAAGTGAAAAAAGCAGAAACATTGTCTAAAATATCTGGTTGAGCAATGCCAAAAAAAATCAGCAACCCCCCGGCAAAAAAAATCTACATAAAAAAAGTACACATCCATCAGTTTATTCCCCCAATTGCCTTACGTTTTCTGAGGGCTTTTGTCCCCCCGGTTCTTACTTTGTCACGCCTACTCTCTTATGCATGTATACTATTCAGGTGAAATTTCCAGAATTATTCAGGAGAAACAAACACCGAACTGAAGCAGAATATACATGCAGAATGTTTGGAAATATTTATCAGCACTGTTCCTGTTGTCCAGTATTCCAACATTTCTAAAGAGCTGTTTATTAGCACCGAAAGCACTGTTCCTGTTGTCCAGCATTCCAACATTTCTAAAGAGCTGTTTATTAGCACCAAAATTAAACATTCACCCAAGTCAACCATTCAGTAAAATGTCAAGCCATGCACAAGCACTAGAGTTAAATTTTTCCCAAAATGACCCTTCAGTGTCAGTTCCTTTTAGCCCATAGAAGTGCCCTGGCATCATGCCGCCCGACATTTATCTCTGGTTTCTAGAAAAAAATGCACCACTTTGGGTTTTGGAAAAAGTGGCAATCCTTGGGTTTTGGAAAAAGTGGCAACCCTACTGGTCCCATAAGGAACAAAATCCATGCTAAAATAGTCTACTTAAAGCTCTATATCTGAAAACCTTTCTCCACTCTAGTTCAGGTACCACCAGAAGCAAAGCAGAACAAAGCTGTGCAAACTTAAAGGCCATATTACCTAATAATTTCTATAAAGGCAAGCACAAAAATCTAAGTTCCAGCAACAATAATGTGCACCTAGGTGCAAGGCTGCAGTCCTCTGAAAACCATTATGTTGTGATTGATGCCATGCCATTTGACCCTGAGCAATCTGCCTCGCTGCCCTCAAGTTCAAAGTTTGCTTACTTGATTCAAACAGCTAAGAACATTAATCTTCATAGCCATCCTGCCACCCCCATGCTTACATAAAAGCCACACCAGCTAGCTTTATGACCCTGTCATCTACTTACAAGGGAAAAAATAAAACCAAAACACTGAAGTTACAAACGTCCTACAGCTCTTGAACTACAGTCACAAAACTAAACAACTGTTGCTCAACCCACAATGTAGCTCTAACGTCCTCATCATGGAACTGAAAACTGAAGCACTACAGGTATGCAAAAAAGTTAGTACTGAATGTGTTAACTACATAAAAACAGTTCTGCCAGTTTGCTACTACCTCCACTGCATACATCACCGTACTATTCAAATTGGACTCCAGTAAACCCATGGCCATTCAGAGACATAGAGTTGCAGATATAGGTATAGCTCATAGTGAGTTATTCTGTTTCAGATTTAAATACCATTTTCTTAATTTTAAATAATCAAACACAAAGCGCTTCGGCGCTTTAGCGTAACCGCAAATGCAAGTATTCGGCAGTCATTTATGAAGCCGCGACGATCTACTGGCTTCATAAATGAATGTTGTGCACTCTGTCAACATCAGTATTTGTTTATTTTTACCTTCTAACAGTTTGTGCCAAGGGTATCTATCTGTATATGTCCTAGTTACGGCAGTTTGAACTATTTAGAAGAAATTAAATATATTCTGCTTGACTCATGAGAATTTCTTACTCAGCATCCCGACTGGCTGCCTAAGGTCAAAATCTTTCTCTGATTGGCTCCCTTTTTCTTTGTTTGCTGACTGGCTGTAATTATTATTTGGAAGTCAATCAGAGAACAAAACGAGGATCCAACATGTTGAAACTATTACATCGGAAAATGCCTTCAACGGCAGTTATGCATGGCATTAAACTGACTTGATATGATAAAAGGTTTTGCAAAAGCATGATTTTCTGAACAGCATAAAGTCTGAAGCGTTTGTCATTACTTTCAAACTCCAGTCTGTCAGTAATGAACTTAAACCCTTCGTCTGACTGTTTATTTATAGTTTTGTTCAGATTTCTTTCCATCAGAGGCATGCACTAGCCCTTTGTCCCCCTTTATAGTTTTATACACATTTCTTGCTGTATAAGGTTGAGAGGTATCCACAAACCCTTCAACCTTCCATTATTTATAGTTTTGTCCAAGTTTCTTCTTGCAAGAGGCAGAGAAGTAAGCACAAATCTCTCTGCTGTCAGGCGATCGCTCGTTAACTCACCCTTCATTCTCTTGTCTCTCTCTCTCTCACACACACACAGACACACACACAGTTTCATCTGCTTTCATACATGCATTCACTCACCCATGCAGACAGAAAGAAATATACACACACGCCCACTTTTTTTCTGTTTTACTTCTTTTTTACACTCATTAAATAGCTTCTTAGTGACTGTAAAATACTAACAAGATTAATCGTTCTCACACTGTCATACACCCATACACTGCCTAGTAGACTTACCTTCAAAAATAGATCTCCCTTGCAGCGGTAGTGTGCTTACATGGTTTTGCTACACTGCCGTCTTCTCAGAGTGTGATGTTTGGAAGTAGCTGCAGTCTAGTGAACAAGCATACGGAAATGTTCTAATAAAATAAATAGATGGATCCTGTAGCAATGTAGGGAATTTATGCAACTCTCAGAAAAAAGAAAGGGATTTTCTACTGCAGGACTCCATATTTATTTTAACAAAACAAAGAAAACTTATGTTCTTGGGGTGGAGGTGTTAGGCTTGGATTGTAAGAATCCGATTGGCCGCCAACACTTACTTCACGCAACACATACAGAAATGGCTTGCTGTGATCAGAGATACACAGTGCACAGCAAGCCGATTTTCTCAAAAAAATCAAATTTGAGCATCATGTTATTCCACACTGAAAACTAAGCTGAGAATGTAACTGACAAAGTGCAGGTACTTTTTCAGCTTAGTTTTTACAAGTGAAGCTAAAATATGACTGTATAGTTACTCGCGTTTGTGGAAGGCACTCGGGTATAACTGTATTCAACTCCTAACGTCTCAGAGAGCGCTCGGACTTGACCACTAAGGCGCCATGAGACGGTACTTGGAGTTAATGAGTTAACCTTCCTAACAAGACATAACTTTACCAGAGTGGACAATGGCCAAGGACTTAATCCTAGCCACCCAGGTAGACAATCAGTATCACCTATGGGGAGGGTTCCAGTAACCAAATGGACCAGTGAAATATAATGCAGTTCCTACTTCTACATCATGCTCAGCAAAGATCAACAGCCAGTCTTACCAACATATTGCATTGGAAGATCAACTACCAATTATTTGCTGTGGTCATTTCTAAGAAATCTGAGTCTTTGTAGGAAGAACATTCTAGAAGTGGTAGAACTGCAGCCATAAAGGAACACTGAAGATTCCCAACCATCTTCTGCAGAACTGAAACCTTAGCCCATCCACCAGTTCTTCACCGCTGTAATGACTAAGAAGAATCCTAATGGCAGAGTAAAGCAGAAGCAGCAGAGGAATTTCTTCTGTTATTACCACACCCAGGGCATTAGGGGCTTTTAGACTAGCTTTGAGGGTGACGAGGTAAGTGCTCAACTTTTCTAGGTGCTCTGGACCATATGGTGCTGATTCCACTGTAGCACTGTCACATGGGTTGGTGTTTGTGTGTGTGTGTGTGTGTGTGTGTGTGTGTGTGTGTTACAATTCTCCACCTCATATTGCTCCCCTCTTAGGCAGTGGTAAACTTAGGTTGGTTATTTTGTCGTGGACTGTTTCAATGATGATTAAGTGTAAGCTTATTTGTTAGCTGTGCGGTTTGTCAAACCTATATTCTTGAATGTGCATGGCTTGAACACACTTCATTGTAACTGTATTTAAGAACTAAAAGAAAAGACACTGCTTTTCTGCAGGACATTAAAAAGGCCAGAAAACATGCTTAGTGTTTAATTGGTATTTTTAAGAAACCTGACATCCACATGCTACACAAATCATCCAAGAAAAGACTTGCCATTTTTACCGCCAACATTTTAGACTGGGAAATAACAGCATAAAAATGATAGGGAGGGTTAATCAAACCAGGAAATGACCCTGTTATACTGTGTAACATATATGGACTTAATACAGATTTGCCTACTCTTATCTATACTATACTTTTTAATGAAGGAAGGACTATAAGTTATGGTGCGTCTCTTTAGCATTCCTTAAAGAGGTTAATAAGTACATCCAAATGAGCCCACTAAAGTCAATGCTTGCACTTAAATGGAATAAAAGCTTTACACTTGAATTAAAATCAGTCTGTATGTCAATGAGAACTCAACTCAATACTTGGCCAAAGCTTGATTCAAGCATCCAGTTTTTGGAAGGTGAGGTATAAGCTATTAGACTCTAATAATTACAGAGTACTGCTATATGGCAACATTTCGGTATAAATCTACCATATGGAAATATCTGGTAGCCAAAACAAAGCAGTTAGTCTACAAGGAAGAAGTCAAGAGTTCTTTTTAAACATCTTTATAATGCAAGTTTACATACATTAATAGAAGAAGAAAAAAACATAACAGCAGTTTATGTTATTGTCATGGAATACACATTTTTAATCAACTTTCATTCACTCCAAAATTATATAAGTTGATCAATTCCTGCCTTCCCTAAAACCTCACTCTTCCTTCTGAATATTCATGTGTTTCTATGAAATGTGCACTTTTCTAAACATCTTGTCTCCATTTCTTCTATCTCCTTTACAATATGTACAACTTCCTTTATGGTTGGTAATACAGTTTTAACTTCAACTTTCAAGTAACTAAACATAGATCCTATATACCAGTACAAAAGAATAATTTCCTTAGGTGCGGCCACTTGCTCCCCCAACATTTCTGTCAATGTATTTTGCATAACATAAATCATAAAAAAATGCAACTATAGTTTTTTTTCCTATTAATGTACATGTATCTATGTCAATACTTAAAATGAAAAGATTTAATAAAGGTACTTAATTCTGTCAAAGTATACTGTAGGGATTTTTTTTAAATCTGCCAGCGTGTTATATTCCCAAAAAACAAATTCCCCTTTACCTCTCTCTTGCTCAACACACCTACAGCATTTGTTATCTACCTGAGAAAAATCCTCTGACGTCTAACTGTAGTAAAAATGTACATGGGAGCCTTATAAATTTCTTAACCAGTGTTTCACTGTAAATTGCTTTTTCATTCTCTTCCCAATCTTTGCGAATCTCCTCTGATTGATGCTTACAGTTATTATGCAATATTATATACACACTACTAATTATCCCCTTTTAAGAGCAGCTTCAGCTCTACATTCCAGACTCAATTAAAAATTGCACTACAGTTGGGTTTTCACTTAGCAATCCCATCTCTCCTTATTTCTGCCTACACTCTTATCAATCTCTGACAGTCACTAACATATAGCATGTCTGGACTATATGTTAGTGACTGTACTACAGTTGGGTTTTTACTTAGCAATCCCATCTCTCCTTATTTCTGCCTACACTCTCTTATCAATCTCTGATAGTCACTAACATGTAGTCCAGACTTGTGCTTATCCTCATCCAGTTCTATTACATTTCCCTCCTGATTTATTTATTCCCATTATCTTGGTTCCTATACCGATTTCCCCAATTCCAGCCCTCCTCCTGCATATTTTCTATAACACTATTTGAAGACATCCCTGTTGATTAAATCTCCTTTCTGTGCTGGATTAGTTCTTAAAATAATTTCTGCTACTACAGCAATATAATATTTTGTATGGTTGCTGTTATTTTCCTTAAAGTTTGCATCTGACATCCTATATGGTATTACCTCTTGAACTGCCCTCTACATGCTCCATAGTAATGCTTTCCACGTGATTTATAACTTTCTGCTTGACTCATGTATATAATCATCAAATGGTCTGCTACGTATACCTCCAAATCAGTTAACTCTACACTAACTTGTTTTATGAGGAAAATCAGCTTATACCCATTAACTAGTGCCCTCTTCACTTCCCACATAAATTTGTTCAAATCTTTATTATCACATACAATTTCACGTCTAGTTTATAAAAACATGCCTGAACTGTGTATAACACTAAGCGAACTAAAAGCAGCTTTATTGCAGACTTCCATAATGGCTGCACATTGATCAACAAATGGAGTTGAGCTCTCCCAGTGTGAAAACAATAACTGTGAAAAAAGGGTAATTGAAACTGTCAGTCTGAGTAAAATTCTGTCAATGACTAGTAATTACACTTCCAGGAAACACGAAAAGAAATCTGGAGAAAATGAGAGAAAAATCACTAGAAAATAAGAGAAAACTCTGGGAGGAATTCTGCAGCTGTTCAATAAAAGGCAGTTTGAGTTTCAGATTTGGTACAGGAGATCTCTTCCAGTAATTTAGAGGAAAAATAAATTAAATGTACTCAAAGATGCTTAAAATAAATGAAACACTGAAAGAAGATATTAAATCAAGTAACAAAAAGCTGAAAAAATAGAAGAAAAAGAAGCTCTAACCACCTATACAGATGAACTGATAAAACTGTAAAAATTAGAGCCTGAAATGAAGAAAAGACTGGCTGATTATGAGGATCCTCAAGAAGCACTGTTTTAAAAGATTGTAGGTCTTAGAAGACAGAGCTTCCACACAAAACCTGAGATTTCCTGCTGTACCAGAAGCAGTGGAAAGAACAGACTGTATTACTTTGTTAAATGAAAGGGCACACTGTGCACATCTTCTAAACCTAGTCATGAAAAAGCAGCCAAAACTTACATTAGTAAAGATGCAATCATACCAAAAAGAACAGCTGATTCTGACAAAATGTGGCTGAAAGGGAAAGGATTAAAATTGGGGACCAAGAGTATTTGTGGGACTGTACACCAGGCAGAAGAGAAGCAAGTTCATTCTAGCAATAAATGAATATCATGAAGGCAGGTGTGAGATTCAAGATGTACGTGGTTTCTTCTTAATATTCTTACCTGCAGGACCAAAAGCATTTTTAATGTAATACAGACTAAGAAAGAAATAGAAAAGTTTATGCTTGATAGACAGAAAAGAAAACACTGGAGCTTACTAGAAAATTCAGGAGTACCTTGGACTTGAACCACAGATTGATGCTGTGAAATGGAAATGATCAGGAAGAAGACCGGCAACAATGAAATTAGTGAGTAGATGGGAAACTACAAAGCATCATTTTCACTGGATATGGGAACATACATATGAACTATGGCTTTACAAGATAAACTGAAAAAGAATGCAATGTGACTAAGTTAAACTTGAGGGTGAACTGTAACAGATATATCCCACTTTATGTTATTACTAATTAGGAGAACACTGAAAGGAATAAAGTAATGTAAGGAAAACAGTTTTGTCATTATTAATATTTGTATCAAAAATCATGACACAAAATAAGGTTTTATTGTAAAACAGTTTTATATAGTGTGAAACAGGTTTATTTTAATTTTGAGGTGGGAAAGTCTTATCAGTGACTGTACTATATGTTAAAGATATTAAAGCAAGCAGACTTTTTGTTAGTTGTAAGACGTATGGGCTTTACAATGCAATAAGATCAGAAAAGGCTGGGCAGAAGCAAGTTAACATTAATAAAATGCTGTCTTGGGGTTGCTGGGGTGGAATGCAAAAAGTGTATTAATACATGTACAATTAAGATATCAATTTCCCCTCTTTTTATAGGGGGAGGATGTCTAGAGTAATGTCCTTGGTTTAAGCTACAGACAGTTATTTTAAGGAAGCAGTCCTGAAAAATAAGACAAAATGATAAAGGGAAAGGATTAAAATTGGGGACCAAGAGTATTTGTGGGACTGTACACCAGGCAGAAGAGAAGCAAGTTCATTCTAGCACCCACACCTCAAGACTGGTGGCAACGCACGATGCATCGGAGACCATCCAGGTGCAATTAACCATAGGCAAGACTGCTCTGCAAATTGTAGCATGTTACAGGCCACCCTCACAAACTCAGGAACCTCACATGGCCTTCCTGAAAACACTAGAGGGGATAAATGTATCACCAAACACCATCATACTAGGTGACTTCAATTACCCTAATATAGACTGGGAACACTACTCAAGCCCAAACACCCTAGCCCAAAAGTTCCTGGAATTCATAAACTCAAATGCCATGGAACAACTAGTCACCATCCCCACAAGAGGAGATAACATACTTGATCTCATCATCACGAACATGGGAGCACAATGTTCAACACCGGAGGTGTACCCTCACTGGTGAGATCAGACCACAAACTAATCTCGCTGGAGGTCCTCATCCCACCCCCACCTGAAATAAAAAAGACCACAGTAAAGAACTTCTCAAAAGCCGACTTCACACTTCTAAAGACTAGTGTGGTCTCCTTTAAGGCCCCGAGCCGGCGGAAAACAGTACTCAAGCCGCTGAATCACTTACAAATGCCTTCTACCAGCACCTGCAGGACTGCATGGATAAGGCAATCCCAAGCAAAACAAAGACTCTTTGTACCAAAGGCAAGCGTCCAGTCTGGTGGACCCCAGCCATAAACAAGCTCTACAACAAAAGGAGGAAGCTACTACAAGATAGAGCAAAATCCTTAAAAGGTAAGACACCCTTGATCACTATAAGTAAAAAACTAAGAGCTCTCATAAAATCATCCAAAGCAAATTTCGAGAGAAAAATAGCTAAAGACTCAAAAGACAATCATAAGGCCTTCTTTAGCTATGTTAGAAACCTGGGAGGAAACTCCCAGATATGCTCAGAGCTAGTTCAAAATGATGTGAAGATTACTGATCCTACAGACATTGCCAACATACTGGCTGACAGGTTCAGTGCAAACTTCTCCCGCCCCGTCCCGGGCAAAAGGAGAGATATTTATACCAAACGATTGCAGCCCCTCAAACATCTCCAGCGCCCAAGTGAGAACTGCTTTCTCCAAAGCTAAAATCACAGCATCCATGGGACCTGATGGTGTCCCCGGCTGTGTGCTCCATGAACTCAATGAGGAATTAAACCCACAGCTAGGACAGCTGTTTAATCAAAGTCTTACCTCTGGATACGCACTCCAGGAGTGGCGCACTGCAACTGTGGTACCACTTCACAAAGGCGGTGCCTCCATCGACCCTGGAAATTACCGCCCATTAGCTTGACAAGCCTTATCTGCAAAGCCATGGAGAGGATCATAATGGAACTCATAAATAAAGACATAGGGAATTTGCAGACTTTGGATCCAACCCAGTTTGGCTTTGTCAAAGGCAGATCATGCCTTTTAAACTTGGTTGACTTTTTTGAAACAGTCACCAAAGCCATTGATGAGGGAAAGGCAGTCCATACAGCCTACCTCGATCTGGCTAAGGCCTTCGATACAATACCCCACTCGGGTATCATTGAAAAAAACATCAGCTTAAATGTCAACCCATACATCACAAGATGGGTTGCAAACTGGCTGAGTGACAGAACCCACAGGGTCAGAGTTGCTGGCGCCATGTCAGACTCAAAGCCTGTCACAAGTGGTGTCCCACAGGGCTCAGTCCTGGGCCCACTCTTGTTTGGCATCTACTTTCCGAAGTACAAGCAAACACAGGAGGGTTATGGCTGACAAAGTTTGCAGATGACTGCAAACTGGGCGCCATAGTAGAAAACACATCTGACACAGATATCCTTCAGAAGGGTCTCACAGAAATGGATAACTGGTGCCAGAGCCACGGCCTAAAGTTAAATGCCAAAAAATGCATAGTCATACCCTTCGGGAAAAACAAGGTTACCCCTAGCTACCAAATAGGTGGCAATCCACTGAGCACAGAAGATGTTATCAGGGACCTGGGGACCCAGGTTGATAGTAGTCTGTCATTCGACACCCATGTAGCTAAAGTAGTTAGGAAGACCTTCTACATTGCCCACCTTATCATGAAGGGATTCTCATCTAGATCAAGGGAGGTCATAGTCTCCCTTTACTCATCACTCATCAGACCAATGATTGAGTACAATGCCCCATTCGGAATGTATCTGACCCGACACTTGCAGCAGCTGGAGAGGCCACAAAAGTTCCTCACCAAAAGGATAAAGGGTCTCAAAAATCTGTCCTATGCTGCCCGACTGAAAGAACTCCAGCTCTATTCAGTCGCCACCGCTTGCTCAGAGGTGACCTTTGCCTAACATACAAGGCCATGTCAAACCCAGATTTGATGAATATGCTTCACCTCAAAAATCTAGATCCATCAGAGCCACAAGGGCGGAGACTTAAACCTTGACACGGCTATTAATAGGACGTGCTGGAGGGATAGATTCATCACCCAAAGACTCCCTATGCTGTGGAACAAAATCCCGGTACATGTGAGGCAGAGCACCTCGCTGGCCTTGTTCAAGAGAAATCTTGACCAATGGATGGGAGATCGCAGATATACCCCAGGGATTACCTCAGTGTCACTGCTCGACAGAGGCACAGCAAAATAATGGGTATAGTTCCCCATACTAAAGGGGTGGCGTAAGCCACAAAACGATGGGCTAGGCTTGTAAATGCCCTCGGGCAGATAGCCTAGTATGAACCTATGAACCTATGAACCTATGAAAATGTGAGGGGAAATGGTAATGCAAACTTAGTAGCTTATTTTATTTTCCATTAGCAAATGCTTTTAGTAAGAGAAAAGAAGTCTGATGGTACAGGCAGTTAGCGGAAGTTTGTACATTATGTTCCAAGCAAAACTTACATGCATCTGCAAAGTTGTTAGCAATTTATTTTCCATCTCACTGCTGACTGCTTTACTTGGAAATGAGCTGCTTACAAATGTAAACACATAATCTTGAGACTTCTCAACACTCTGCTGAGAGAAATGTAACATTTAAAGGTACAAAGGCAAACAGTTCAGTAGAAAAAAAAAGTGAAACTGGGAGGACTGAATAACACGTAGGAGACTCCCTTGCAGTCGTAACACTTTAATTCATTTAATAGAACAGTATCCAATACAGTTTATTTATTTAAAAGTAACTAGTGTACTTTTTTCTTACATCTAAAAGTTAATGTTTACTGAAAGCATGCAAGCTGGTTTTGGCATCCAGGAGGGCAACAGAGATAATGAACAGACAGCAATCAATATAGATAAGAAAAAAGGTACAGCATGCGCTTTAGCATGGGTGATCTTAATTTTAGATTAGGTAGTGCCTGTGGGTGCAGCTGTCGATTTCAGGCAACTGCTCCATCTGGTGGTGTAAATGTCATCTGTTGAAAATGTGCATAATTTTGTGCATTTGTCCTAAGTTATTAGTAGATGGGAGTTCTGAAATTTTCATTTTGACATCTCGGTGTTTTTCACTGAAGCAAAAAGTCTTGGAAAAATGTGGCATAGTTTCAAATGAAGATGAGAAGAAAAAATAAGTTATGTACTTACCATAACATTCCACGTGAGTTATCTCGCCTTTATTCTCACTGATGGGTTCGGAGCCGATCCTCGTCTCCGACATAGCTGATAGCAAAGCTCAAGGTTTGCCAGTAGCTCGAGACCAAGCCCCTTATCCCACAATGCACTGCTGGAATTACCTCAGATCTTGTTTGCTGTGAGTAACTATATATATATATATATATATATATATATATATATATATATATATATATATATACATACACACCCTTTTATTTATTTCTACCAAGAACACTTCCCGAAGGGGAAGAAGAAATATTGAATAATCAGGATGGTACTAGCCTCTAAGTCAACAGTCAGCCAGGAGGGGGGGAAGGAGGGAGGGACGTGAGAATAAAGGTGAGATAAACAACTCACATGGAACGTTATGGTAAGTACATAACTTCTTTATGTGAAGTTGTTAAATCACGCCGTTTATTCTCACTGATGGGTAGCATCCCTAGCAACCTCAATCTTGGGTGGCTCATGGAAGTATGTTCTTCAGTACCGTGGAACCAAAGGAAGATCTGTCCCTTGAAGCCTTATCTACTTTGCAATGCGTGATAAAGGTATGAGGCTTAGACCAAGTGGCTGTAGCGCAAATATTGTCATGGGGCAATTTAGCTTGAAAAGCAGAAGACGTAGAGACGGCTCTGGTAGAATAAGCCTTATGTTTGTGTGTTAATGGCATGCTCGCATTTCATAAACAAAGGATATACAATCGGATAACCATTTAGATAAAATTGTTTTAGCCACTGGATTGCCTTTTCTGGCTTCTGAGAAGGATACAGAAAGTTGATCTGATTTTCTAATATTCTTAGTTCTGTCAAGATAAAATATGAGCTGTGTACATCAAGTTTGTGCAGCATGTATTCCAATTTGCTAGAGTGGTTGGGAAAAAAGACTGGCAGCTCAATGACCTGATTGATATTTGATTCAGAACAGACTTTAGGTAAAAATAAAAGGTTTGTTCTGAGAGATACTCTATCAGCATGGAAAATCATGTAAGGTGGTCGGATAGATAATGCTTGAAGTTCTGATACTCTGCGGGCAGAAGTAATGGCCACAAGAAAAATAGTTTTCCAGGATAAATATATGAGATCACAAGAAGATGCTGGTTCAAAAGGGGGAAGAATAATTTGAGTCAGCATAAAGTTTAAATTCCAGGGAGAATAGGGAATTTTGATAGGAGGTCTCATGTGAAGAACACCTTTAAGAAAAGTCTTAGATAATTTATAGCCTGTAACATTTGAGCCATCAAACCCAAGGTGAAAATTTGAGATGGCAGCTAACTGGACTCGAACTGTAGCAGCTGCTGCCCCTTCCTTAAAAGTCTTTGTCAAGAATTCTAAAATAGATGACAGCGGAGCTTGGAAAGGGTCAATTTTCTGCGTGTTGGCCCAAATTGAGAACCTTTTCCATTTACTGCCATATAATTTCCTGGTAGATGGCTTGTGAGAAGACAAGAGAATTTGTCTTGTATCTTCTGAAATTGAATGAAGCCTGGCAATTAGGGGAAGTGGATTAGCCAAGCAGTCAGTTTCAGGGACTGCAGTGAAGGATGGAGGTCCCCTGACGGGTGAGTCAGAAGGTCCAGAACTGGGTCCAGGATCCATGGATCTTCCAACAGATGATGGTGGAGAAACGGGAACCAAATCTGTCAAGGCCAGTACAGTCCTTCCCAGCGATTTTGCTTTCTGTAAAAATCTGGGTATCAATGGGAAGGGTGGAAATGCATAAAGGAGACCCGGGGGCCAATCGTGTAAAAGTGCATCTCTCGAGGGATGACCGGGAGGTGGTATTAGGGCAAAGTAGCTTCTGCATTTTGAATTGATGTTGCTGGCAAAGAGGACACAAGCAAGGTTGGCCCCATTTGTGGAAATTCAACTCCGCGACCTGTTGTTTGAGAGACCACACCTGAGGGAGCAATATCACCCTGCTTAGCTTGTCCGCTATCATGTTGGATTTCCCCGGGATGTGCGTTGCTAACAGAAAATGCTGGGACGACACAGCCCATTGCCAGACCCTGAGGGCTTCTCGACAAAGGGGGTAAGACTTGGTTCCGCCTTGCTTGTTCAAGTACCAGACTACTGACATGTTGTCCGTCTGAACTGCAATAGTTCCTAGAGGGAGAGAGTCCTGAAAGTACTGCAATGCCAGAAGTACCACTCTCATCTCTAGAACACTGATGTGCAGATGTGATTCTTGATCTGTCCATGTGCCTTGGGCAGTCTTTCCCTGAAAATGCCCCACCCCACCCTATCAGGGAAGCGTCCGTGGCTACTGGGGTGGGGAGAACAAAGGGTCTTCCGATTGTGACATGAACAGACGTCAACCACCACCGAAGGTCTCTCTTGCAAGAATCTGTGATGAGAATCATGTGTTGCATCGGTAGTTTCTGGTGCAACCACTGAGCAAAGAGGAGCCATTGAAGAATTTGCATATGCATCCTTACGAGTGGTATAGCCAGGATTGCTGCCACCATCAAACTTAGCACCTTCAATACGTCTGCTGCTGTAGCTTTGTTCTTTGACACCAGTGAGCTGATGTGTTGGCGGAGAAGTGACACTCTTTCGATAGGAAGACGTAGAGTGGTAGTTGGGGTATCTAACTCTGCTCCTATAAAAACGGTATGCTGCGATGGCGATAAGGCAGACTTTTCGAAGTGGATTGTAATGCCTAATTGATGGCAGAGTGTCAGAGTGTATTGTGTTGCCTGAGTCAATTGATGCCTGGTGGTAGCGGTCAGGAGCCAATAGTCTAGGTATGGAAACACCTGGAATCCTAGACGTCTCAGGTGAGCAGTGACCACTGCCATGCATTTGGTGAACACTGGGGGCTGTAGTGAGACTAAAGGGTAGGGCTCGAAACTGGTAATGATTGGCTCCCAGCCGGAAACGCAGATGATCTCTGGAGCGTCTGTTCATCTTTATGTGATAGTACACGTCCTTGAGATCTATGGAGCACATCCAATCGCCTTTCCCTAGGAAGGGAAGAATGGACTGAAGTGTGGCCATTCGGAACTTCTCTTTCTTTACGAACTGGTTGAGTCTGCTGAGGTCCAAGATAGGTCTCCAGTCCCCTGTTTTCTTTGGTACCAAAAAGAATCTTGAGTAAGTTCCAAATCCAACTTGGTCTGCTGGGACTGGTTGGATGACTCTTTTTCTAGCAATCTGTGGCCCTCTACTACGATTGCTTGCTCCCTGAGATTGGGTGGAACATCTGGGATTCTGTTTACAGGAATGGGAGGGGAAGAGAACGGTATGAAATATCCTCTGGAAATGATGCTTTGTACCCATGTATCTGATGTTATGTTTAGCCAGGCTTCTGGGTACAAAGACAAGCAACCCCCAACTGCCTCCAGCGCTAAACAGTCAGGCCCCCTTTCAGGGGAGCTGGTAGAGTTGACCGGAGAACTGACCCCTGTCACCCTGTTGCTGTGGACCCCCTCTGCTGCGGGGGCGGCGTCTTCCGTTATAACCCCCTCCTCTGCCTCTAGAGGGGGTTTCTCCACGTGTGTCCTGAAAGGCTCCCTGTGCTTTTCAGAACCACATTTTCCCTCCCCTAGGGCCCTTGGGTTAGGGCCAAGTAGGGGTAGAAAAACAGACTCCAACAGCAGATAAGGTCTTGCCTTCCTGCTCACACCTGGTTAAAGTTTCCTTTACTTTGGGCCCAAACAGTGATGAGCCAACGAATGGGGTGTTGATAAAGGAAGATTTAAAGGGTTCCACAAAGGAACAGAGATGCATCCAGACTTGTCTCCGAAGAGCAATGCCCGAACTAGCGGCTCTACTCGAACCATTAGCTGCACAGGATATGAGACGCATGGACAAGTTTACCACTGAGTTTAGAGTAGCGAGCTGGGCGTTGACTTTGTCTGCCACCCCTGCAGCTACCGTATCCTGGAGAGTATCTCCTAGCTCTTTCAGGAGATCTCTTTGTAGTCTTGTAAAGTGGGTTAAGTAGTTCAGTGATCGCAGAGAAAAAGTCGCTAAACTACACATGCGTTTCCGATATCTATCCATGACCCTAGAATCTCTGTTAGGAGGATGGATAGATGTGGATGTCTCAGACACTTCCTTTTTGGTGGCTGCAGCTACCACCATGGCATCAACAGGCACTCCCTTTGTCAAAAATGGCTTGTCCACTGGTGCAGACATGAATTTATTGGGCTTACGAGGAACAGGTTCCATGGCCTCTGGTGACTCCCACGCCTTACGAGACATCAGTTCCATGAGCTCGTCGTAAGGCGGAGACACCCAAGAAGTGGAAGGTTGAGACCCAAAAGCCTTCAAGAGCATGGACTAGTCCTCAGTAGGGGTCTTGGACTGCAAATCGCCCCTCTGACTAAGGATCTCTAGTATCTCTGCAAAGGAGATATCCTCAGAGGGGGGATCGAGGGGACCCTGCTGACTCATCCAAGTCCGTGTCAGATGTCAAAGACTCCTGTGGGGAGTCTAAGTGCCTCCTCTTGCACAGTCTCTTCCTGGGCACCTCCTCAGTGGGGGGATCTGGGGAGGTCTCAGAAGAGCAGGGGACGCCCTGTGGGGGTACTTGAGGCTTGGGGTTTCTACGCTTAGGGGGACCGGTAGACGAAAAAGCAGACACGGGAGCTTGAGGGAATAGGGAAGGCTGAACCAATGCTGATGTTGTCTTTGGAGACAAAACTCTCCTCATAGCATCGAAGGCACCATGGCTCCGACGAGAAGGAGTGGACGGACCCAAGAGTACTGTCCGACCTTCCAGCACCGAAACCCTGGCCTCCGAGCCCGAGGTAGGAGCCAAGCTGACCAGAGCCGAAGCCCCGAGAGGAAGAGTCGGCACCGACAAATCGGTTCGACTATCCTCCCCAGACCCGATGGGAGAGCGTCGATTCCTAGAATCCTCGGTCGGTGCTGAGGACATCCGAGTAGATGGAGCCGATAACACCGGTGCGGGTATCGGCTCCAAGGGTTCGACAATCATCGTTTCGTTTCCTTCGGCTCCGAGAGTCCAGAACAGCTTGGAGGAGGAGTAGACAAATCCAGTTCCATGGACTTCGGCACAGATGAGCTGGTCGGGGCCGACAACAATTTGGCAAGTCCTGGTGACTGTAAAAGCTTATGCACTAGCCAATCCATGTCCAAATCTGAAAGGCTGACTGAGGACTTAGATGAATGCACCGAAGGTGCTGACTGGAGCAGAGGAGAAGAAGGAACTTCAGAGACCGGCTCCAATACTGAGAGCTGGCTCCGAATCAAAGTTACACTCAGTTCCGAGGTCTGTGGAACCGATGACCCTCCCTCTGAACTTTTCGCCTTTTTTGCCACTTTAGGTTATGAAGATTTTGTGGATTTTGAGGATTTGGAGGACGTGCTAGTACCCTCATGGCTACTCAACACCTCAGAAAAGGCATGCTGTTGTAATCCCCTGTCTATAAGCTTCCTCCTTCTCTCCAAGAGGACCTCTTGAAGAAAAGGAATGGCAAATGTTGCAAGTGTCTTGGAGGTGTTTAGCCCTCAGACAGTAGACACAATGAATGCGTCCGTCAGTGACGGACATTTTCTGCCCACAATCTGGGCATTTTTTGAATCCCGATTTAGGATGGGATTTGTCCCTGTCATCCGACATAGTTAAGTAAAACAAACCAGTATACTGCAAAAAGTAACACAGTAAAGTCCTTACTTAACTTGTAAAGACCCACAAAACAACTAAGCCCAATCCATGCACTATCTATAAAAAATAACTATAGATTACAAATACAGGGCTAAAGAGGTCCACAGAGAAAAACCCTGACTATTAGAAAAAGATTGATAAGTCTAAATAGGGCTAAAGGCCCACACAAACCAACTAAGCCAACAGGGCACTAACTATCTAAAACTATAGATTCTATTATCTAAATATCATACACTAAACACACAACTATCTTATGAAAAACAAAAAAGAAAAGTTTTTTATAAAACTTGCTTTTTTTTTTTTTAATCACAAATGGTCCGAGCTAGCTGGATCACCGAGATCTCTCTTGCCGCAGCAAACTAGATCTGAGGTAATTCCAGCAGTGCATTGTGGGATAAGGGGCTTGGTCTCGAGCTACTGGCAAACGTTGAGCTTTGCTATTGGCCATGTCAGAGCCGAGGATCGTCTCCGAACCCATCAATGAGAATAAACGGTGAGATTTAACAACTTCACATCAACTACCCAAGATATCAGCCTACAAAGCATTAGTGTGCACATATATGCCAAATGCTGGAAATACTCAAAAAATTCTCATATGTAATAGGTGGGGGCAACATCTTTCTATCATAATAGCGACTCTGTCCACATTATGCAATGTAAATGGTCTTTATAAGTATTCATAAAAAGGAGACGGTACTAAATTATATTAAGATATGCAGAATGTAAACAGAAATGTTGCAGGAGACTCATTTGAATAGAAAGAAAGGATTTCAGGATGGACAATCTGCAGAATATTCAGAAGAGTAACAATGCTGATTGTTAGAGAAGCTCAAACAGTGGCAGAAGAGGAAAATGACAAACAGTAGATTTCTGGTAGTAAGAGGATATTGGCAAGGGAGGATTCCACTAGCATGTATTTATATTCCACCAAAAGCTCTCAAATGATGCTTAAAAATATTCATTGTGGGGAAATAATCAGATCTCAGCAGTGATTATTATTTATGGGTGGTGAATGAGAGTAGATATCTAAAGAAATATAGGAGAATATTTGGCATGGAAAAAGTGAATTCAGTAGCAAGAATTCAGACAGAATTTATATATCATTCCCCAAGGTACAATAATTTAGCTAGACTAGAAAGAATTTATATTTCACAGAAGCATGCATATTTAACTAAACATTTTGACACACATCCAATAACTATTTCTAATCATGCAACAATAAAAACTAAGATAAAGATGCAGGGTAGTGAAGTAAAATGAGACATTAACACATTTCTACTTACTTGTTAAAAGAGATGTGTCTAAAGAATGGGTAGGGGAAATCATTCAAGAGTTGTTAGGGAAGACCAACTTCTTCAGAAGGGATAGTTAGTGAGTGGAATAGAATGAAAATGGCAGTTTAAAATGATGGCAACTCCAGAGCACAAAAACATTTAGTACAACAACTTAAGCAAGAAAAAACAGAAAGGGCGGTCATCAACCTTAGGGAGCCTATGACAAGAAAAATAACAAGAGATCATATAGGGGTATAGGAGATATTTGAGAAATGTTTTGAAAATGTCTATAAAGCAGAGGAATGTTGAAACCAGTACAACTCGCAAATGGAAATATTTATGGAAAACTTAATTATGCCCAAGTTAGTGGGAGATGAGTGCCAACAATTAATAGTTAAGAAAAAGAGACGGGATAAAAACTGCGATGTAAAAGCAATCAACAGGGAGGTCTCCAGGAAGGGAAGGCATTTCTGTGGAAGTTTGGAAGTTCAAAGGGAAGAAAGTGATAAAGATCTGGAAGGCTTGTATAACAGTATTTTAAAGAGGGTTGGGAAGCACCAGCATCATGGAAGACAGCTGTAGTGGCTGTATTACCCAATGAGAAGAAAGGCCCTTTAGACTCAGCTTCATATAGACCCATTTCAGTTTTAGAGCATTTATATAAAGTGTTTATATATAAACTAGCTAAGAGAATGGCAAAGGTATTGTGAAAATTGATAGATATGGATGAAGGTAGTTTTGTAAAGGGAAGCCAAGTATTTGACAACATTAATAGAACAATAATGATCCAGAAGGCAGATGAATGTAAGAAAACACCACTATAGTTAGTGAGTCTAATTGCAGAGAAAGCATTCAATAGATTTAGCTGGGATTTTATGATTAGAGCAATGGAAGCATTTAAATTCCCTGACAAAAAAACAGTGTTAATTAGGATATATGATGGGTTGAGGGCAAGAGTTTAGGTGGGAGGATTCCTCTCAGACAAGCTCTGTTTGAACAGAGGAACCAGGAAGGGATGTCATCTTGACCCTTTGTTATTTGCTTTGTATTTAGAGTCATTAGCAAGAAAATAATGTTCTCACAAATTCAAGTTATGGCAATCAAGAAAATGTAGCCTTCTTTGCAGATGACATTATTTAGTATTTCCTAAACCCAAAAAGAACATTTCAGTGTCGTAAACACTCTGAGACAGTTTCAAGTTAGCATATAAAATTGATGAAGACAAAAGAAAATCTCTAACTGTAAACTACATACCCACACATGAATGGTTCATCAGTATCTACATTTATGGGGATTTCATACGATAAAATATTTAGGTATATGAACTAAAAAGGATTCTGTTAAAGCAGCTAAGGATATGTGTGAAATGAGTAAACAAAAGATAATACAAAAACTGGGAAAATGTACTCTGTGGATTATGAATATGGATAGTAAGATACAAACAGTGAAAACGGTTTTAGACCCTTTAGTTTTATATGCAGGTGAGGCATATATATTTTTTTTATCAACCAGAGAAGTTGAGGATGATTATTAACATATCACTGAAGGAATTTATTAGGGAGGGTAGGAGGGCAACAGTTAAGTGGGAAAAGTTTATCGTGCTCACAGAAAGAGGTAGTTTAGGATTACCTGATGTGCATGGATATTTTAGAGCTACACAGTTAAGGATCATATACATAATGCATGCAAGGGGTTATTAATCAAAGTAGACATGGATAATAATGAAGTGCATGCGAAGGCTCCAGAAATAAGGACAGAGTAATCATTTTGTTCCAGATTCTTTTTTTTTCACACCTTTATTGAATTATCACTTGATACATAGACAGACATACATTTATATAAAAGAAAACCATCCATACTAACATGTTCCTACTTCTAAACATTATACATAACACATTTTTGGATACCTATCATCAATCTGACATTACATAAATTGCTCAGTTCCTGCCTTCCCTTAAATCTCACTCTTCCTCCAAAACATTATTCTCCCTATATTGTTCCCACAATTTAATTTCCATTTTTCTATGTAATTTGCTCCTTCCCTTTTCCAAAGATAGTCGACAACAGAAACAACAAAGCAAAAGCGTTTAGTCCACAAAATAAAACTATAACTCCACTCAAAAACGCTTGATGCATCCAACACACAAAACTGCCACTGTGTGTAAAATCAGCGAGAAGATTTAACCCACAGTTGAAACGTACACAAACATATTGTAACGTACACAAACGTTAAGCGCTTTCACTCATCACAAATATGAGCTTCATCAGAACAATTTGCATACAAATGCCATCAGTTTAAATAACTAATCTGGCGCCAAAACTTTCAAATCTTCTTAGTCATTCTTAAAGCAACACACTTTCATGTCAAGCACATCCAAGTGTGTGTATGTATACCTACTACTCTAAATAAATATGACAAAAACTAAACTATCGATAAAAACATAGTACATATGTGACATTTTTTACATATAAAAGTTCTTTACATATAAAAACAGTATAAATTCCATATTATATATTAGTAACAAAATCAAGTACGTCTGTCTAACAGAGGTTTAATTGATATGTTTTCATTTAATCCAGGGAATGTGGTGGCATCTGTATACAGCTGCCACCATAATTCTCTGCAAGCCAGTACATTCTTAACATCGCACCCTCTAGGGTCAGAAATTACACTTTCTAATATACCAAAGGTGAATCTGTGCTCTTTACCACATTTCTCTATATGCCTGTATAATGCATTCTTATTGTCCTTTGACTTTATACTATATAAGTGGGCATATATTCTTTTTTTAAAAAAATTGCTCCGTTTTGCCTATATAATAGGCAAAACATTCTGTGCATTTAGCCAGGTACATCACAAATTTAGTAGAACAATTCCCTTTCACAAACCTTATCCTAGTGCTATTGATGTTGTTTAATATCAACCCATCACTTTCATTAATGGCAAAACACTGATTACAGGCTCCACATCTAGTTGTGTGTTTGCCTATATTTTCTGTTCCCTTGTGTCGTATAGCCCCCTCTAAAAATCCTTTAATATTCCTTCCCATTTTATAAACAAATGTAGGATGTGAACCTACAACGTCCTTAATTTCCTGATCTGCCATTAATACTTTCCATGCACTGGATATAATTGTTTTGATGTGTTCTGTGTATGAACCATGCTCTATCACACATGCTCTATTATAACTTTTCACTGTAGTTTCTTTTCCTAAATTCAACTCAACTCCCTTTTCCTTAGTTCCTAACAATAGTATATATTTTTTTCCCCTTTCACTTAGTACATAGTTGCACACATCTTTCATCATCATAATGTTGTAATTTCGATCTTTGAATAAATTTGTGATGAATCCTAACTCTGCAATCACATCCTCTATATCCGAAGTCATCCTTATGGCCCTTATGCATTGCCCCTTAAAAATGTTATATTTCATTTTACTAGGATAAGGTTTGTGAAAGGGAATTGTTCTACTAAATTTGTGATATACCTGGCTAAATGCACAGAATGTTTTGCATATTATACAGACAAAACGGAGCGATTTTTTAAAAAAAGAATATATGCCCACTTATATAGTATAAAGTCAAAGGACAATAAGAATGCATTATACAGGCATATAGAGAAATGTGGAAAAGAACACAAATTCACCTTTGGTATATTAGAAAGTGTAATTTCTGACCCTAGAGGGGGCGATGTTAAGAATGTACTGGCTTGCAGAGAATTATGGTGGCAGCTGTATACAGATGCCACCACACTCCCTGGACTAAATGAAAACATATCAATTAAACCTCTGTTAGACAGACGTACTTGATTTTGTTACTAATATATAATATGGAATTTATACTGTTTTTATATGTAAAGAACTTTTATATGTAAAAAATGTCACATATGTACTATGTTTTTATCGATAGTTTAGTTTTTGTCATATTTATTTAGAGTAGTAGGTATACATACACACACTTGGATGTGCTTGACATGAAAGTATGTTGCTTTAAGAATGACTAAGAAGATTTGAAAGTTTTGGTGCCAGATTAGTTATTTAAACTGATGGCATTTGTATGCAAATTGTTCTGATGAAGCTCATATTTGTGATGAGTGAAAGCGCTTAACGTTTGTGAACGTTACAATATGTTTGTGTACGTTTCAACTGTGGGTTAAATCTTCTCGCTGATTTTACACACAGTGGCAGTTTTGTGTGTTGGATGCATCAAGCCTTTTCTAAAGATCCCAATTCCATCTCTTTTATCTCTATTACAATGTTCTGTACTTCACGTACAGTTGGTTTAGACTTTGAGTTCCACTTTCTATTAACTGCTTTTAGTCAGCCACCAGAATTAAACTTAGCAATAATTTACTGTGTCTAGGCAATTCAGATCCTGTATCCCAGCTCAATTTCCTTACTTAGGCCCATTTGCTCACCCAATATTTCTGACAGAGTACTTTGCAGGGAATTTTTTGAATCAGCTAACTCATTACACTGCCAAAACATACATTCGCCATTTTATATGCAAATTCTCAAGGAGAACAACTGCACTATATAGAATATCATATTCATAAAGCTGTAGAACATATAAAAACAAAAAAGAACTAATGAAACACGTCAGATGCAACTTCCAATTTATTTGTTAAGTGCTTCCGTCGGAATGATATCGCACTTCATCAGAAAACTAGATCCCTAGAGCACGTGGCTCTTGGGGATTTTTTTTTTTTTTAGGTGGAGCATGTCCATTAAATACAGGGTATACCAACATCAATATGACATACGAAAAATGACGACAGTAATGCGTTACCTAAACACATTATAAAGAATCCAACACATTTTTTTTTAAATATTCATGTATTGAAAAGGTCAGGTTTGATCAAAGGGGAGGACCAGATTAAATACTTTTGGAATATAAACAGCTTATCAGGCAGCTCAGAAGCAATGCTACTGAGTCCCCTGGACTGAATGAATCAATTTCAATTGCTAGTATTCTTAAACTTAAAGCTGAATTATTTTTTTAATTCATTTAGCTTTTTATGGACCTGGTTATAAGTCATAAAAGAACTGCGTTATTAGAATTAACTTTGTAATTATTAGGTATGGATGCCTTTTCTACGAAATGGGTTATGGAAGGCAAGGTTTTTGTGTATGTATTTTAATGTATTTTATAGTACTTGCATTTTAAATCTTGATTTTGTGTGTGTGTGTGGTCTTTTGGCATGTGATGCTTTTTACCTTTATAATTGATGTTTTTTACTGTAAAAGTGTTCTGATGAAGTTGGATATCATTCTGGCGAACTCGTAAATAAATTGGAAGTTGCATCTGACGTGCTCATTCGTTCTTTTGTGTTTTTGTTAGCTGTAGTGTGGTGTTGTGTTTACAAAGCTGAAGAAAATATTCTAAGAGCTAACTCAAAAAGGGAATGGAGAAAGGAGATTTTGGCAATAGGAAAAACTGAAAGTAGGCACATAAAAAATGGGCGAGAGGGGGATGGAACTTACTGGAGAAAATTGGCAAAGGAATCAATGTATTAGGAGAAAATTATTAAAGAAGGGAATGTATCAAAAGTAGGATGAGGTCAAGCACAAGTTTGGACTGCAGGTTATAGATGGAGTGACATCAGAGTATGCACAAAGAGTAAGGGATAGAGGACTGCAAACTGAAAGACCAGCTCTGGTAGAGTTTTTAGTCAAGTCTGGAACAGAAGTTGCTGTTAAAAAAGGATAAGGGGTAATTAGTAGGGCAAATAAAATATTGCATAATGAAAATAAGAATCAATCAGAGGTGTTTAGAAAAACTGGGAAGATGGACTGTAAAGGCAGTTTCCAAAGCAACACTGGGAGGACATCTGTATGGTTCCCAAGTACGTGACACGAAGCCCACAAGATATGCTATTTTTGCTTGGAAGTATTTGCACATCTAATTTTAAACCACAAGCAGACATCAGAGAATTTTTCCTCAGACAGACAACAAATGTTGGAGGTAAGATGGGAAAGAAAAGTGTTAATTGTGAATATGGTCTTAGGGAGTGTAATGAGCTGGAAGATTAAAAAAAACTCCCTACAGAATACATTGTCAGAAATGTTGGGGGAGCAAACAGTTGTAAATAAGGACATTATAGGACCTGAATTGCCTGCACATAGTAAAGCCTTACTAAGTCTGATACTATTGGCTGTCAAAAATGGAATTACTCAAAAACGGAAATCAACATCTAAGTCAACTGTTACTGAAGTACTGAATACTGTACAAGGATACAAAAGAACTGGACGTAGGATGTTTGAAAAAGGAAAAAGCACATGCAGAATAATCTTAGGGAGGAAGTGAGAGGTGCAAAGGAAGGCAGGAAATGAGAAGTTTATGTAAAGCTGGAATGAATGGTAAAACATCTGCATACTGAATGAAAATAATGAGAAATGTCACCTATCATTAGTTTTCTTTTCTATTAATTTATATGTACTTATGCTGTTGTTTCAATTGTTATTTAATACAGATATTAAAAAATATACTATGTAAAATAAAATATTTAAAAATATATTTAACTAAATTATTATTCCCTTCAGCTGCTCTGTTGGGTAGAATAAATAAATGTGCATTGTTAGTACTTAAAGTGCCTCAAACAATATGACACTGTGATATCAACCCCCAAAAATAAATAAATAAAAAGATAATGGCTGTGAAAATACATCCAAAGAGTTAATCAGTCACATAGCTTATATACAACAGAAGTTTACTACATTGGATAATAAAGTGAAGCAAAATAATCTGCACATTTCTTCATGGGTACGTACTAAGTGTTTGACCTAGAAGATATTAAGGAGTCTAGCCTTACAGTGCCGTGGTAGATATTCTTCGTGTTTCACTGTTGCAGTCATCACATTTGGGTTATCTGCTTGCAGTAGCCCTCAGTCGGCCTGATGAAGAAAGTCTTGGGTCCTGTGTCGGTTGCTGTCCCTTCTTCCGTGACGTCAGGTCATCAGGGGTATAAAACATGCAATCAACGCCATTACATCAGTCTTTCTTGCCGTGCGGTGCCCAAAGCAGAAGCAGTTTGCAAGGGCCGGTTGGCCAACTCCTGAAATTTTCGGTTTCGAGTTTCAGAACCAAAGTCCTCAACTAAAAGCTAAGTACCCCGTTGGGGAAACTTTTTCTTGCTCTAAACTGATGTCAGTAAAAGTAAATAATTGCATTACTTGTGGAAAGCAAATACCTCAAAGATTTTAATTCGTATTGTATTCCTTGCCTAGGCCCTGACCACAACATACCTCAATGTCGTTTTTGTGCCTTATTTAAACCACAAACTACCTGTCATCGGTATATTTTCGCTTCTAAATATTTTGGTGCTGATATGTCTTCGGTAAGCCATCAGACTACTGACATTCTGAAAAAACACAAAGATAAAGACAGAGACAGGCCACCTAGGTCCAAAACTACTGACGACACTTATCCTAAGCCAGTCGCCAGTTTGCCGGTACTCAGTGAGGCATTTTCACAGCCCCTGATAACAAGTACTTCAGATTCGCAGGCCTCTACTGAGACCCATTTGGAGTCCGGTATACCGCGAGATACTTCAATTGTGGAACCTGAGGATGTCTCTACCTTAGATGGGTCCAGAGCTGCTGTGCAGGCACTGGCTTCTGAGGGTGTAATTCAGGCCTACTGACTTGCGTATTAAACCGACGCCATCTTCTTCTTCAAGGCCTAAAACTCGTACCATGCCTAGAAACCTGATGCCCAGACTGCATGGTCAGGCCTCTATGCCTAAAAAACAAATGATAAGAATGACTGAAGACCTTATTACTTTAATCAGGGGAAGGTAGCCTTCCCCCTCTAAGAGACCTAGGACTGAGTTTGCTTATGATACTTCTGACCAGGATTCTGAATTTTCTGTTTCCTCGGATAACCAGGATTTACCCTTATCTATCTATGAGGATTCTCATGCTGAGGACTCTATTCCCCTGCTTCTCCCCCAGAGGATTTCCCTTTTGGTGAAAACTTGCATACTCTCAGGGAGCATTTCCGTTGGGAAGGTCAGGATTTCTCTGATTATAAAAAGAGGCTTAGGGATTTCTTACTACTGCCCCAGCACAGGCCTTTAGCCATACCTCCTGTACTAGACATTGATGATGCCTTTTCGGAATCTAGCCTGGCCCCTGACTCTTTACCTCCTGCTCCCAGAAAACCTGACAGATATTACAGGGTCCCTGACTGTCACAAGTTCCTTTTTAAAAATCCTACTGCGGACCCTGAGACCATTTCACAGGGACCCAAGGGTATTAAAGCTACTACTGCCAAAAATCCTACCCCCTCTGATAGAGACTCCAGGGCACTGGATAGATGGGGTAAGAAGGTATACACTTCTGCAACTTTGGCCATTAGGGCTTTAAACTGCCAGTTTCATATGTTAAAAGTATCAGAGGCATATTATTAGATTGCTTAAACAGAAAATGATGTTGATTCCTGATTGTGCTGAAAATAAGGATTTACTACATTCAGCTGAACAAGATGGAAAACATACTTTGCAATGTGGTTTTGATTCACATGAGGCATCTTGCAGGGCTGCTGTAACTGGGTCTGTACTTAAGAAGGCATGCTTGGCTTAAGGAGCAATCCTTGCCAGATCATGTTAAAGCGAAATTACTGGAAGCTCCCTTAAACCAGGACCACCTGTTTGGCAACAAGGCAGAAGAAGTTCTTAAAAGATGGAGGAAAAAGCTAAATCTATGCAAACTGTTAAAGATTTTTTACAAGTACAACAGCCAAGGTTTAGTAGGCATTGGCCTTCCAAGAATTGGTCCTTTCCTGCCTCTTCGAGACCCTCTCAGTCCAAACCCAGATCCAGCACAGCTCCCAGGTTTCAGTCCCAGGGTATGCACATGACTAAGCAGTGGGGGGCCTCCACTTTCAAATCTGGGAGTAATAAAACATCCACCTATGGTAAACTGTCTCAACGACTTCTTTTTAAAACTTCCAAGCACTTCTCAACCAACTGCCCCTTTGGGGGGGAAAGACTGCTCTTCATACAAAGAACTGGGAACTCATTACCGAGGACAAATGGGTTCTAAATATAGTGTCCCAGAGACACAGATTTCACTTCCACATGTTACCAACACCAAGTGGATGGCCAGATCTACCCCCAAATCAGTGGGCAGAGGCCCAAAAGCAAGTACTTTCTCTTTTAAGCATAGAGGCTATTCAACTGGTACCAGAACAGGAAAAGGGACAAGGTTTCGACTCAAGACTTTTCTTGGTACCCGGAAAAGACAGTTCATGGCGTCCTATCCTGGACCTGTCTACATCTAAAGACCTTTTTGGTGATTCCAAAATTCAAGATGCTGACTCTTCACCATTTGCTCTCTATGCTAGGCAAAGACGCCTGGTTGGCAACACTAGATTTAAAAGAAGCATACCTGCACATCCCAATCAGGGAATCTTGCAGAAGATACCTATGCTTCAAAGCAGGCAACACGCACTATCAGTTCTCTGCACTGCCCTTTGGCTTATCTACTGCGCCCAAGGTATTCACAAAGTGCCTAGCTCCAGTCATTGCATTTTGCAGGCAAAGAAATATTCAAATAAACACATACCTGGACGATTGTTTAATTCAGGCAGAAAGCCAGGACATACGTTTGAATCATCTGGCCTTTGTACAAAGGGTGCTAACTTGTCTGGGGTACACCATAAACAAAAATAAATCACACCTGGTACCCTGTCAACAAATTATATTCCTGGGAGCAAGCTTGAATAAAACTTCCCAGATGACTTTCCTCACGCCAGAGAAACAAATTCATTTGACAACCTACTTCAAACAAGTGGCCACAAAAACCCTGCTATCTGCAAGGCAAATACTACAAGCCTTGGGGTTCATGGCCTCATGCATTCTTCTAATTCCATATGCAAGACTGCATATGAGGAAACTACAATGGTATCTAAAAAGCCTATGGTGTCAACATTCTCAGGATCTAGAAGCAATGATTCCTATCTTACCCTTGCCTACGCCTAGAGTTTCTTTGGTGGGCAGAGGCCTGCCACCAAAACAAGGGACTACCATTCACATTACTCCCTGTCACCCAAACCCTAACAACAGATGCATCAGACTATGCATGGGGGGCTCACCTGGCAGGGAAGTGCATTCAGGGCAAATGGAACCCAACTCAAATGCACCTGCATATCAATCAAAAAGAAATGTTAGCTGTACAAAATGCTCTGACAGCCTTCAAGGACCACATTCTTCCAGGACAATTAATGGTAAAGGCGGACAACCCCACTGTTATGTGGTACATAAACAAGCAGGGAGGTACACATTCTTACCCCCCTCTGCAGACTAGCCATGGCATTGTGGAACACAGCAAAGAGTTACAAGTACATCTACAAGCTCAATTCCTGCCAGGAAAACTGAATACACTGGCAGACGAACTAAGCAGAAACCTCATGGACCCACACGAGTGGAAACTGGAACCAAGGATTTTCAACATGTTGACAAGCAAATGGGGGAGCCCAGATATAGACCTGTTTGCCTCCCCCCAGAACTATCAATTGGACAAATTTTGCACAAGGACTCCCCACAAACAAACCTGGAAAGTGGATGCTTTGTCCTTCAGCTGGAAAAACCTATCAGTTTATGCCTTTCGTCCTCTGCTCTCCAAAGTGCTACTAAAGATCAAACAAGACAAACCAAGGACGATTTTGATTGCACCAGACTGGCCATGCCAACACTGGTACCCCCTCTTGCACAGTGTGTCACTGTTGGCCCCATGGCACCTGCCCCAGACTCCTATCCTATTGTCTCAGCAGGAGAACCAGATCCTGTATCCTCAGCTTCAAACACTGAACCTAGCAGCCTGGCTAATTACGTAATCTCTCCTTTACCATCCCTCAGTAAACCAGTGATGGATATCATTTTAGAGGAAAGGAGGCCTAGTACTAGAAAATCTTGTGCTGAAAAATGGAAAAGATTCTGTGCCTGGAACCAATCTCAAGGGATGAGCACAGCAGTGCCCAATTTACCTACGATTTTACAATACTTAACTGAGATGCTTCACAAGGGCCCGCCTTTCTCCTCCATCAAAATTCATGCCTCAGCCATTTCAGCTCATTATAGCACAGAACCTCCCCTCTTATCTCATCCACTGCTCAAGCAGTTCCTCAGAGGGGCCAAAAATTTACGACCACCCAGGAGAGCTCCAACTCCAGCATGGGACCTTAATTTTCTATTGGAAAAATCTCACTCTTCCTCCTTTCGGGCCAGCTGCTACTGCAGACTTAAAATTCCTTTCTTGGAAAACAGCTTTCGTTTTAGCAATCACTTCAGCAAAAAGGGTATCTGAATTACAGACCCTCATGGCAGTGGAGCCTTTCATCATCTTTCATGTGGACAGGGTGTCTCTCAGGACCAATCCCTCCTTCATGCCCAAGGTGGTATCCAGTGTGGCCCTCTATCAGTCCATTCATTTTCCAACCTTCTTTCCTGATCCACAGAACAAAGGGGAATGGATACTGCCCTTCGTAAATGTGCACAGACAACTTAGATTCTACTTGGATAGGACTAAATCTCAAAGGAAATCTGACCAACTGCTGGTGGCATTTGCTGCAGGGGCTGGGGGGAAGGCTATTTTAAAGCAAACCATTTCGAAATGGATAGGCCCATTGAATTAATTTCTGCTACAAGCACCATGGAAAACTTATCCCACAGGGGATTAGACCCCACTCTACCAGGGATGCATCTACCTCTACAGCCTTTTTCAGAGGCGTCCCTACCAGGGACATCCTAGAAGCAGCTACCTAGAGTCCTGTACATACTTTCACCAAGCATTGCCATCTGCCAATTTTCTCTAAATCCAGAGCTGGCTTTGCCACTGCAGTCTTGCAGGGCCTTATAGCTGGTCCTAATGCTATCTAAATTCCTCCTCCCATCCTTAGTTTTGGGAATCTACCCAAATGTGATGACTGCAACAGTAAAACACGAAGAACATAGTACAGCTGTGTACACCTACCATAAATGTAGATGTTTGAGTGTATTCACTGTTGCAGTCCTGGTTACCCTCCCTCCAGCCCCCTGACATCTTTTGGCTATACCTCTATGCCCTTTTTCTATGCTTAAAAGCTTTTTGCTGTATTTGCTTTTTTGTTGGAGGTATAACCGTGTATATTTATAGATTTAATTGCTTCCCATTAGGAGGGGGCAAGAAAAACTGATGCAATGGTGTCGGCTGCATGTTTTATACCCCTGACGACCTGACTTCATGGAAGAAGGGAAAGCAACCGATGCCGGACCCAAGACTTTGTTAATCAGGCCGACTGAGGGCTATTGCAAGCAGATAATCCAAATGTGATGACTGCAACAGTGAATACACTCGAACATCCACATTTATGGTAAGTATACACAACTGTAATTTTTTTAGCCCTTATATTTTATGTATGAATAACCCAGAGGCAGACAAAACAAGGAAATGTTGTGACATTTACTTGTTGTCACTTTACATAGGTGACATGGGTACTAAGTTGGGGGGGGGGGTGTAATGAAGTTACAGTTTTCCATATAGTCATCCAAATTTCGTTTGGATAGAGTAAGACAAGTACTTTGCTTTATACAGAGTGGAAGATGGTTCTGTAGCAGTGGTATTCTCTATGATTTATATCTATCCCCTCCAACATCTCCTGTTTGTTGCAGAAGAGATCGAGATCCCTTGATCAGGTGTTTAAGCTAGTACTTCATTTGCAAATATGTAATAAGTCTGACAGGAGATGGTCTGCTGAGGCTCTATACATGAGGCAGACGTCACCTCTTCAGTAGCCTGTACGATAAAGAGAGGATGAACAAAGCTTTGAGATGGTGTGCATATTTGTTTATGATTTAAGCCCTTGATTTTTGTAGTAAAAAAGCACTGTGGTCCTTCCAGTTGTGCCAAGTGTTTGGACAAATACTGAAAAGGGGCATTATACAAAAGTTATTTACTCACCATAATGATGCATCTGTATTGTCGGCTTTTGTTCTTCCTCAAACTTTGGATTTTGGATCAGACCTTGGCCACTTCCTCAGGCTTTGGATCCACAGCTCAAGCTCCTCTCCTTACCCATAATCCTCTCCCAAGACCCAGATTACCTCAGATAGTGTTTTTTTCCCCTTGATATTAACCTACAGAAAAGAAACAACTCTATAAATGTCTAGACACATAACATAAACGGTATCTGGAGCTAAGACAGGGAAGACCAGAAAGGGACATACCTCCAGGTCATACCAGGAGACTATACAAATATGATGTTTCAGTGGCAGGAGGAGGGACGGGAGGTTGAGGAAAGATGAAAGCAGACAGCACAGTTGTATTGTTATGGTGAGTACATAACCTTTGTATTTGTTATCTCTTTCATCATCTCCTCATCCTTTGGGACACAGCCCAAGCTACTATCAACCCAGGGTGGTCTCATGGCAGACCCAAACTTTGTTCCTAAATAGTATATCCAACTTGTAATGAGCTATGAAGGTATGAGATTTGCACTAAACAGCAGCAGCACAAATGTCATCTGTAGAAGTTCTGGAAAAGAAACCGAAGAAGTGGAGAATGACCCTGTGAAACGAGCTTGTGGTGGTATTAGTAAAGATGAATCCTTGTGTTTAAAGACATCAGAAATACATTCAGTAAACCATCATGCTAATGTAACTATAGACAGATTGCCATAACTTAACTTTTGAAAAAGAAATAAACAATTGGTCTGATTTCCTGAAAGCTTTTGTTCTGTGGAGATAAAATCTCAGCTGTCTATTTACATCCAATAAATGAAGCATATATTCCCCTTTACTGCAGAATTTTGGGAAGAATACAGGTAAATGAATGGACTGGTTAAGAACGCATTCAGAAGCTACTTTTGGAAGAAAGGACAGATTGGTGTGGAAAAATCCTGTCTTTATGAAAAATAATATGTTTGCTGACAAGCTAAAGCCTGAAGTTCCAAAATTCTTCTAGCAGATGTAATGGCAACTAGAAAAACGGGTTTTCCAGGACAAAAATTTTAAATCAGCCTTTGATGCAGGTTCAAAGGGAAACTCAGTTAAGGCCTGGAGAAGAATCATCAGATCCCTAAAGAAAAGTAGGGTCCGTAACAGATGGCCTCAGCAAAAACATACCTTTAAAGAAGGCCTTGCATAATATAAGGAAAGCCAATGACAAAAGATCTGTGCCTACATGAAAACTAGGGACTGCAGCCAGCTGCACTTTGACTGTAGAGTAACTTGCTCCATTATGAAACATGGAAGCCAGAAATTCTAAAACTGCTGGATTGGGCACTGAAAATGGGGTTTACATTTATTTCCCTAGCCCAGGTAAAGAATCATTTCCATTTGCTCTTGTACATCTTCCTACTGGGGACTTTTTGAGAAGTAAGGATGTGTAACTGAGAAAAAAACCTGGACTGTCTCACCATCATTGGAAGTGGAGAAACCATGCGGTCAACCTGAGGACTTGTATTTCTGGGTAAGGTAGCCTAAATGTGTAAGACAGAGATTTGAAAGGGTATCCAGAACCCAAGGAAGATATATCAGATGAGGCCAGAGGAAAGGGAACCACACTTGCTAAGGCCAGAAAGAGGCAATGAGAATCACCTTGGTGTTCTTTTCATAAGTCTTCCATAAAAACTTAGATATAAGAGGTGTGGGATGGTAGGCATAAAGGATATTGGGGGGGGGGGTCAATTGTGGATCAGAACATCCCATAGTGACTCCCCCTCTTGGGGGATAATGGCAAAAAACCTGATGCATTTGGAATTGTGGACAAAGGTGAACAGGTCACAGCATGGTCGGGCCCATTTGCAAAAAATATGTTCCACCGCTGAAGGACTAAAAGACCATTTGTGACATTTAAGAAAATATCTACTCAGTCTAGCCACTAAAACACTGGACTTCCCCAAATGTGGTTTGTTACAAGAAAGTGGTTGGAAGAGATCACCCACTGCCACACTCTCACTGCCTCCTGACACAAGAGGTTAAGAGTGGGTTCCTCCATGTTTGTTGATGTACTGGACCGCTGAGATGTTGATCACCTGTATAGCAAATGTCCCTTGAGGTAGGACATCTTGAAATGCCTGCAATGCTAGGACCCTCATCTCTAGAACATTGATGTGAATGTTGGTATCTAAGGGGGACCAAGTGCGTTGAACTGTCTGTCGTAGATAATCCCCACCCCCAACCCAACTGGGAAGCATCCATGGTCACCATGACCTTGGACAATGGGAGAAAAAGGAGTTGCCCTGTGAAACATCTAATGTTTGGATCCAACAGAATGCATGCTGTCAGCAGATCTTTGGGATTCAAATGGGAATCTTGATTCAAAGATCACTGGACTGCTAGAGTCTATTGTAGTACTGTCATGTAGTATCTTGTTAAATGTAGAAAGGATATGGAGGACACCAGAAGCTGAAGAGATGACAGATTTTTTTTCTTGAAGTTGTATTTTGGACAACTTTGAATGAGGAAACCAAGCTACTTGAGAAATTGTGTCCAGGTGAGCCCCCTATGAATTCCAGGGTTTGGGTGGGAAGGAGGTGAGACTTGTCGTACTTGACTGTGTAGACATAAATGGAGCAGGTAGTCCCTGCAGTGTGTCAACAGATGCCTGGTGGAAGCCATAAGGAGCTAATCATCGAGGTATGGAAACGCATGGAATCCCAGCAACCTCAAGTGAGCTGCAATCACTGCCATATATTTGGAGAATTGGGTCTGTGGTGAAACCAAAGGGCAGGGCTCTGAATTGAAATTGACTGGCCTCTAGCCAGAAGTGAAGGTATTTCCAGGATTGTCTGTCAATTTTTATGTGATAGGACACATCCTGGAGATCTGCTGAGCACATCCAATCATTCCTCCTCAAAAGGAGGGAGGAATGAACTGAACCATGACCATTTGGAACTTCAGAGTATTTGGCAAATTGTTTAATTGGTTAGGTCAAATATTAGTCTGTGGTCCCCCATCTTCTTTGGCACCAAAAAAAGAATTTTGAATAAGTTCCAAATCCTCATTGGTCTAGTGGAACCTCTTGAATGACTATCTTTCTTAGCAGCTTTTCTATCACTGAGGCTACTTCCTTCATCTGATGGAGTGGTACATTGGGAATTTTTCATGGATGAATGGGTAGGGAAAACAAAAAGGGAATGCAATAGTCTATTGTAATTATTCTCTGCACCCAGACATCTTTGGTGATTGACATCCAGGCTTCCAGGTACAGAGAGAGGTGCCTTCAACTGCCTCCAAAGTACAGCAGTTGGTCCACCATTCAGAAGTGCTGAAAAGGCTTCTCTGTAAATGGACCTCTGAAGCCTTGGCTTTGCAAGCCTTCCCCACCACGTGGGTGACATCTTCCATCACAGTTCCCCCCTCTGGCAACAGAGAATCTATCTCCATAGGAGTCCTGAAAAAAAACTAGCATGTTCCAAAACCACATCTTTCTACCCCCTTTCTGGTTTCTTGAGAAGGTCATCTGAGAGGTAAAAAAAAGTATCCTACAGCAGAGAGGGCTTTCCCATCTTGTTCACTCCTGGAGAGCATCTCTTAACTTGAGTCCACATTAAGTAGAGACATCAAAGGATGCATTGATAAAAGACATTTTGTAGGGCTCTGCAAAGTTGCACAGGCACATCCAGACATGCCGTCTAATGGTAATGCCAGAACCAACTGCTCTTGAAACATTTCTGTAGCATGTGAAATCAGATGCATAGATGTGTCTGAGAGAGACTGTCAGGTGACCCTGTGCAAAGAGACTGCCTTTTTATTATGCACCAACATGAACCCTGAGAGGGATTTGAAAAGCTCTTTCATCAGATCCCTCTGAAACTTTGTGAAATGTGCCAGGTAGTTCAGTGACCGCAGAGTAATGGTCACAGAAGCAAAAATTCACTTCCCTAATCTGTCCAGTGCCCTAGGCTCTCTGTTGGGGGGGGGGGGGTAAACAGAATGACTTTCCTCAGCAAGATCCTTTCTGGTGGCTGCTGTAACCACCATGGCATCAACTGGAAAGCCTCAAGAAAAACTGACTCTTCCTAAGAAGGCGCTTCAGAAGGCCAACCACCTTTCTGCCTCAGAAGTTGTTTGAGAATTTCTCCGAAAGAGATATCCTCAAGGGGTGACCCCAGGGGACCCCCCCTTCATCAAAGCCAGTGTCTTCTGCTAAAGATTCCTGTGAGGAATCAATGTCCCTGCTTTTACACTTACATTTCTGGGGAACTTCTTCATGGGGAATTTCCAGGGAGAACCCGGAAGTGATTGGGGAGTTCTGTAAAAGGAGTGTCTAGAAGCTGGAATGGACTGGTTGCCCCAATGGGCAGAGTGAGCAGACTCAGGACACAGGGCAGACAATTGTGGAAGGGGGATGACCCTAGGTGGGCAAGGATATCTTATCTATAGTTATGTGGAGAGCTCTCCTCAAAGGCAGAAGCCAATGGTGAACAGCACAGGACAACTCTAGCAGAAGTCAAAGCCGCCTCTCTGGAGAAGTTCAAGACCTCCCCATGACCCAGTCTCCGTGTAGACGTCAGAGCAAAGCTAACAATCGTCAAGGTCCCGAAGGAAAGGGACAGCTCCAACAACCTAACAGTAATGCCTGAACCCTGGATTCAGCACTGAAGGTATGGCTTGAAGACCTCTCCGGCTCTGACAAAGTCAGTGCTGGATGGATCACTGAAGTTGTCAGAGTCAACCAAGTCTTCAGATCTGACCTAGACAATCCTCGGATTCTGAAATCTGGTACCTCAAATGTCAAGGGACAGATTGGAGTAGGAATGAGTAAAGGTGTATGAGCTGGTCAAAAGCTCACCGATCCTATAGGAGGCAGAGATGGAAGCACTGTCAAATGAATCTGAGTCCTGAGAAATGTTGTCATCCTGCCCAGATTTTGCAGAAAAGGGGTGTGTAGTCTGGCTGAGACAGACACCAGAGAGAATTGAAGGTGTTGAAGGGATGCTGCCTTAGAAGACAAAGTTTTCAGATCTGAAGGAGTGGATGAATCAGAGATCCAAGAAATTGTGGGTGGAGAAACTGAAGCTGGAGCAGTGTGAAAATGGTTAGCGGAGCTTTACATCAACTGTCTTGGCTTATCTTTGGCCTTCTTTCTCTTTTTGCCTTGAAGTTTTCCCATCAGTTTCAGAGTGAAGGGGGAAGATCCACATACAGAAGAAGAAAGAGGAAGGCAACAAACCTTTAAGAACTAATTTGTTCCTGCACTCAACCAAGGCTCTGTGGCTGAAGCCAGAAGAATTTCACACACTACTTCTAGATGTGCATACCCAAGTCAGTACACACAATCAGAGTGAGCATCCAAGGTATCTTATGTCCACAAGAGGAACATTTTTTGAAACCAGTAGGTTTCTCAAACATCTTTACAAGACAACTAGCAAATTTAAAAACAGCAAGGAAAAAAACACCTAGAAACACTAAGAGAAAAATATCTAGTTACGTATAAACATCAGAATGGTACTGACAAAACTCCCGACAAAGGAAAGGAACTTCCAACAATGGTTGAAAGACTACTAGAAAGAAACTTGTAGAAAGGAAAAAAAGTGAGGAAAAAGGTGCGAGGCCTGAAAAGTATAAAAAAGCAATCCTACAAGTACGAATTTTTTCTAATGACTGTAGGGTGGATAGGAGAAGCAGAAAGGAGGTTAAAAAATATATAAAAGGAGAATCAAGCCAACAAAAAGAGTATTTATCTCCAAACATCACTTCAGCTATGTCAACCACATCTGACAGCTACAGCAGCAAATGAGATCTATTATAATTTGGGGCTTGGGAGAGGATTATGTTTAAAGGGAACAGCTTGAGCTATGGCTCCAAAGTCTGAGAAGTGGCCCAAGACCAATCCGAGGGCAGATCCAAAACCCAAACTTTGAGGAAGGTTGAAAATAGATTACATCAGATACTGAAAGATCAGCCTAATAAGACAGGAGTACAGTGGAATGATTGCATCCCTCGACCTTGATGCCAAACCTTTTGATATATACAGCTTGATGAAAAAAGGTTTCTGTATACCAGTGGATATGTGCTGATCAAAGGACAATTCATTGTTGACACAGGTTCCCAGATCCCTGACAACAAGATCAAATTTCAAGGGTGTGTTTTCAATATGTTAGTTACAAAATTGGTCATGCTTGACAAATGATACTATGTGAAAGTCCATGTTGGAGGATCCTGGAGTCCTCTAGAGGGTTTATGATGGCAACAAGTTTAAGTCATCTACAAAGTTAATCATCCATAAGCCTTTTTACATTTGCTTTGACATTTGAAAAGTAAATGCTGACAAGTAATGGCCCAAGGACTGAACCTTAGGGTTTACCATTAGTGACAGGCCTTTTGGAAGAGGTACAGCCACCCACCCTAATTTCCTGGATTCTGTCTGTGAACAAATTTACCAACCAATCAATGAAAAACTTAAATAAATGAAGTTAAAGATGAAGTGATTTTTGTTTTGTTATGCAGTTTCAGCTGCATAACAGAAATATTAATTCACAAAATCGTAACCTAGCTACATATAGTCATTCTGTAGGGGCACCTACCGGGGGCTTAATTATAAAAAGGATAAGTAGATAGAAGTCTGACTTGCACATAACATAATATGGGAAAACAGTAGCTTGCTCCCTCCCGATCAGCAAGCTAGCTCGCACTCAACCACCTAACTCTTGCCAGGGATTTCATTAACTAGTAAGTTTACTTACATCCAAAACAACAGCTTAAAATCTTTCCAAAGTGATAGCTCAAGTACCACTGATAACTAATCAGGCCTGGTAGGGACAGTGACATACACCTGTTTCCAGGTCACCTATTCAATCACCACAAAATAACCAAAATGAGAGGATATAAACATTCAGAAGACACTCCTTCACTGACATTATCTGAGTGAAGAGAGAAATTCAGGACTACATAGCAACTGTTGGAAACTTTTGACTAAGAAAGTGCCACCTGTTGGTAGTATGTTCAGAGGAATTTAAGGACCCACTGGATTAGAATGCCCCAGAAACACCTTGTGTGAATCTTAAAGTTCCATTCAAAAAAGTATGGTACAGTCATTCTGTGAACATTTCTTACCAGTTTAGCCATTATTGCCTAACTGTTGAGCAAAGATTGATTCTCTTCAAAGATGTTAAAACAAAATAATTTCATCCAACATTATAAATTTCTCCATGTAAGGGAGGACGTATGGATTTCCATCTCTTTGTGATATGTTTAGCTAATTACAACATCAAATTTATCATAAAAATCTGTTGTGCCAAAGAAAAAAAAGTGTGACGATTCCTAGTAAAACAGACTGTTTAGATACAGTGAACTGAAAGGGCCATAGGATATCACATATTCCCTGGACAGCATTTAAAATTAATACATGATAGTCCCAAAAGATATGAGACCAATCCCCACCCAAATCTTGTCTGCATCCTTAACAATTCACTGATACATTGGGGAACATTTTATTAAGTTTAACTGGGGTGTAAAAATATTTAAATTGACATTTCCAGCCAAAGAAACTGAACCTCCAAGCTTTGGTAGTTAACTTGGAGATAAGCAAAATTCACAACCAGCCGTTTTTGTCTATCTGGATGTCACAATCGGTTTCCCATGAGTCTATATTTATCAGTAACATTTGATTTTTTGGGGAAGTTAAAATCTAATATAGTAAACTGATCATTCCTTTCGAATCTCTTTTGCCTGTCTTTGTTTCCAGGATCCAATTAATCCATAGTGGTCTATCCTTTCGTTATGACCTATACATTTTTTTTTTAGTTTTTTAATTTATTCACTAATGTAGTATAAAAATCTTTGTGACTGCGGGGGGGGGGGGGTGTGTGTGTGCAAACAAAATCCTCCACATATTTCTTCCCAGGAAGCAAGTGAATCTCCAGACATTAACTGCTCCCAGTAACAAAGCTTTTGATACTTTGTCAGGCTGTTCAGTTTAATAACTGACCAGGGCTCCCAATTCTTTACGTTACTGATAGGGAGTAAATCAGATGTCCAGTTTCCTATGGTTATCAGTCAGAAGTCTTCTCCAGATGCCTCAAAACTAGATTTTAGGATCACTGGATATCAGGATGGGTAATAAAGGTTGCTGATATGAATGCTTTCAATGACACTACAGGGATCTCCTAGGTAGTCAGTTAAAAGTTGTCGCCAGTCTGCATCTTTTACTGGTGATTTCAAATTTCCAAGAATCTTAATTCTAGTTTCCAGAGGATATAGTTCTAAGTCTGGCAGACCAATGCCACCATATACAGAAATTTGTTCCCAGGGTACTCTTGGTCTTTCAACTGCCCAGACAAAATCTCTCAGGGAGGATTTCAGGCTTCTCCAAAATGTGGGTGGTGGAGGATTTTCTCAAATTTCTCTACAAGAACATACCATGTGACCGTTTGTGTTTTTTTTACAGCATACGAGTGTATAGATATTTCCATCTATTCCAGTCATTCTTGAATCTTCTGCATATGTAACTATGTTGAAGCAAGGGAGTCAGAAAGTGATACACCTACTTGCACCACTAAATAAGTGATAGCACCTTTATTATTAAGAAAAATAAATTTAATAGGTTACTAAGTGGGTCTTAACTGACCTTCACTACCTTACTATTTACAGAGTTTATTTTATATCCTGATAAGTAACTACAGTGATGGAATTCCTGGAAGAGATAAGTCACATCTTTCCCCAGGTCTGTAAGGGATATTAGTAGATCATCTGTGTACAGAGATAATTTACAAACAGCTGTGTCATATGCAAGTTCATAGATAGAAGATGGTCTTTTATGGGCAGTCAAGGGTTCTAAAGAAAAAGCAAAGAGAAGGGGAGATAAATGGGCCTCCCGGCCTTGTCCCTCACTTGATTAGGAAGGGTATTCCAAGAGAAGTGTTTAATTTAACTATGCCTGTAGCAGTAACATATAACCTTTTCAATAACAGAACACATAATTCAGGGAATACTAGGTGCCAAAGCAGGGTGCAAAGGAAAGCCCATGTTACTCAGCCAAACACTGAGTTACAGGCTGCCTTCTCAACAATCAATATTGTTTTCAATCAAGTTATCAAAGGTAGACCGCCCCCCTTGACAATGCCTGTTTGAATGGCACGTAGATTCCAGGGAGAAACATAGCCAGTCTAACTGTTAACAGGATCACGAATAATTTATATTCATGACTGAGTATCAATATAAGTCAATATGAAGTAGGGAGCGATTTACCTTTTCCTGGTTTGGAAATGACAACTATGACCACTTCTGCCCAAGATCTTGGAAGGGAAACCTTGTTTGATAATAGGGCATTGCCTCAATTACTAAAGGATTTTAAAAAATTAGGCCCATCCTGTTTATAAAGCTCTACAGGGATGCCATCTCATCTCATCCTGGTGTTTTATCTAGAAGGCTTCTGCTCAATGCCGCTTTCACCTCAGGACATGTAAATGGTGCAATTAAGGAATATGCTTCTTCTTCTTCTTGTCTTAATCTGAGCAAGGGTAATTTTTGTAGATATTCTGTCATTTCTACCACAGAAGAATTATTTTCCCCTTGTCTGAATAGAGTGAGTTATAATATTCCCTGAATGCCTCTATTATTTCATTCGTTGTACTGACCATTTCTTGTAAGTATGGATGTCAGATCTATGTCACTTGTCTATTCTCACTGACCCAGAATTTTGACTTACAGTCTTACTGCAAAACCATGCACTACTTAGGATCATATGAGGTTACTAGGCTATAAACTTGAAGGTCAGTTCAAGCCTAGCCATTTCATCCCGATACAATAGGTTCATAGGTAGGTAACTAGGCTATCGGCCCAAGGGCCTACTTAAGCCTAGCCAACAAGGTTCTCTGGCTTACGCCACCCAAGAAAGTTATTTTCCTGTGCCAGTGTCGAGCAGACACACAGAAGTAATCCCAGGGGTGTTAAGTAGATTGCTGCCTATGTGGTAGTTCATGGGTACAGAATTTTTACCAAAGGGGATGACACTGCCCTTTTTGGCATTGAGCTTGTGGCCATGGCTCTGACCCCAGGCATCTGTCTCAGTGAGGCCCTTCTGTAAGATGTCCACATCATTTGGGGACTTGACTATGGCTCCTACTTTGCAGTCATCTGCGAACTTCATTAGCCAGAGGCCTTCTGTGTTAGCCTGTACTTCAGAGAAGTAGATACCAAACAGGAGAGGTCCCAGGACTGAACCCTGTGGTACCCCACTTGTCATAGGTTTGAGGTCAGATTTGGAGTTTGCACCTTTTACAGTGTGGGTTCTGTCAGTGAGCCAGTTGGCAACCCATCTTGTGACGTAAGGATTTATACCTAGGTTTAGTGAGTTTGACTATAATTCCAGAATGGGGGATGGTGTCAAAAGCCTTGACGAGGTCAAGATAGGCTGTGTGAACCACCTTACCCTCATCTACGGCTTTGGTGACTGCCTCAAAGAAGTCGATCAGGTTCAGGAGGCATGATCTGCCTTTCACAAACCCGAACTGGGTGGGATCCAGAGTTTGGAGGTTACCAATGTCTTTGTTTATGAGTTCCATGATGATACGTTCCATGGCCTTGCAGATCGGGCTCGTCAGGCTAATAGGGCGAAAGTTCCCGGGATCAGTGGTGGCTCCCCCTTTGTGGAGTGGGATAACTGTTGCTGTACGCCATTCAGTGGGCACAAAGCCTGATGCAAGGCTATTATTGAACATGGTGCTTAGGTGGGGAGCCAGTTCATTCTGAAGTTCATGTAAAACTCAGCCTATGATGTTGTCCGGTCCCATGGATGCTGTGTTTTTGGCTTTAGAGAGTGCAGCTTTTACCTGCGTAATTGTGATTACAGAGACTCTGCATTCTTCCTGTATAGATATGGGCCCTTTAGGGGGTGGGGGGGGGTAAAGTTAGCACTGAACTTAATGGCTAGGATGTTGGCAATTATCAGTTGGTTCTGTAATTTTCGTGCCATTGTGCTGTAACTCAGAGCAGATCTGGGTGTTGCCATCGAGATTCTTGACATAGCTATAGAATGCTTTGTGGCTGTCCTTAGAATTAGTGGCGCTTTTGTTTTCGTAGCTAGCTTTGGAGGATCTTATAAGGGATCTCAGCTTCTTACTGAGGCTGTCCAGGGAGCTCCTCCACTCATAGGATTTTACTCTTTTGAAACAGTTTCTTCCTTCTGTTGTACAGTTTGTTTATGGCAGGGGACCACCAGATTGGCTTCCTTTTTTGGAGGATAGCATCTTGGTTCTGTTTGGGATAGCACAATCCATGCATTCGTGTAAGTGCTTATAGAGTGCATTTGTGCAGGATTCAGCAGTTGTAACTGTATTGTCCATATATATGCATGGGTGTCATGAAGTTCACCACTTCTGTCTTAAGAAGCATGAAGTTGGCTCTGGAGAAATATTTTACCGTGGTTTCTTAATGGGGGGTGGGGCAGGATGTGGATATCAAGGGTGATTAGTTTATGGTCGGATCGGACCAACGAGGAGTTGACTTTCAGGTGTGGAACACCGGTCACTCATGTTGGTAATGCCTAGGTCTAGGATATTGTTGCCCCCTGGTGGGGTGTGGATAAGTTGATCCAGGGCATTGGAGTTTATGAATTCCAGAAAGCGTTGAAATAAGGAGTTGGTACAGGAGTAGTTTTCCTAGTTAATGGTGGGGTAGTTGAAGTCGCCCTTTGTTAGGGTGTTTGGTTGAACCCTAATATTTTCCAGTACATCAAGAAAAGAGGAGTGGGAATCCTGGGGCATGGTGGGGGATCTGTAGCAAGCTACAATTTGGATTGCAGTTTTGCCCAGAGTTAGTTGCACTTGGATAACCGCGGATGCATTATGCTGAGCAATTAGCCTGGAGGTCTGGATATCCTTAATGAATATGGACACACTACCGCCTTTGGTGTTTAGGTCCAGGTTACATGGCCATAAAGAGTGGTATGAGTTATAGCCTGGTAGTGCAGGGGGTGCTCTCTGGAGCCTTGAACCAGGTCTCAGTCACTGCACAGATAATCAATGTTCTCAGTCACTGCACAGATAATCAATGTTCTCCATTTTAAGGAGTGCCTCGAGTGAGTGCATTTTGAGATTTAGACTTCTAGCATTGGGTAGCATTACCCTCAGTTTTTGCTTGCCTGTTAATGTTACGGTGGTGAATTTGTCATTTGAACCTTGCCTAAAAAAGGCACTATAGGGGCGGCAAGAGCCTTAGCCAGTATCCGGAATCTCACGGGCGACAGGTGCAGGCCATCTCTGGCAAAGCATCGTGGTCTGTCGGCCATGTCATCCCAAGCAGACAGATACTGGATCCCCTTAGAATGACACCAGAAGCTTAGCCAATTGTTGAAGTCAATCATTTTGTCCTTGTACTGCAGTATCATTCTGGGTGATGGCAGAATCCTACTCAGGGCTAGGGTCATACCTGCCTGGGCTACAAGATCCGAGAGCTCTTCCATGTCTCTTTTCATGAAGTCCAGGGAGGTACGTCTCAGGTCATTCACACCAACATAGACAATGACACAGTCATATTTGTACTTGTTGTGGAGTGCTCTGAGTGCGTGGGTTATGTGGCGGATCCTGGTACCAGACAGGCAGCTGACAGTAACCTTCTCCTTGTTTAGCCTGGTGAGTGGGAGGGACATCAGTGTCCCTGACTATAGAGTCACCTATGACTAGTATGTTGGGTAAGTTATTTTGCCTTATTTGCTGTGGTTGAGTGGCACACTGAGTCTGTGGACTATGTGTCATTTGGGTTGTGTTGGGGAATGGAGGTTGCTTGCATTTCTGCTTTGGAGGTCTCTGTTGCTTAGACAGATTATTGAGAGCCTCCGCGAATGTTTTTGTGTTACTATGTGTGGACTTAGTAAGACTATATGATGAGTGTAGTGTGGTGCAAATGTTTACCTTCTCCTCTTGACTGTCAAGTTCAGTCTTGGTTGGACAGAGATTTACCTCCAGTTTGGCTAGATAAGTGCATCTCTCACAGGTTATAGTATTGGGTGGTAGGAGGAGAGGGTTGTCTGTGTACATGAGGCAATTTCTACATTGCCTCAAGATGCACAGATTCATCAGATAGACAGGAGAGAACACTGGGAGCTGACCCTTGGACATGCCTGAATAAAAAACTATTTTCCTCTAGATAAGTGAGGAAAGTGTGTACAAGAGCTGTTTTTCTCTAAGCAAGTGAGAAAAGTAAGTACCACAACTGTTTTCCTCTAAGTAATGAGGAAGGTTGAGTGCTGTAGTAATTACAAGTGCTGATCACGAATAAGCAAATTCAACTGCTAAAACTAAGAATCTGTATCTGCACTAGATTAGTTACAGGACAGAAACAAGTGCAAATGCAGGCTTTCAAATCAGAAAGTTGTGAGAGATGGAAAAGATTGCCCAAATGGCCAATAACTACAATTTCTAGGCCAGAGCCACTCCTTATGTGGTAGACAGGTTACCTAGTGCTTACCACTCCCACTGATAAGCTAGAAGGCTTCCCTCCAACACAGAAAGGCTTGGGGGCCTCAGAAGCTTACATAGAGTCCTGGATACAGCAAACCTGTATCTGGATTACACTAGTTACAGGAAAGGTAGGAAACAGGCTTACAGCATTTTTTACAGAAAGGTAGCTAAAACAGCAGTAAAAAAATCCACATGCAGTGCAAGCTAGTACACTTGAGTATGTAGCAATGTTAGACCAAACAGTTTAAAAATGCAATTAAATTAAAAAGGACTAAAAGCAAGTGCAGAAGGAGTTTATTAGGTAGAATGTGGTAAAGAGATGGGATTGGGGGAGTGTCCCAGATCAAATCTACAGTGGGGTGGGCAACAGCAGAAGCCACCAAATTTAAATTATGAGCCAGAAATAGGGAGGGTGGGTGGGACAAATGATACTCTAATCAATATCCAGGATTGTATTTAGTAATGATTGTCCATGTCCAGGAGGGTTGTGGGCGCTATCCTCGGGAAGAATTTATGGTGCCTCATTCACTCGACCAGGTTCCTTTTGAACAGTGTCATAGAAGCGCGTTGCTTCACATGATTTGGCAGCCTATTCCAAAGATGGGGCCAGTCACTGGGAGACAAATCTGTCCCTTCAGCACATCCTATTCAAGTCTCAGGCCGCATTTAGGTCCTTGGAATGGGTGGCTCTAATCCCGTTTGATTTACAGATATGCAGCAAATTCATTAAGTTTGGGTCAGAGATTGCTCTGTAAGCCAGGTATAAGTCTCCCCTATGAAGTCTGTATAGTGACAGGGACTTTAGCCAGTCTGTGTAAGGCATGCGCTGGAGTCCCTTGATCTTCATTGTTAGAAACCTCTGAGGTCTCTCCAATTGCTGTAGGTGTTTTGTACAGTACAAGTCAAGGTATGCTGTGTGCACAGATTTACCCTTGTCAATGAACCTGGTCACATTTTTGAAGAAATCCACCAGGTTTACCAGGCAGGATCTGCTGCTGAGGAAGCCGAACTGAGTCAAATCCAGTGTTTAGAGGTTGCCTATATCTTTATTTATGAGGTCCATGATGGCCTTACAGATGAGGCTGGTCAGACTTATGGGTCTATAATTCCCCGGGTTTCTTGCTAAGCCACCATTGTGGAGGGGAATAACTGTTGCTGCTCTCCATTTCACAAGAACATAGCTTGTGGTTAGGCTGTGATTGAATAGGGTGCTTAATGGTGATTCTAGTTCATGTTTTAGTTTGTTTAGGTGACTGCCTGGGATGTTGTCTAGCCCCATAGAGTCTGTTTTTTTTGCCATAGACAAGGCTTTACTGACCTGCTTTTTGGATATGTAGGGTGGGAGGGAGCTAAGGGCTAGGTTTGTGATAAGTTTGGAGGGTATAACGGAGTGAAAGTTTTGCCATATCTGTCTGCTAGCAGTCCATCTATGCGGGATCATTATGTATGATTACTGTTAGTCACTAGTTCAGCACATGCTATGGTCCTAACTTTTACACTGTCTATGTAACTGCAAAAGGCCAAATGGTTAGCCTTAGATGTGACTGCTAAATTTTTCTCAGTTACCCTTAGAGGATTTGACATAAGCCATGAATGAATGACAGACTGGGAAGGCCAATCATTGACTGGACAAAGCAGTGCACATCTGAACACTATTGGTGCTTGGGGCACTGTGGGCATTACTTCAAATTCTTTTCCAGCACTATGTCGTCAATCCAAACTAAAACAAAAATTAAATTAAAACAAAACATCTCATCTTGTTTAGAGTTTTTCAAAGGCTATCCAGTGATAATCCTTTAGCAAGAGGACTCCTAGAAAGTTTCACACAAAAGAATGTAGCAAAGACATAAAAATTCCCGATGGAATAATATCTGTTGAATTTTTCCAAATGTTCAATAAGGCAATCTCAAAAGATTACTTTTTACCACTGTACAGCCCTCCATAGTAGGAGCAGGGTATCTATTTACAATGCTGGTGACCAGATTAGTACCACTGTCCAGCCCTCCATGGTAGGAGCAGGGTATCTATTCACAATGCTGGTGGCCAGTTTAGAAGTAGCAGCCCAGGTTCAAAATGTCCAGGAGAGGAGCGGAGAAAAGGAACAGTTTTGCTCTGCTCACTTATTTCAATGGGATGTTGGTGGCAAAAATATAATACTCTTCGGATGTCACTAAAACACAGCTGCTTTTGGAGATCAAAGGAACTTAAACATAGTATGCACAAGCAGGCTGCAGGCATCTGACAGCTTAAGGGTTGCATGGCTTATAGAGATGCACAACCTGGGTAGGAAAAGGGAGTACTGTGTACCTGCATTTGGGAAAGAAATTAAATATGAAAAGCAAGACACACAGCATCACAATTTGATAAGACCATGACTCTCACTGCCTTTAGAGCTCTCATCTGGAAACGTTTATGAACTGGATAACAGGACACTTGGAGTGCAACGGCTACCAGAAGTAACCAGGGTGGTGGGATAAAATTAAAGAGAGAAAGTAAAAAAAGGACTGTTTACTTCTTACTGTCTTGAATGTCTTGTCTACAAAGAAATACTACATCAGTGTTCACGTGTAAAGTATGGTATACCTGATCCCCTTGCTTTGACAGCACTGCTCCAGCCTTGACATGGTGTAGAGTCACTCTGCCATTCAAAAGCGAAGGATCCTAAGATATATCAGAACAGAAAAGAAAACAGATCACGCACTGCAACTGTATATTTTGTACTAATGTAATAACAAGCAGACTAATTTATTATAACCTCTACAAGGTGTGTGTAGCCCTCTTAAAAATTCAAATGTTTCTTTCCCAACTCAAAAATGTTACTATTGTCATTCAAACAGCTGCAAAGAATTACTAAATGCAGACCAAATACAACTGAAAAAAAATAAGTGTATTCATAACAGTTAACGTCTTTCACACAGAAATAAAGATTTGTCCCCCAACGCCTCCCAAACCATTCACAACAGCCCATTTACCCTGCTAATGGATAAGCTGCACATCCTACTTGACCAAATCTTACCTTTATCGCCCTCACATGAACAGACTTACATCTGCCTTATGAATTTTTAAAATCTATCCTAATTTTGCTGTGGTTTTTATCTTCACTCTGACTGATGACCACCAGCTCTGCACAATCACAGAAGCTGGCATTTATGCACCCATTGCAGCTTTTTCTATTAAGCCCTATTTTATAACTTTTTTTATATTAATAGTCTCCCATCAACACACAAGTGCTCATCATCAGTTGAATTCTGCTCACTGCACACTCGGGCAACTCTGCAGTCCATGGCTACCACCCCAGCCATACAGTCTAGGAAGGAATCAGTACTGCAAAACTAAACCAAGGATATACCCTTTGAGCCTGAAGAGCAGGCACACTCGGGCAACTCTGCAGTCCATGGCTACCACTCCACCCATACAGTCTAGGAAGGAATCAGTACTGCAAAACTAATCCGAAGATATACCCTTTGAGCCTGAAGAGCAAGATCAATCCACCCAGGCATTCTACATCTATGCGTTACGATAGTGAAGCTTTAACATTAGCTGTGTTACTTAGTAGTTCTGAGCGTGCTAATAACACTGACTGTTTGAGCCGTGAGTCCCCCCACCCAACCCCAGCTTGTGTAGTAATCCTAACTTTCCACTAGATAGTATACACTTAATTTAGGTCCTTCCTATTCTCTTTGATTAAAAATTAATGGGCAAGAAGCAGTTTTAGTGCTGTTTGCCTTAGTTTTGTATCACTTGCATTTGTTTCCCACCTTTCCCGTAACTAATCTAGTCTAGCTACAGATGTGCTGTATCCAGGACTGTTTGTAAGCTTCTGAGCAGTGCCAAAGTCTGCTCTTCAAATTTTCCCTTAGATATACTAGTTCTCTCCTCATCTGCACTGTTACTAGCTTATTAGTCTAGCACTTTACTAGACTTCTTGTAGCAATTATTGTAGTACACAAAACTTCTACCATCACTAAACATTCTACAAGGAAACAGCTCCAGTACTAATTATTAAAACCCACACATTCAAGTATGTCTAAAGGTCAGTTCCCTGTGCTTTCTCCTATTAACCTGGTGAACTTGGGCATCCTGAGGGAGTACAGCAACTGCCTCATGTACACCGACAACCCTCTCCTCTTAACTCCCAACACTCAGACTTACAAGAGATACACATATATCCAAAATGGAAGCCACGCACTCTTCAGCCAAGACCAAAACAGCTCGTCAAGAGGAGAAGGTCAACACCTGCACCACACCACATGGATCACATAGCCCTCCAGAACACACAGCAGCACTGCCTTCAAATAAAAACACAAACCACACACCCACCTTTTCAGAAGATCTCAATAAAAATCTACCCAAACAGCAGAGACCTCCAAGGCAGAAATGCACTCGACCACCACAACACAACACTAATCACGAGACACATAATTCTCCTAAACAGTGAGCCACTCAACCAAAGCCCCTAAGCCAAAACAGCATGCCCAACACACTAGTCGTAGGAGACTTGATAGTGAGGCACACTGATGTCCCACTCACTAGATTGAATAAGGAGAAAGTAACAGCCAGCTGCCTGCCAGGTGTCAGGATCTGCCACATAATGCACACACTCAGGTCCCTCAACAACAGGTACAAATATGATTCAGTCACTGTACATGTGGGTGTGAATAACCTCACACGTACCTCCCTGGACTACATGAAAAGAGACATAGAGGAGCTTTCAGATTATGCAGCCCAGGTGGGTATGACCCAAGCCCTGAGCAGCACAATTGGCTAATTTTCTGGTGCCATTCTAAGGAGATCCAGTATCTGTCTGCCTGGGATGACATGACTGACAGACCTCGATGCTTTGCCAGAGATGGCCTGCATCTATCATCCATGGGCTTCCGGACACTGGCCAAGGCTCATGCTACCCCTATAGTGCCTTTTTCAGGCGGTGTTCCAAAGACCAAATTACCACAGTAACAGCTAAAAACAAATGCAATCTGTGGGTCATGCTGCTCAATGCTAGAAGTCTAAATCTCAAAATGCACTTGCTCAAAGCACTCCTTAAAATGGAGAACATAGACATTTGTGCTGTAACACAGGCCTGGTTCAAGGCAGCAGAAAGTACCCCTACACTAGCAGGCTATAACTCATTCCACACCGTTCGGCCCTAGAACTTGGACAAAGCTCCAAAGGCAGTGGTGTTTCCATATTCATAAAGGATGTGCACACCTCCAGACTGGTAGCCCAACATAACACATCAGAGATACTTCAGGTGCAGCTAACACTGGGTATGACAGCGATTCAGGTCGTAGCCTGCTATAGGTCCCCAACCATGTTCCAAGACTCACATTCCACCTGCCTAAGCACCCTGGAGAATATTAGGGTCCAACCTAACACTCTCATACTAGGCGACTTCAACTACCCCTCCATTAACTGGGAAAACTACTTGTACCACTACACTTGCCCAACGTTTCCTGGAGTTCACTAATTCCAATGCCCTGGAACAGCTCATTCTTACCCCCAACTAGAGGTGGCAACTTCCTTGACCTGGTCATTACTAACACGGGCGACCATTGCTCTACACCAATAGTTACCTCCTCCCTGGTTAGATCTGACCACAGACTAATCAGTTTGGAAATCCACATCCCTCCTACCCCAGCCCCGCAAAGGTAACCACCATGAAAAACTTCTCCACAGTTAACTTTGGGGTCCTAAAAACAGAGGTAGCTAACTTCACGGCACCCAAGCAAATGGAGAATAGTTGCATGACCGCCGAATCATATACCAATACACTGTACGAACACATACAAAAATGCATGAATCTCGCCATACCCAACAGAACCAAGACACTCTCCTCCAAAAAAAAGGAAGCGAATCTGGTGATCCCCTGCCATAAACAAACTCTACAACAGAAGGAGGAAACTGATGCGGAATAAGGTGAAGTCTCAAGACTGGAAAAACTCCCTTATCAGCCTAAACAAACAGTTGAGATCCGATCCCTCATCAAATCCTCTAACGCTAGCTATGAAAAATGAATTGCAGCAGATAGTAAAGACAACCACAAGGCTTTCTATAATTATGTAAAGAATCTCCACAGCAATACCCAGATTTGCTCTGAGCTACTGCACAATGGTACCTCCTATACTGAGCTGACAGATTCAGTGCCAACTTTACCCCTCTCCCCCTCAAGGACGAATCACAATACCAGTAGATTGCCAGGCACCAAGTATTACGGCTGCACAGGTTAAAACAGCACTGTCCAAGGCCAAGAATACAGCTTCTACGAGACCTGACAATATCCCTGGCTGTGTTTTACATAACCTACAGAGTGAACTGGCACCTTACCTGTGTGCACTGTTCAATCACAGACTCACCTCAGGGTTGGTCCCTACCGAATGGTGCACTACTACAGTCATCCCTCTCCACAAACAGGAGTGACTACAGACCCTGGGAACTATCGCCCCATTAGCCTGATGAGTCTGATATGGAAAGCAATGGAGCACATCATCATGGACCCAATAAACAAGGATATAGGGAATCTCCAAACTCTGCATCCCACACAGTTTGGTTTTGTGAAGGGTAGATCATGCCTGCACAACTTGGTCGACTTCTCTGAGTCAGTCACCAGAGCTGTGGATGAAGGCAAAGTGGTTTATACAGCCTACCTTGATCTGGCCAAGGCCTTTGATACCATCCCCCACTCAGGAATCATAGAAAAACTCACTAAGCTAGGCACCAACCCCTCTATCACTAGGTGAGTAACAAACTGGCTCACAGATAGCTGACCCCAAGTCAGACTGCCGACTAGTCATGAGTGGAGTCTCACAGGGTTCAGTCCTGGGTCCTCTCCTGTTTGGTATCTACTTCTCTGAAGTCCAGGCCAACATAAAGGAACTCTGGCTGACAAAATTCACAGACGACTGCAAGTTGGGTGCTATTATTAACTTCCCAAGTGATGCTGACATCCTACAGAATGGCCTCACTGAGACCAAAGACTGGTGTCAGAACCGTGGCCTTAAGCTTAATGCCAAAAAATGTGTCATCCCCTTTGGGAAAAACATGGTTCCCATGAATTACCACATTGATAGTAGTCCTCTGAACACAGAAGGTGTTATAAGAGATCTGGGAACACAGCTTGACAGCAACCTCTCTTTTGATCATCACATTGCCACTGTGGTCAGAAAGTCCTTCTATGCGGCATATCTCACTACTAAGACTTTTTTATCCAGGGAAGAAAGCGGTCATTGTCTCCCTCTACTCTTCCCTCATTTGGCCAATCATCTAGTACAATGCCCCATTTGGCATGTACCTCACAAGACACCTGCAACAACTTGAGAGGCCGCAAAAGTACCTCACAAAGAGGATCCTACGCCTTAAGCACATGTATTATATGGACAGACTCACAAACCTCCAACTATTCTCTGTCTCATATCACCTACTTAGAGGGGATCTCTTCTTGACTTCTAACCCAGCTCTGTTAGAAATGCTACACCTAAAGAAATCCCAATCCCTCCGCACCACACGCTCCAGAGACCTCAACCTCATTACCACAATCAATAGAACATACTGGAGGGAAAGATTCATAACCCAAAGACTGCCCATGCTATGGAATAGACTTCCCATACATGTCAAGCAGAGCATCTCGCTGACACACTTCAAGAGAAATCTTGATGAGTGGATGGGAAATAGAAAATTCAACCCGGGGATAACACCAGTGGCTCTACTCGACAGAGGCAGTGGGAACTAAGGTAGGGTGGCACAATACCTGGGTAATCCAATGGCTAGGCTTGTAAAGAACCCAGGGCCATTAGCCTAGTACAAAACTATGAACCTATGAACTTGAGCCCCACCTTTTTATTTGCATCTCTATACATTCCCTTCATTGCTAATGCATCTCTCTGCTCTAATCTGTGCACAAACTGGCTACTTAATAAGCAAGTCAATGTAAAGCGGACGGCCAGCACAGTATTGCAGCGGCAGCGTTGTTGCCTCATAGCAAGAGGTTCTCTGGTTCAATTCTCAGCTGGAGTGCCTTCTGTGCGGAGTCTGCATGTCCTCCCTGCGATCGTGTGGGCTTCCTCCGGGTGCACTGGTCTCCTCCCATGTTTCAAAGACATGCGTCTGGAGCATTTCTCCCTGGGCCTCTGCTGAAAATTGGATTTGTTCCAAGTAGGACTTTCTCGGTAAACAAATGTTAAATAAATAAATAAAAATAAGACACACTCCCAACCTTAATAAGCTTTGCTGCCTCGTCTCTCCTTCACTTTATAGGTAGAGATTGTATTACTACTCACCCCCTCTAAGGCCTTCATAGGTTCATTGGTCGGTACTAGGCTATTGGCCCTAGGGCCTATATAAGCCTAGCCAAAAAAGTAGCCTGGCTTTTGCCACCCAAGAAAATTATTTTCCTGTGCCCCTGTCGAGCAGAGCCACAGAAGTGATCCCCAGGGTGAATTTCCTATTTCCCATCCAATCATCAAAATTTCTTGAAAAGTGCTAATGAGGAGCTTTGTTTGATATAGATAGGTAGTTTGTTCCAGAGTATGGAAAGTCTCTGGGACAGGCATCTATCCCTCCAGCATGTTCTGTTTATTGTGGTGACAAGGTTTAGGTCCCTAGAGCGTGTAGCTCGGAGGAACTGGGATTTCTTTAAGTGGAGCATGTCCAACAGCTCTGGGATTGACATAGCTTTGTATGTTAGGCAAAGATCGCCTCTGAGTAGGCGATATGCAATGGAATAAAGCTGGAGTTTTTTTCACACAGTCTGCGTAGGGCATCTGTTTGAGGCCAGTAATCCTCTTTGCGAGGTATTTCTGTGGCCTTTCCAGTTGTTGACGTCTTGGGAGGTACAAAGCAAAATGGGTGTTGTACTCTATAATGGGTCTAATGAGTGACAAGCAGAGGGGAACAATAACCTCTTTTTTCCTGGATGAGAAACCTTTTGTGATGTGTGCCACGCAGAAGGATTTCCTGACTACTGTGGCAATGTGATTATCAAAGGCAAGACTATTGTCCACCTGTGTCCCAAGGTCTCTTTATCACACTTTCAGTGTTAAGTAGACTACTACATATGTGGTAGGTCATGGGTACAGAGTTTTTACAAAAGGGGATGACAATGCAGTTTTTGGCATTGAGCTTGAGGCCATGACTTTGACACCAGGCATCTGTCTCAGTGAGGCCTTTTTGTAGGATGTTCACATTGTTAGGAGTTTCGATTACGGCTCCTAGTTTGCAGTCATCTGCAAACTTCGTTAGCCAAAGACCTTCTGTGTTAGCCTGTACATCAGAAAACTAGATACCAAACAGGAGAGGACCCAATACTGAACTCTGTGGTACTCCATTTGTCACTGGTCTGAAGTCACTGAGAGTTTTCCACTGCTTGCCTCTCTGGTTTGGCTGGTTTCTTTGCATTGCACCTGGTTCACACCATTCTTGCTACCCCCCACCCCCAATAATAAGTATATTAGATTCCTGCTCTTTATGGAGCCATCATTAAATTACTAGTCTCCCATCAGGACACAAGTGCTCATCAGCAGTTGAATTCTGCTCAATGGTAAGCCATCAGATACTTACCTGGTGATCCACAGCTTGGAGGAGTTTAAGCCTCACTCCGTTTGCCCGTGCTACGCACATGCTAACTTTGTGCCCCACCCTGCCCCCTAATCTTACCTGCCCCTAAAGCATCTAGATTTATTCTAGGCACTAATCCATCTCAATAACCAGTAACCAATCAGAACAATACTAGTAATATATCTCCTCTACCATCCACAGTACCCCACCCACTTCCAATCTAACTGCTCACCTGATGCAGTCATGCTACTACCTAATGTGCTTACTCTCCTTACCTGCATTTTTCTTGCACACCTTACATCCTACCAAAACTCCATAAGAAACACTCCACCATTATCACTGCACCCTTACTCTCACTTCTATCCATCACCCACCTACTAATTACACCATACCATACATGTCATACCATCACAAACTCCATCCTAACACAGCCACTGTACTACCAGTCACCTGTTGTATTCAAACAAAAAATATCCCTAAAATATGACAGGTTAATTACCAGATTGATAAAACTTATGCTTACTGCCCTATGTAAATCAGCCCTCAGTAGTGATATCCACCCTAACCTTGGTCCTACCCATTACCAACTCCTCACCTAAAAATCTGTCTAATAGCTACTCCTTCTTGCAACTAACATCCAACAGAAAGCCATCTGACCTCCTGTTCATGTGTCTAAATATCATAAGTATAACTAATAAAATCCATGACCTAAACGCCACCATAGCTTTATATTCTCCTGATATTCTCATCCTGACCGAAACCTGGCTCAAACCTCACATCAAAAGTGAGGAAATACTCCCAACAAGTTATAACATTCTTTGAGTAGCTAGACTATCTAAGAAAGGGGGTGGTGTGGCTCTAATGTTTAAACACCACCTCAACATCCAAATCCTAAACACATCTGCCCCCACATTGGAATTGAAAAAATTCTATATGCCAACCTCAGACTAAACCCAAATAAAACAATCAACATCATAGGATGCTATTTCCCTCCTGGCCAAAACATCCCACCCCTGGAGAACCTCCTGAACTGGGCTAACCATTCCCTACCCCAGGAAACCATAATCCTAGATGATTTTAATATTAGCTGGTTATCTTGTAGTAACAATCACCCACCCACCACCTAAACCTTCATGGTTTCTCCCAACTAATACAGTCACCTACCCAGATAAATAAAAGCTCTACCAAACATACTACTCTCGATTGGATATTAGTCAATAAAGACCCTCAGTAATACTTAGCTGGCTGTCTACCAGACAACCTCAGTGACCACACTCCAACATTCCTTGTGAGGCACCACTTAAATTGTGCTAAACCCATCATCTGTAGGCAAATCCAAAATAGGGTAAACTTTAACCCTCTCTCCTTTATCTCATCCCTTTAAAAATATGATTGGACACCACTAAAGTACCTTAATCTGGATGAAGCCATCCACTTAGTCAATAGCACCTTCCTAGACATCCTAAACACACATGCCCCGATATAAAATGCCAGAGTCAAAACACAGTAATCACCTTGGCTACAAAAAAGCACCAGGGCACTAATGAAAATCAGAAATAAGGCCTGGGTGCACTGGCGCTTAACAAAACCCCCCTCCTCTAGACAGTCATTCATAGGGTTGCACAACAAGGTCAAAAAGGAAATAAAAGAAGATAAAACTCAGTATTATCAGTCTGCCCTAAACAGTTCCAGTCCACAATAAACTCGATTCTTCACCAAGGTAAAGTAGGCCCTCCCCACCTACCACTCCCCCCCTTCCTCCAGCAGTATTGCTGACTCATTCAATGAACACTTTACTGAAACAATTCTGGCTTTGGCTAAACAACACAACCCTCTACCCACCCTCCCTACATCAAAACCAAATACTGTGCCCACACTCTTTTCTTTTTCATCAGTACCTACCTCCTATATAAAAACGTCTACTGAAACTTAAGCCTACAAAACCTGCAGCTGACAATCTCCCCTCCGAATACCTAAAAACAGCAGTGAAGCCCCAGCTTATCCAGTCTCTATATTAATTAATCAGTCTTTAACAGAGATCTATGTCCCCACATTGTGGAAAATATCCCACATCATTCCCCTCCATAAAGGAGGCTCCTCCAATGAACTTTCCAATTACCCCCAAATAGCCATCCTTTCTCCACTTTCCAAGTTACTTGAGAAATGCATCCATTCTCAGGTCTTAGACTACCTCTTAGCTAATAACCTCCTTTCCAGCACCCAGCAAGGCTTCAGGCCAGACCACAGCACTACTACTGCCTTGCTCTCTTTCATGAAAGCTATCCATCATAAAACTAATGGCCTGTTCTCCTCTACTACATTTCTGGATCTATCCGGGGCTTTTGACATGGTCTCACACAAGCTACTTATCTCTGTTCTCAGCAACCTATCCTTTTCCCAATCAGCTACTGATTGGTCACAGCTAACTGGCTGCCAACAATCAGTTGTCTGGCATAATGACCCATCTCCTCGACTTCCTGTAACACTCGGTGTTCCCCAAGGCTCCATCCTTGATCCCCTCCTATTCTCACTCTTCACCAATGATCTATTCACAGCCACCAAGCATACTTCTCTTATACAGTATGCAGATGACTCCACCCTCATCTGCTCAACCCCAACTATACCTGGACTTCACAAGATCACACAGGAAGCCTTTTCATTTGTAGAAAGCTGGCTATCTAATGCGCAGTTATTACTCAACCTGAACAAGACTAAACTCCTTAACTTCCAACCTACTAAATTTAGCCCAATTATCCCCCACTTTAATATTCTAGCTAAAGACAATACCATCATCTCCCCAAAAGAACACATCAGACTACTTGGTGTTGAGAATGATCTCAGATTTGACACTCACATTTCTCTTACCATAAAAAAGGTTCACAAAAAACAAGGTGCATTGCACAGAAACAAACAATTCCTCACCAAGACAACCAGAATTTCTGCTGCCAATTCCCACTTAGTCTCCACTTTACTCTACGAATCTCCTATACTTACCTACCATACACAAATAGACCTAAGCAAGCTAGAGGCTTGCTACAATAAAAATGCTAAATTTGCCACTGGTGCAGCTTATCACAGCCACCACTGTATCTCACTTAGAGAACTTGACTGGCTTGAACACCCTCAACTTCTTCATCTGAATCAACTCTCTCTCATCCACAAGTTAGTAAACCATTCTCTAAGTCCCATCCTTTCAATAACTTCTCCATCCCTACTGCTCCACAAGACCACTATGCTCCAGCAGCAAAAATCTACTTCTAGTGACCAAACTCAAGAACTTAGCGGGAGAAGCACTATTCTCCTGCGTCACATCCAGACTATGGAACAATCCCCCCCTATAACCACACTACCTTCTTACAATCACTTCACGACTGCACTAAAAACTCACTTAAAAAGTCTCTGGTTATGCCCATGCACCAATCCCGACTAGTAACTCTCCTTTTTACCTCCCCTTCCTCTCCCCTTCCCTAGCCACCCTGCCTCACACCATCTGATCATTGCATTCCTTCCTCTGCAGGCTCTGGCTCACCCTTTACCCTCCCCTTCCCTCCTCACTCAATCTTTCAGACCTGTTATAACATGCTTAACTACCTCACTTCATCTCAACTCCAAATACATATCCTACTGGCTTACACCTGGCTTCCTCTCACTACCATGTATACTACTCAGTCTCCTCTCTTATTTGTCTAGCTTCCCATTAGCCCTTCTAGGTTGTTCCACTTTCGTGTGGAGCTTCTGCTTCATATCTGCTTGAGTTTACTGCAATATTTGTATACAAAATTTAGGTATACGAATTTAGAACATTATCTGTTTGAGCTTAGTACTATCTGTATATACATCCTGACTTCATTCCTAGCATTTAGCTAGATATTGGTATATCTGTTCATTACTATGTTTCATATTGTATGTATAGCTAATGTTTGCTGCAGTATGTATTAATTGCTATTGTATGTATATTCAATTGTTCATGTACTCTGCTGCTCATTTATTGCTCTGTGGAGCTTTTCTCCCTGGGCGTCCACTGAAAAAGGACCTGTGACCAGTTGGAATTTCCTGGTAAACAAATCTAAACAATAAATAATAACCCACATTGGGTGACGTGGGTGCCTGCATCACTGCAGGGACCCAATATACCTTGTTCATACATGTGTAAGTGTTCCCACATAAGTAATTTTATTTTATTTTACATTTGTTGACCGGGATGGTCTAACTGGATGCATGTCCATTTTCAGTAGAGTCCCAGGGGAGATAAGCTCCAAGAAGTTACATTAGTACAATTATTCAGATAAAGGTTATTATACAGATACAAACTTAGGTTTCAACAGTTCAAAACTTTACACAGTTTAAACATAAATTTAGGTAACAAGTTAAGGTACAGATACATACTTAAAGTTTCAGCAATTGCAAAAAAAAAAAAAAACAACTTGCACAGATTGTACAGAATTTGTTGGAAGCAATTAGATGAGGTATTTTACACTCTATTTACAAAAGACTTGGCTATACAAGTTAAATTCTCTGTAAAGGGTAAGACATGTCTTCGTAAAGGATAAGTAATAGCTGGATACTGACAAAAGTCAGAGCAGATATAAGGTCTATAGCAAGAGAGAGAGAAGGTAGCCAGATAGTTTTAGTCAGGATTTGTACAGGGACATAACCAATGAGTTTTAAGATACAGTTTCAGATTGTACTTAAGTGTAAAATAAGACAGTGATGTAAGTTCATAAGGGAGTTGGTTCCAGTTTTTTCCCCACTGCATTAGAGAACAAGGCATCTCCTGCCATGTTTTTACATTTACATGTTGATACAAGTAGTTTATTAGATGATCTTAATGTTTTGAGGTTTTAATATTGGGTAATGAGGCTGGAAAGAATTGGGTTATTTGTGGGTTGGTGGAGGGTCTTGTGGGCAATGGTGAGTTGGTTATAGTGAATCTGATTCTGGAGTTCTAGCCAACCTAATTGTTTCAGGTTATAGCAGTGATGGATCCTGAAAGGAAAAGCAGTGGCAAATCTGGCAATGTTGTTATATGAGTTGGTCAGCTTGCTCATGTTATATTTTGACAGGTTTGTATACATGGAAGAAGCATAGAGAAGTGTGGAGATAAGGTGGGAGTGGGCAATAGTGGTTCTAGCTAGTGAGGAGAGAAAGGGTTTAATCCTGTAAAGAGATCCTAGTTTCTTGTTAACAGTTTTTATGGTATTGTTGATGTGGGTATCAAAGTTCAGGTTGTTATCAATAGTAACCCTAAAAGTTTAGTTGTTGGATCAGGAGATATGAGTATGCCATTGTTGGATGAGATTGAGAAAGTGAGTGGGAGTGACTTCCTGGTAGGAGTAAAGAGCAAGAGTGTGTTTTTTTGTGGATCAAGAGGAGGCAGCGTTGTAGAAACCAGTTCTCTGTTATACTAAACATTTTTTGGGTTAGAGTCTGTAGTTGGGATTGAGATTTAGCTGAGCAGATTATTGTCGAATCATCTGCATATTGTATGCAGTTAGCTTGGGGAATAGCTTGGTTTAGGTCGTTGATAAATATTGAGAAAAAGAGGGGGCCTAATATGGAGTCCTGGGGAACACCTAAGGTAACAGGGAGATGGGATGATAGGTTGTTGTCCCATAGGACAGCCTGTTGTCTACTCTCTAAGTAGGACTGGAACCATTTAGTAGCCACTGTATCAAGAAAAAAGGATTTTAGTATATTAATAAATAGATCATGGTTGACCATGTCAAACGCTTTGGAAAGGTCGATGAAAAGTGCCAAAGAGAGAACATTATTATTACGGTTAGAACTGATGCAGTCAGTGAAGTATAAGAGAGCAGTGGTTGTGCTATGGAAGGGTCTGAAGCCATGCTGACACTTAGCCAGAAGATTATTCTGAAGTAGATGGTCTAGTAACTGTCTATGGATGCACTTTTCCATTATTTTTGCCAAGGGGGAGAGTAGTGCTATAGGATGGTAGTTAGAATATTCTATGGAATTTCCACCCTTGTGTAGGGGAATAATGTGGGAGATTTTCCAGATGGCTGGAATGGTGCTTTCTTGTATGGCTCTATTTATCAACAGTGATATGGGGTATGCTATAGCTTTGGCTGCTTTTTGCAGATATTCAGCAGGTAGCTGGTCAGCTGATGGGGTAGATGGTTTTAACTTGTGTAAAAGGTTGCAGATGAGGGAGGTTGGGACTGGTTGCAAGTGGAGTATTGGAAGAGAGTTATCAGCAAAGGTTGGGAAAGCAGAGCCATCAGCTGTAAGTTGATTAGCTAGTGATTGGATGGTCTCTGTGAAGTAGGTATTCAAAGCATTTGCAGTTTGCTGTGGATTGTCAGGATTTGCCCCAATAGTGGGTGGTGTAGTGGATTGGCCTGGACGAAGTAAGCTGTTTATGCTGAACCAGAACTTTTATGGATTATTGTGGTTAGTTTGCTGGAGATGGCAGTAAAAGTTTTTTTTATCTTCAAGTATAGCTTTTTTTGTCTCATTTCTTATTTGTCTGAACTTTTGTTGGTCTGTGGGTTTTTTGGTTGATCTCCACTGTGCACAGACTATATTTCTATATATTGATTATATACATTGCAATAATGATAGCAACATGGTAAGCCAAGCTTACAACTTTAGTTATGGCTGTTTCACTTGCAATTCTCTACTTGCATGCAGTGGAACAGCCACTGCCCCATCCACCCTTGTCCTTAAAGTAAGCAACTGGCTTTTGCTGCTCAATGCTATCCTCTACTGTCCAGATATTCTAGAACCATTCTGGGTTGTAGAGTCTAGGCTTTATACTTCTACCACAAAGCTGAGGAAATGTTGTCCTTTTTGGCTAAAAACCTTCTTCAAGAAAATAATTCTCCACTCATGCATTATCTATTCGTAAAGATTATTTACTTTGGCAAAGTATGGCTATGTTAAGTAGGTACTACAACAGAAGCTCTCTGAGAAAAGTTCACTGTAACAGTAAATCATAGCAGCTGGGTTTAACCATCTTCTGTTTTCCAAAGCCAGAATTTTCTTGTAGTGGATCTTTTCTCCAGGGGGATTAACTCAGATCTCAAGTCTGCATAGGTGTTAAGGGAGGCAGCATGAGATGTGCACCATCTGTTATCTCTGTTTCTTCAATATGGGATATGCCCCAGGGAGGTATGGTAGCTGTGGACAAGAATCACCTCTGGTACCAACATTAGCTAGGAAAGTACAGTTGTGTACACTTACCATAAATGTAGATGTTCGAGTCTATTCACTGTTGCAGCCATCACATTTGGGTTATCTGCCTGCAGGTAGCTCTCAGCCAGCTTGAATACCAGAGTCTTCGGATTTCTGCGTCGGATGCTGTTGCTTCTTCCATGACGTCAGGTCGTCAGGGGTATAAAACATGCAGCTAATGCCATTACATCAGTTTTTCCTTGCCCAGATGTCAGGTGGGTATAAAACATGCAGCCAACGCCATTATATCAGTTTTTCTTGCCCCAGATATCAGGCGCCCCCACAACAGGCAGCAATTATATGGCATGGTACACCCCCAGCAAAAAGCAAATACGCATGATATAATATATGACAAACAAGAAAGAAAGGTAGAGCCAAGAGAAGTCAGGGGGCTGGAGGGAGGGTAACCAGGACTGCAACAGTGAATACATTTGAACATCTACATTTATGGTAAGTGTACACAACTGTATTATGTTCTTCGTGTTTCACAGTTGCAGTTATCACATTTGGGTTGATTCCCAAAGCTAAGGATGGGTGGAGGTAGTTAAAGAGCATTTTGGCTAGTAATCAGGCCCTGTAAGACTGCTGGGGCAAATCCAGCTCTGGATTTAGAAAAGATAGGCAGGTGGTAATGCTTGGTGAAAGTATGTACAGAGCTCCAGGTAGCAGCTTCCAGGATGTCCCTGGTAGGGACTCCTCTGAGAAATGCCATAGAGGAAGATGCAGCCCTGGTGGAATGTGATCTTATCCCCTGTGGGGTAGGTTTTCCATGGTGCTTGCAGCAGAAATTAATGCAATGGGCTATCCATTTGGAAAAAGTTTGCTTTGAAATGGCTGTCCCCTCTGCCCCTGCAGCAAAGCTAACTAGCAGCTGGTCAGATTTTCTGAGAGGCTTAGCCCTGTCCAAATAGACAATAAACTGTGCACGTCCAGAGAATGCAGTATCATTTGCCCTTTATTTTGAGGATTAGGGAAAAAAGTAGGCAAATGAATGGACTGGTTTAGGGCCACATTAGACACCATCTTGGGCATAAAGGATGGATTAGTCCTGAGGGAAACCCTGTCCGCATGGAAGATAATGAAGGGTTCTACAGCCATGACGGCCTGTTGTTCAGACACTCTTTTTGCTGAAGTGATGGCTAGAAGTAAGGCTTTTTTCCAAGAAAGGAATTTCAACTCTGCTGTAGCAGCTGATTCAAAGGGGGGAAGAGTAAGTTTTTCCAATACAAAGTTAAGGTCCCAGGCTGGAGTTGGAGCTCTCCTGGGGGGGGGGGGGGGGGTCTTAAAATTTTGACCCCTTTAAGGAATTATTTTAGCAGGGGATGAGAGAAGAGGGGCGGCTCAGTATTATAATGTGCTGAAATGGCAGAGGCATGAATCTTAACTGACGAGAAAGATGGGCCCTTGTGGAGCATTTCTGTTAAATAATCTAGAATATGGGGTAAGCTGGGCACCGTTGTGCCCATCCCTTCAGCCTGGCTCCAGGAACAGTATCTTTTCCACTTTTCTGAATAGGATTTTCTAGTACTAGGCCTCCTTGCCTCAAGAATGACATCCAGCACCTGCTTACTGAGGGTTGCTAGAGGTGGGGGTCATGGAATTAGCCAGGCTGCAAGGTTCAGGGTTTGAAGCTTTGAAGCCAAGGGTGCAGAATGCGGCCCGCCTGCTGGAATAGCAGGGAAAGGGTCTGAGGCAGGTGCCATGGTTGTAGCACTGTCAGACTGCGCAAAAGGGGGTACCAGTGTTGGCGTGGCCAGGCTGGTGCAATCAGTATTGTCCTTGGCTTGTCCTGTTTGATCTTTAGTAGAACCTTCGAGATGAGAGGCAGAGGGGGAAAGGCATAAACCGAGAGGCTTTCCCAGGTAAAGGACAGGGCATCCACTTTCCAAGCTTGACAGTGGGGAGTTCTGGTGCAGAATTTGCTCAATTGGTAGTTCTGAGGGGAGGGAAACAAGTCTACCTCTGGAGTCCCCCATTTGTTCAAGAGCTTGAATATTTTGGGTTCCAGTTTCCATTCGTGTGGGTCCATGAGATTTCTGCTTAAGTCATCTGCCAGTGAATTCAGTTTGCCTGGCAGGAATTCAGCTTGTAGGTGCACTTGGTAGCTCAAGGCTGTGTTCCACTGAGCCACGGCTAGTCTGCAGAGAGGGTATGAATGGGTTCTCCCCTGCTTATGTACCACATAACTGTGGTGATGTCTGTCTTTACCAATAGTTATCCTGGAAGAATAAGGTCTTTGAAGGCTGTCAGAGCATTCTGTACAGCTAACATTTCTTTTTGATTGATATGCAGGTGCATCTGATTTGGGTTTCATTTGCCCTGAATACACTGCCCTGCCATATATAGTCTGATGCGTCTGTTGTTAGGGTTTGGGTGGCAGGGGGTAGAGTGAAAGGGAGCCCCTTGTTGAGGTGGCAGGCCTCTGCCCACCAAAGGCACTCTGTCTTCATATAAGGAATGATAGAAATCATTGTTTCCAGGTCCTGAGAATGTTGACACCATAGACTTTTTAGATACCACTGAAGTTTCCTCATATGCAGTCTTGCATATGGAATTAGCAGAATGCAAGAGGCCATGAACCCCAGAGCTTGCAGTATTTTCCTTGCAGATAGCTGGATTTTTGTGGCCAATAGTTTGAAGTAGATTGTCAAATAAACCAACAAAAAAATGAAGAAACCAGGAATTAACCAACAGAAGACCTCACCGAATCCAAAACTTCAAGACCAAAAGCGTACCAATAGAAACAACTGTCCCTTCTTCGAAGTAAGCTTCCTTTGACTCTGATCATTAATTTCCAAATTCTGGCAGAAAAGTAACAAAGCCAACGTACTGAGTCGAATGCAGCTTTTTATTAATACAAAACGGAGAAGTAAAAGCAAACGTAATAAAAAACAGTTAGACACAAGCGCTTTCGCCCGGTGATACCAGGCTTTTTCAATTACAATCATCATAAATTTACAAAAGACTTAAATAGTCTGCTAGGTGCACCTTGATTGGTTAAAAGCTTGATTAACTAATTACTTCAAACACTCTATGAAGTGTAAGTGATGCACCGGAGAACTATCGTGTAAACCATATAATGTTTCCATAACTGCCTTTAAAATAAAAACACTGTTAAAATACTGATACCTCATTGTAAATGTCAGTTTCTAAATAAAACACAGCTTATATGTAAGCTTTTTTCACTTAACAAAAAATCAATCTGGGAAGTGCAGACAGCTATTAAAACTTTCTTGTATAGGTCATATACATGTGTTTCTTAAAACATTGTTTGACTTCCGTATAAAAATACAAATAAATTATACAATAAATTATAAAGTTAAAAAAATCCAAATGTGGAATACTAAAATTGTGCATGTCTGTGCAATAACTATAATTCTAAGTTAAATAAATGAGTGCAATGCAGTATAATTCATTGTGTGCTATTGCTAACTTCATTAATTTTAATAACTAATGAGTTATGTTGTTCATAAATTCTTAATCATTAAGAAACAATAAATGTTAACTGAATTGATAGATGCATGTACAATAAATAAACTGAAATACTAAACTCTAATTACTCCTTAATAAATATATTGATGAAAGAACTAAAATTGATGAATTGTGGCTATATCTGAAGCTTATATCGAATATGTGTATGTGGTTTACAAGATGATGCATACTTCTTAAGTACTTGTGTTCTAAATTCTTTAGTTAAAAAATCTTGTTGAAAATTGTGCACAGTGCTTAATCCGTGTAATATTCTTATGAGTGTATTTCTGGGCTCAAAATTATTTAGTTATAAAACATTTCTATTTGCCTTTAAAATGCAAGCCAAACTAGTATTTTCATTCAACCCAGGGGGTTTTGTGGCATCTAGTTTTAACTGCCAAATGAGCTCTCTGGTGCCTAGCCTAGTCGCCTGTCAAATAAACTTGTTTCACCGGAGTGAGGAATGCCATCTGGGAAGTTGTGTTCAAACTTGCTACCAGGAATACAATCTGTTGGCAGGGTACTAGGTGTGATTTCTTTTCATTGATGGTGTATCCCAGTGAGGTTAGAAGATTATTTACAAATGCCAGGTGTTGTAATAGCAAGTCCTGACTTTCTGCCTGAATCAGTTAATCGTCCAAGTATGGGTAAATCTGAATATTTCTCTGCCTGCAAAATGCAATGGCTGGAGCTAGACACTTTGTGAACACCCTGGGCGCAGCAGATAAGCCAAAGGGAAGTGCAGAGAACTGATAGTGCATGGAGCCCACCCTGAAACATAGGTATTATCTGCAGAATTCCCTTATTGGGATGTGCAGGTAAGCTTCCTTTAAGTCTAGGGTTGCCAGCCAGGCATCCTTGGCTAGCATAGGAAGAAGCTGTTGAAGAGTTAGCATTTCGAATTTTGGAACCACCAGAAAGGTGTTGAGAAAAGACAGGTCCAGGATAGGACTCCAGGAGTTTTCTTTTCAGGGTACCAGGAACAGTCTTGAATAAAACCCTTGTCCCCTTTGTTGTGGTTGGATAGGTTGAATAACCCTGATACTGAGGACAGAGAGTAATTGTTTTTGGGGCCCTGTCCATTGATTTGGTGGGAGGTCTGGCCAACCACTTGGAGTTGATAGTGTGTGGAAGTGGAATCTGTATCCTAGGGAAACTATGTGCAAAACCCATTTGGGCTGGGTAATGAGCTCCCAGTTTTTTTGCATGCAGGGCGAACTTTCCCCCTAAGAGAGCAAGTAGTTGAGCAGTGCTTGGAAGGATTAAGGTTAAGTCATTGTGCCATTTTTCCATAGGGGGTGGCTTACTACTCTCTGTTTGGAAGTGGGAACCCCCCACTGCTTAGATCTGTGCGTAGCCTGAGACTGAAGTCTTGGTGGTCTGCTGTTCCTGGGTTTGGACTGAGAGGGCCTGGAAGGGACTGGAAAATACCAGTTCTTTGAAGGCCAATGCCTACTGAATCTGGGAGGCTGCACTTGCAAGAAATCTTTAACAGTTTGCATAGATTTAGTTTTTTCCTCCATCCTTTTGAGGACGACTTCTGCTTTGTTGCCAAAAAGGTGGTCTTGGTTTAAGGGTGCATCCAATATTTTAGCTTTAACATGATCTGGCAAGTTTTGTTCCTTAAGCCAAGCATGCCTTCTAAGTACAGACCCAGTGACAGCAGCCCTGCAAGATGCTTCTAAAGCATCAAAACCACATTGCAAAGTATGTTTACCAACTTGTTCAGCAGAATGCATTAAATCTTGCAACTCTTTGTGTTCAGCACAGTCAGGAATCAACATCATTTTCTGTTTAAGTAGTCCCATAATATGCTGCTGATACTGTAGCATATGAAACTGGCAATTTAAAGCCCTAATAGTCAAAGTAGCCGAAGTGTATACCTTCTTACCCCATCTAAGGCTCTAGAGTCCCTATCCGAAGGGGTAGGATTTTTGGCAGTAGTAGCTTTAATGCCTTTTGGTCCTTGGGAAATGGTCTCTGGATCCGCAGTAGGATTCTTGAAGAGGAACTTGTGAGAGTCAGGTACTCTGTAGTACCTGTCAGGTTTCCTGGGAAATGGAGGCAAAGTGTCTGGGGTAAGGCTAGATTCCAAGAAAACATCATCTACAATAGCCAGAACAGGAGGGATAGCTAGAGACCTGTGTTGAGGCAAGAGTAAAAATTGCCTAAGTCTCTTTTTGGACTCAGAATAGTCCTGGCTTTCCCAGCAGAAATGCTCCCTACGGGTATGCAACGTTTCATCAAAAGAAAAATCTTCTGGAGGGGAAGCAGAGGGAATGGAATCCTCTGCATCAGAATCCTCATAAGTAGATAAGGGCAAATCCTGGTAACCAGAAGGAACAGAGATAGATTCCTGATCAGAAGAATCAGAAAGAAAATAAGTTCTGGGTCTCTCAGAGGGGGAAGGCTGTTCCCCTAATTAAGGTAATAAGGTCTTCAGCCATTCTAAGCATTTCTTTCAGAGGCATATGGGCCTGAGTATGCGGTTTGGTCGTCAGCTGTCTAGGCATAGTGCGAGCTTTAGGCCTGAGGAATTCGGTATTTCTAGCTCAAAATGAAGCTGTCAGTTTAATATGAAAGTCTGCAGGCCTGAATACACCCTCAGAAGCCGGTGCCTGCACAGCAGCTCTGGACCCATCCAAGGTAGAGTCACCCGCAGGTTCCATAGTCAAAGAAGCATCTTAAGGCATACCAGACTCCGAATGGGTCTCAATAGAGGCCTGCAAATCTGTAGTACTGGGTACCAGGGGCTGCGAAAGCACCTCACTGAGTACCGGTAGACTGGCAACTAGCTTAATGGAAGAGTCGGCAGTTTTGGACCTATGCAGTCTGTCTCTGTCTTTATCCTTATGTTTTTTTGGAAGATCGGTAGTCGGATGGCTTAACAAAGACATTATGGAGTACGGAGATCGAAAACTAAAGTATTTAGCTACAAAAATAGCCAGATGACGAACAGTTCGGTCATTGAAAAAGGCACAAAACCGACAGTGAGGGAAATTGTGGTCTGGGCCTAAACAGGTGACCCAGTAAGAATGAAAACTCCTACTTTTTCTTTCCCGTTCTCTTTCTCATCACAAAACCTCCTTTTTTATTACATCTTCTAACAATACAACTATCCAACCTGACACCCATACTAAACTCCTAGGGGTCATTATCGATGACGAACTAAAGTTCAACCTACACATAACTCCAATGTATAAAAAAACAAACCAGAAACTAGGTCTGCTATATTGGAACAAAAAATTCCTAACCCCTGAATCTAGACTTACCCTGGGCCAGGAACTCCTCCTCCACCCCATATTATACGCCCACCCCTGTTCTTACCAATATCCAGGCCTCCACTCTAAACAAACTACAACAGACTTACCATAAAATAGCCAGATTCATTACTAACTCCCCATACAACTTACACCACTGCATTTCTTTAAACTCTCTTCAATGGCTTGAACTTCCCCAATTTCTACTATCTTATCAATTTCATATGCTACACTCTGTTCTTTATAAACCCTCATTCTGTCCATCTCTATCTTCCTTAGTCTCCAACTACATCCCATCCCAGACCCTCCGTACTTCTAACCAACAATTACTTGATATCTACCACCCAAAAAGGTCGGTAGGCAAACTACTCTACAAACACTCCCTTGCCCATGCTTGGAACAAACTTCCCCTTGACTTACGTTCAATCTCCCACACCTCACACTTTAAAAATTAACTAAAAGCTTATTTTCTCAATTCCAGAACCTGCCCCTGCCATGACCCTACCTAGTCTTCCTTCCCTTTATGTACCCTCAAAAGGACCAGACTTAGTACCTCATTACACCTCTCTCTCTCCAATGTGTCTACTATGCATTTGCATAATTTTATACAAACAAAATTTTTTTATTGTTGACCTATTGTACTATATCAATGTAAAATTGTTACTTAGCTTCTTTTTAATGCAACTTTAACTTTATGCATTGTAACCCAGCATATGGGAATCTTTTTGCTATAACTGCTATTATATCAATATTGTTTAAAATGTACTACTGGAGCTTTTCTCCTCGGGTCTCCACTGAAAATGAGCCACAAGCCCAGTTGGACAAACCCGGTTAACAAATGTCAATAAATAAATAAATAAATAAAATCTCTATCAGGTATTTGCTTTCCACAGGCAAGACCATTGTTAATTTTTTCAGACATCGGTTAGAGTACGAAAAAATGATCCCCATGGGGTACTTATCTTTTTGAAGACTTCGGGTCTGAAACTCGAAAACGAAAATTTCAGGAGTCGGCCAACCGGTACTTGCGAACTGCTTCTGCTTCGGGCACCGCAATGCAGGAAAGACTGATGTAATGGCGTCGGCTGCATGTTTTATACCCCTGATGACCTGACATCATGGAAGAAATGACAGCATTCGACACAGAAGTCTGAAGACTCTGGTATTCAGGCCAGCTGAGGGCTACCCGCAGGCAGATAACCCAAATGTGACGACTGCAACAGTGAAACACTAAGAACATCAGCAAATTGTGAAACATTTGTAATATTACATAGTAATAATAATAACTATAAGCAACTCCCAGCATGACCTAGGGAGGGAAGATTTACTTTTATAGCGATATCACTGCAAACATCTACTCTTATGGTAAAGAAACTTACACAAATGTAGAATGTTCTTTTGGAAGTACCATGAAAAGTAAGTGACAACATTTGGGTACAATCCCAAGCAAAACGTTGTTAGTCCTAACAAACTTGCAGTATCCGCTGTGGCATAAGTATGTCAAAATGTGTCCTATCCCTGGGCTGTGCTTCTACTTTCTAAGGATTACTACAAGTGTGAAGAGCTGCCCATGTGGCGCATTTCTAAATATACTGTTCAGAAACACAGGAAGTTTAAACTAAGCTCTTGAGTTTGTTCTTGCTTTAGTAGTATGTGTGCTCAGACAACGTGTTTGCCACAACAAAATGCAATAGTGGCTCAACAACACTAGTAAAGTCTCTAAGCTATTGAGAGAACTTCTCTTCCTTTCTTAAGAAACAGCACATTTGATTTTCAAAATGCAATAGCTCCTATGTACACTATTCCTTCTGTGCATACCCAACATATACAACAGACAGTCTCTTTCATTCTGGTAGTCTGGATAAAACAAAGTAGAAGCTGAACAGACTGATTCTGAAAAACCAGAAAGGCATTTTGGGTAAGAAAGAGATTAGTCTTCAGAGTCACTCTTTCACTATGAAGAACAGTACAGGACATTCTGCATCATAGGTTCATAGGTGTGTACTAGGCTAATGGCCCGGGAGCTTTTACAAGCCTAGCCCATAGGATTATACTGGCATCTTGCCACCTGACCTTAGTTCCCAGTGCCTCTGTCGAGAAGAGCCACTGGAGTGCTCCTCGGGGTGAATCTATTTCCCATCCACTGATCAAGATTTCTCTTGAAGAGGGCCAGTGAGGTGCTCCGTTTGACATGTATGGGAAGTCTATTCCAGAGCATTGGCAGTCTCTGGGTTATGAACCTGTCCCTCCAGCACATACTGTTGATTGCGGTAATGAGGTTAAGGTCTCTGGAGCGTGTGGTGCAGAGGGATTGGAATTTCTTTAGATGTAGCATTTCTAACAGTGCTGGGTCAGACATGTTTTTGTAAGTCAAGCCAGAGATTGCCTCTACGTAGGCAGTATGAGATTGAGAACAGTTGGGAGTTTTTTAGTCTGTCCATATAGGACAAGTGCTTAAGACCTAGGATCTTCTTTGTGAGGTACTTTTGTGGCCTCTCCAGTTGTTGCAGGTGTCTAGTGAGGTACATGCCAAATGGGGCACTGTACTTGATGACTGGCCAAATAAGGAAAGAGTAGAGGGAGACAATGACCTCTTTCTTCCTAGATGCAAAATCCTTGGTAATGAGATGTGCCACATAGAAGGACTAACCACAGTGGCACTGCTGTAGTAAAAAGAGAGGCTGTTGTCAACATGTGTTCCCAGATCTCTTATAACGCATTCAGTGGGTGTGGATTTCCAAGGTGATTAGTTTGTGGTCAGATCTAAATAGGGAGGAGTTGACTATTGGTGTAGAGCAACGGTCGCCCATGTTAGTAATGACCAGGTCAAGGATGTTGCTACCTCTAGTGGGGGTAAGCACGAGCTGGTCCAGGGCATTGGAATTAATGAAATCCAGGAAACATTGGGCAAGTGTATTGGTAAGCGAGTAGTTTTCCCAGTTAATGGAGGGGTAGTTGAAGTCGCCCAGTATGACAGTATTAGGCTAGACCCAAATATTCGCCATGGTGCTTAGGAACGTGGAATGTGAGTCTTGGGACATGGTTGGGGACCTATAACAGGCTACGACTTGAATCGCTGTCTTACCCAATGTTAGCTGGACCTAAAGTATCTCTGATGTGTTATGTTGGGCTACCAGTCTGGAGGTGTGCGCATCCTTTATGAATCTGGAAACAACAGCTTGGAGCTTCGGTCCAAGTTCTGGGCCAAAAGGTGTGGAATGAGCTACAGTCTGGTAGTGCAGGGGTGCTTTCTGCTGCCAAGATTGTGCCAGACAGTCAAGAGGAGAAGGTTAACACCTGCATTACACCTCAAGCAACTCATAGCCCTTCAAAACCCACACCATCAACACTCACACATAGCAACACTAAACCCATATATGCAGAGGCCCTTAACATTAACCTGCCCAAGCAACAAGGACCTCCAAAGCCGAAATGTAAACAAACACCAGTCACAACCAAAGTGACACATAGCTCACAACACCAGTGTGCCACCCAACAACAGCCCCTAAGGCAAGACAATGTACCCAACACTTTAGTCATAGATGACTCTATAGTGAGGCACACTGATGTCCCACTCACCAGGCTGAAAAAGGAGAAAATTACAGTCAGCTGCCTGTCGGGTGCCAGGATCCGCCACATAAAGTACAGTGTTGTACCTACCATAAATGTAGATGTCCGATAGATATGCAACTGCAGTCATAACATATGGGTTGTCCTGCCTCAGGCAGCCCTCGGTCGGCCGGATTCCAAAGTCTGGGTCCGACGTCGGCTGATGTCGCATTTCTCTCCGACGTCAGAGCGGCTGGAGTATATAAGCATCAGCCGACGCCATTTTCTTCAGTGTTTCTTGCCCCAGATGTCAGGTGCCCTCCAAGGAAGGCTGCAATCAAATTGGAAGACAATAATAGGTTTCCAGACAATAAATAAGCAATAAACAGATACACCATAACAGATATCCCCAGCTAAGGATAACAGGGAGAGGAGTGGACCCAAGGCATAGAGGGAAGGAGGAGGAAAACCGACTGCAGTTGCATATCTATCGGACATCTACATTTATGGTAGGTACAAAACTGTACTATGTCCTTCAAGAATGCAACTGCAGTCATAACATATGGGTTGAATACCATAGCTTAGCTGGGGGAGGTGGCATGCTCTAAGAAAAGGATGGTGTAGCTATCAATCCCTGCAGGACTGCCGAAGCAAAGCCTGCTCTGGATCTGGAATATAAAGGGAGGTTGTAGTGTTTGGGAAAATGTATGCACGGAGCTCCATGTAGCAGCTTCTAGAATGTCTTTTGTAGGCACCCCTCTTAAAAATGCTGTAGAGGTGGCTGTAGCTCTGGTGGAGTGTGGTCTGACATTGGCTGGCACACTCTTTCCATGGAAGGAATAACAGAATCTGATGCAATGTCCAATCCATTTTGAAATTGTCTGTTTGGAAATTGCTTTTCCTTGTACTCCAGGGGCGTAAGCCACAAAAAGCTGATCAGACTTCCTACTGGTCTTGGTTCTGTCTAGGTAGTAGCGAAGTTGTCTGTGTATGTCCAGGGTATGTAACAGTCTTTCCCCTTTGTTCTCAGGATTGGGAAAGAAAGTAGGCAGGTGAATTGCTTGATTTAAAGAAACCCTAGATACCACTTTTGGCAGAAAGGTAGGGTTGGTTCGTAAGGAGACCCTGTCTCTGTGAAAAGTTATGAACGATGGTATTGCCATTAAGGCCTGTAATTCCGAAACCCTTCTTGCTGAGGTAATGGCCAGCAGGAAAGCTGTCTTCCAGGAAAGAAATTGTAAATCCACAGAAGCTGCTGGCTCAAGGGGAGGTAGAGTCAATTTTTCTAGGACAAAATTGAGGTCCCAAGCTGGTACTGGTGCCTTTCTTGGGGGCTTTATATTCTTGATTCCTCTAAGAAATTGCCTTAGCAAAGGATGTGAAAACACAGGTGGATCAGTGTTGTATCTAGCTGAGATAGCTGAAGCATGTATTTTTATGGAAGAGTATGAGAGTCCGTTATGTAGCATATCTGCCAAGTATTCCAGAATGAGTGGAATGCTCAAAAGTGATGCATCATGACTCTTGTTGGTATTCCAAATGTTGAATCTCTTCCATTTGGCTGAGTAAGCCTTTCTGGTGCATGGTCTGCGGGCTTCTGTTAGTATCCGCTGAACTTCCTTGGAGAGAGGTAAATTGAGGTTATTTATGGGATTTCCCAAGCTGTTAGCTGTAGCGTTTGGATGTTGGGATGAACTGTCCTGAAGTTGTGTTGAGTCAAAAGTTGGGGCCATTGTGGAAGGGCCCACGTTTTGTTGTGACATATGCTCCGTAGTAGTGGGTACCAGTGTTGTCTTGGCCAGTCTGGAGCTATTAGGATCCCCTTCCGCTGCTCTGCTTTGATCTTTAATAACACTGTGGTCATCAGTGGCAGAGGTGGAAATGCATAAATTATTAGGGAGCTCCAGTTGAATGAGAGAGCATCTATTTTCCATGCTTGTGGATGATATGTCCTTGAGCAGAACTTTTGTAAGTGATGATTGAGGTGGGAGGCAAATAGGTCTACGTCCGGCCTGCCCCATGTCGAGGTGAGTCGTATAAAGATGTCTGGATGTAGCCTCCATTCGTGGGGGTGTAGGAAATTCCTGCTTAGACTGTCCGCCAGAACATTGTCTTTGCCTGGAACAAGCTGGGATTGTAACTATGTTTAGACCCAGTGATTTTTCCCAAAGATTCATTGTCAGTCTGCAAAGGGGGTAAGAATGAGTGCTCCCCTGCTTGTTTATGTACCACATCACAGTGGTGTTGTCTGTCCGTATTAGTAGGTGGCCTTGTTGAAGTTGTTGTCCAAAGGCCTCGATGGCATGCATTACTGCTAGCATTTCTTTTTGGTTGATATGCAGATGTGTTTCCTTTGGAGACCATTGCCCTTGAATACATCTGCCCTCCATGTGCGCCCCCCATCCAAGGTCTGAGGCGTCTGTGGTCATGGTCTGTGTTATCTGAGGTTTTTTGAACGACATACCTGTGTTTGACTGGCTTACTGTGGCCCACCATCTTAATTCCTTTTGAAGACATGGAATGAGTGGAATAGTTGCTTCTAGGTTGTTGCTGTGTTGAGACCATAAGCTTTTTAAGTACCATTGAAGCTTTCTCATGTGTAGTCTTGCTAGTGGAACCAGGAGAATGCAGGATGCCATGTAACCCAGGGCCTGCAGGAAACTCCTTGCAGGCATCTGGGTGAGCTTTGCTAAACTTTTGAAGTAATGAGTTAACTTCTTCTGCTTGTCTTCTGTCAGGTAAGCCATTTGAGAGGCTGTGTCTAGTTTGGCTCCTAAGAAGGTTATTTGCTGGGATGGCTGAAGTCTTGACTTTTGAAAGTTGACTGTGTATCCCAGAGCCTGTAGCAAGTGTATGACATAATTCAAGTTTTTTGTCAAGGTTAGTTTGTTGTCTGCTTGTATGAGGCAATCGTCCAGGTACGGGTAGATTTGAATTCCCTGGAGCCTGCAATGAGCAATTACTGATGCCAGGCATTTCGTGAATACTCTGGGTGCAGTAGATAAGCCAAATGGCAATGCTGAGAATTGATAATGCTCTGTCCCTGCAAGAAATCTGAGGTATCTTCTGCAGCTGTGTCTGATAGGGACATGCAGGTATGCCTCCTTGAGGTCCAGAGTAATCAGCCAAGACCCCTTGCCCAGCATGGGAAGGAGTTGCTGTAGAGTCAGCATTTTGAACTTTGGTACTATGAGAAAAGTGTTTAAAGCGGACAAGTCCAGTATTGGTCTCCATTGATTTTCTTTTCTTGGAACAAGGAACAGTCTTGAATAAAACCCCAGACCTTGTTCTTGTTGTGGAACTTTTTCTATTGCTTTGATCTGAGCAAGCAGAGAAATTTGCTTGATAGCCTTTGCCCTCTGATTTTGTGGAAGGTTTGGCATGCCTTGTTTTCTTGGCAAGGTATGAAAATGGAACCTGTAACCGTGGTCTATAATGTCCAAAATCCATTTGTCTGTTGTCAGTTTGTGCCAATTTTTTGAAAACAAAGATAACTTTCCGCCCAAAGGAGCTTCTGTTTGCTCCTTGTTCAGGGGAACTAGAGGAAAGTCATTGAGATTGTCCCTGCGGGGCAGGAGAAACCCCTGTGTCACTTTTTTGGTTTGCTGGTTGCCATTGTCGTCCCCTGTAGGATCCTCTGTATTGCCCTCTTCCTCAGGCACGCCTGTTTTTGCCCCTTTGAAATCTTTCAGGATTAGGAAAGGACCAGTTTTTAGAAGGCCAGTTCCTGCTGAATCTGGGCGGCTGAACCTGGAGGAAATCTTTGACTGTCTGAACTGACTTGGCTTTTTCCTCAATGGACTTTAACACATCTTTAGCATTAGCACCAAAAAGCTTGTTCTTTTCCAAGGGTGCGTCAAGAAGTTTTGCCTTAACATGATCTGGTAAAGGTTGTTCTTTTAACCATGCATGTCTACGAATGACCGCCCCTGTCATAGCTGCCCTACATGAAGCCTCCAATGCATCATATCCACACTGTAGAAAGTGATTGCTAACCTGCTGAGAATTATGCACAGCCTCCTGCAAAGACTTCCTATCTAAAGGTTCAGGAGAGGCCAATCTCTTCTGTAAATCATCTAACAGGAAATCCTGATATTGGAACATGTGAAAGAGACAATTGAGAGCTCTCATAGATAAGGTAGTGGAGGTGTAAACCTTCTTCCCCCATCTCTCTAAGGACATAGCTTCCCTGTCGGAAGGCAAAGGGTTTTTGGAGGTGGTAGCTGAAACCCCTTTAGGCCCCTGGGAAATTGTTTCTAAATCAACAGCATGGGCCCTAAAGAAATGAGAATGGGTTTCTGGGACCCTATAGTATCTGTCAGGCTTGACAGGAGCAGGAGGAAGAGTATCAGGGGTAACACTGGAGTCAGAGTATAAATCATCCAAAACATCAAGCACAGGAGGTATAGCTAAGGGTCTGTGTTGGGGCTTTTTAAGGAAGGTTCGAAGGCGCTTTCTGGAATCTGAATATTCCTGGCCTTGCCACTTAAAATGCTCCCTCATGGAATGCAGAACTTCCCCAAAAGAAATATCCTCAGGAGGAGAGGCCGAGGGAATGGAGTCCTCTGCATCCGAATCCTCATAGGTCTGGAAGGGCTCTTCCTGGCTTTCGGAGTGACCAGAGTCCTCAGAATCTTCATCTGAAGGAAGAGGGTCAGAGGGTTCAACCCTGGGCCTCTTATCAGGAGGAGGCTGGGATCCTCTCTCAGGATGGGCCTGGGAACCTCTGATCAGGGAAATTAAATCTGTGGCCATAGACATGATTTGAGTTTCAGGAGTAGGCTGAGGTAAGGTTTTAGCAGTAAGATGCTTGGACTTGCTGGCTGCCTTAGCACGTGTGTAGGCCTTGATAGACATGGACATGGGAGGCCTAGCCGCTCCACGTGCAGGAGTGACCTTATCAACAGCAATGGTCTCGGGCATTTCCTCGGTTTCAGTATCCGGAGGAAAATCAATAACTGGCGTCGGAGTGGCCTCCGGTATCGGAGGTATCGGTAATGCGGTGTCTTCGGTTCGGAGCGGTGGAATAACCACCTCAGAGGGAACCGGGGCACTCGCGGTTAGTTTTGGTGTGGTGTCGGTGGAAGACGCGGGCCGAGGATGTCGGTCCCGGTCTTTTCGTTTCTTAGGAGTCTGCGTTGTCGGTTGTTCCGACGGCATTGCATAATCAAATTTTTCGCCAAAAAAGTCTTCAGCGAACTCCGCCCGGCACCTGAGAGTGTGCTTATTGAAGCGAGCACAGGCGGCACAGGCCGAGACGTCGTGGTCTGGGCCAAGGCAAGGGAGGCAGTAAGAGTGGAAATCCTTATGAGGTATTTGTTTACCACAAGACAAACAATTATTTACTTTTTCAGTAATTTCTGACATCGGCTGAGGCAAGAAAAGGTCCCCAACGGGGTACTTAGCTTTTTTGATGACTTCGGTTTCGAAGATTACAGGAGCTGACCGATCGGCACTTGTGAACTGCTTCTGCTTCGGGCACCGCGCGGCAAGAAAGACAGAAGAAGATGGTGTCGGCTGATGCTTATATACTCCAGCCGCTCTGACGTCGGAGAGAAATGCGACATCAGCCGACGTCGGACCTAGACTTTGGAATCCGGCCGACCAAGGGCTGCCTGAGGCAGGACAACCCATATGTTATGACTGCAGTTGCATTCTTGAAGGACATCGCATGCACTCAAGTCACTCCACAACAAGTACAAATAAGACTCTGTCATTGTCCATGCTGGAGTGAATGACTTGAGACGCATCTCCCTGGACTACAAGAAAAGAGACATGGAAGAGCTCATGGATCATGTGACCCAGGCAGGTATGACCCTAGCCCTGAGTAGCATCCTGCCGTCTGCCAGAATGATACCACAGTATAAGGACAAAATGATTGACTTCAACAACTGGCTAAGCTTCTGGTGTCATTCAAAGGGGATCCAGTATTTGTCTGCCTGGGAAGACATGATCGAGAAACCACGATGCTTTGCCAGAGATGGTCTGCACCTGTCACCCCTGGGATTCAGATTACTGTTTAAAGTTCTTGCCACTCCTATAGTGCCTTTTTTAGGCAAGGTTCAAAGGATAAAACCACCACCGTAACAGATACAAGCATGCAAAATCTGAAGGTAATGCTAGAAGTCTAAACCTCAAAATGCACTCTCTCGAGGCACTCCTAAAAATGGAGAACATTGATATCTGTGGAGTAACTGAGACCTGGTTCAAGGCTCCAGAGAGCACCCCTGCAATACCAGGCTACAATTCTTACCACACTTTTCGGCCACAAAACCAAGACCGAAACACTAAAGGTGGAGGAGTGTCCATATTCACCAAGGATATTCACACCTCCAGGCTAGTTGCCCAACACAATGCATCTGAAATTCTCCAGGTGGAACTAACACTAGGTAAGACTGCAATCCAAATTGTAGCTTGCTACAGATCCCCCACCATGCCCCAAGATTCTCACTACACCTTTCTAAACATACTGGAAAATATTAAGATACAACCAAACACCCTAATACTGGTTGATTTCAACTACCCTGCCATTAATTGGGAAAAGTACTCGGGTATCAACTCATTTTCCCAACGGTTCTTGGAATTCATAAATTCCAATGCCCTGGATCAACTAATCCATTGTCCCACCAGGGGCTCCAATATCCCAGACCTGGTCATTACCAACATGGGAGATAGATGCTCCACACCAGTGGTCACCCTCTCATTGGTCAGGTCTGACCATAAGCAAATCACCCTTAACATCCACATCCCTCCCCCACCCCCCCCAGTAAGGAAACCTCCTTAAAAAACTTCTCCAAAGCCAACTTCATGCTACTAAAGTCAGAAGTGACAAACTTCACAACACCCACGCAGACGGCATCTGGAAGTTCGACTGCAGAATCCTACACTAAGGCACTGTATGAGCACATCCAGTCATGCATGAATCGTGCCATCCCAAATAGAACCAAGATGCTCGTCTCCAAAAAAAAAAAAAAGGAAGCCAATCTGGTGGTCCCCTGCTACAAAAGAAACTATACAACAGAAGGAAGAAACTGTTGCAAAAAGAGGAAAATCCCCAGATGCAAAAAACTCCCTCACCAGCCTCAGTAAGAAGCTGAGACCCCTCATAAAATCCTCAAAAGCTAGTTACGAAAATAAAATTGCCAAAGATTCCAAAGACAACCACAAGGCATTCTATAGTTATGTCAAGAATCTAAATGGCAATGCTCAGATCTGCTCTGAGCTACAACAGAATGGCATTAAATATACTGATCCCAAGGATATTGCCAATATCCTGGCAGATCGATTTAGTGCCAACTTCACCCCCCCCCCTCACCCAATAAAGGGCCTATCTCAATACCAAAAGATTGCCAAATTCCAATAATCATGGCCACACAGGTAGAAACCGCACTCTCCAAAGCTAAGAATACAGCATCCATGGGACCAGATGACATCCCAGGCTGTGTACTAAATGAACTATAAAATGAACTGGCACCTCACCTAAGTGTCATGTTTAATCATAGCCTCACCTCAGGCTTCGTGCCCACCGAGTGGAGCACAGCTACAGTTATCCCGCTCCACAAGGGAGGATCCGCCTTGGATCCCGGGAACTACCGTCCCATCAGTCTGACAAGCCTGATCTGCAACGGCATGCAACGCATTATCATGGAACTTATAAACAAAGACATTGGCAACCTTCAAACACTGGACCCCACCCAGTTAGGGTTTGTGAAGGGCCGATCTTGTCTCCTGAATCTGATTGACTTCTTCGAATCAGTCTCCAGAGCTGTGGACGAGGGTAAGGCGGTCCACACAGCCTATCTGGACCTCGTCAAGGCCTTCGACACCATCCCCCACTCTGGAATCATAGATAAACTTACTGAGCTGGGCATAAATCCCTACGTCACTCAATGGGTTGCCAACTGGCTTACTGACAGAACCCAGACTGTAAAAGTAGCCGACTCCAAATCCAGCTCCAGATAAGTGGAGTACCTCAGGGTTCAGCCCTGGGCCCACTCTTGTTTGGCATCTACGTCTCTGAAGTACAGGCCAACACTAAGGGACTCTGGCTAATAAAGTTTGCAGATGACTGCAAATTGGGAGCCATTATTGAATCCCCAAATGATGTGGATATTCTACAAAAGGGCCTTACAGAAACAGATGCCTGGTGCCAGAGCCACGGGCTCAAGCTTAATGCCAAGAAATGTACAGTTATCCCCTTTGAAAAAAAAACATGTACCCATGAATTACCACAAAAGTGGCAGGACACTAAACATCGAAAGTGTGATGAGAGACTTAGGGACACAGGTGGACAGTGGTCTCACTTTCGATAACCACATCACCACAATAGTCAGGAAATCCTTCTATGTGGCAAACCTCATCACTAAGGGCTTTTCAGCCAGAAAAAGGTAGGTCATTGTCCCACTGTACTCATCCCTCATTAGACCCATTATAGAGTATAATGCCCCGTTTGGTATGTACCTCAAAATACATCTGCAACAGCTGGAAAGGCCACAGAAATACCTCACTAAAAGAATCACAGGCCTAAAGCAGATACCATATGCTGACCGTCTAAAAAAACTCCAGCTATACTCTGTGGCATATCGTCTACTCAGAGGCGATCTCTGCTTAACATACAAGGCCATGTCAAACCCTGAGCTGTTAGACATGCTCCACTTAAAGAAATCCCAATCCCTCAGAGCCACACGCTCCAGGGATCTAAACCTTATCATCACAATGAACAAAACATGCTAGAGGGATAGGTTCCTGACCCAGAGACTCCCCATATTCTGGAATAGACTGCCCATACATGTCAAGCAGAGCGCCTCATTGGCCCTCTTCAAAAGGAACCTTGATGATTGAATGGGAGATAGGAAATTCACCCTGGGGATCATGTCAGTCGTCACCCTGCTAGACAGGAGCCCAGAGAAGTAAATATTGTGGGAAGAAATATCCAGGGAATTGTTATGGCTAGGCTTGTATAGGCCTTTGGGCTGATAGCCTAGTACCAACCTATGAACCAAGTCTCTGTGACAGCACAACTGTCGATGTTCGCCATTTTAAGGAGTGCTTCAAGTGAGTGCATTTTGAGATTTAGACTTCTAGCGTTGAGCAGCATGACCCTCAGATTGCATTTGTTTGTAGCTGTTACGGTGGTAATTTGGTCTTTGGAACACTGCCTTATAAAGGCACTATAGGGGTGGCAAGAGCCTTGGTCAGTATCCGAAAGCCTAGGAGTGACCGATGCAGGCCATCTCTGGCAAAGCATCTAGGTCTGTCAATCATGTCATCCCAGGCAGACAGATACTGGATCCCCTTTGAATGACACCAGAAACTTAGCCAACTATTGAAATCAATCATTTTCTGCTTGTACTGTGGTATCAGTTTGGGTGATGGTAGGATGCTGCTCAGGGCAAGGTCATACCCGTCTGGGCTACATAATCTGAGAGCTCCTCCATGTCTCTTTTCATGTAGTCCAGGGAGGTATGTCTCAGGTCATTCACACCCACATGTACATTATGCCTTTTAAACTCTTTCTTTACCCTGCTATTGCAGCAAAAACAAAGCCAAGACAGATAATTAATGTCTACTGTGTTAGCTGGTTCAGATGGATACAGAGTTACCTCTTCTAGCATGAAAGTCACATCTTAGGGAGAAGAAATGCGCCTATATTCCTTTTTGGTGGATTTAGGTGAAAGATGCCCTTTAGGAGGTTTTTAATAGATGGATTAACTGCAGCAAAAAATGGCAGAGCTGTAGTCTAGTGGTAAATTTTATTATGTTACATTTAAACAGATGGTTTAAGCAAGCTAATATTCTTGGAACTGAACCAGTTCAAAGGCTAAGGATCTGTTCTCATATTGGAAGCCTAGTTTAAAAAAAAAAAAATAAGTTGACTGCAGAAGTAAAAAGAAGTTATGCTCTTACCATAACGTTCCATGTGAGTTGTTCATCTCGCCTTTGTTCTTACACGTGGGTATGGAGCTGATTCATCAGCTCTGAGCCGGCCACTTTCCAAGCTCAAGATCTCGGAGTAGCTCGAGGCACAGTCCCTATATCCCATGATGCTCTCTGACTAACCTCAGATCTAGTTTGCTGAACCCAGCAAGAAAAAATATCACTAAACATACTAATATGCCAAACATATACACATGCATACATATATTTACAATTTGCCAAGAAATACTCTGGCTGGAGCAAAGGAAACTAGTTAGATCAAACAGACCACCAGTCAGACCCGTTCTTCAAGAACCTGGAGGGGGAAAGTGGGAGGGAGTGTAAGAACAAAGGCGAGATGAACAACTCACATGGAACGTTATGGTAAGAACATAACTTCTTTACGTGAAGTTGTTCAATCTCACCGTTTGTTCTTACACGTGGGTAGCGTCCCAAGCACCCTAATCCTGGGTGGCTCACAGGAGTACATTTCTGACATCAGTGGAACCAAAGGAAGCCCTGTCCCTGGAGGCTCTGTCCACTTTGTAATGAGTATTAAACGTAAGAGGTTTGGACCAAGTAGTAACTGCCCAAATAGTGTCCAAAGGCAAACGGGCTGCATAAGCCATAGATGTAGACACAGCCATGGTGGAATATGCTTTCACACTATGCTCTAAAGGTTAGTTGGTTGATGAATATATATACATATACATATATATATATATATATATATATATATATATATATATATATATATACATATATTATGCAATCAGATAACTACTTAGACAATGTAACTTTAGCTACAGGCAGCCCCTTTTTATTGTCCGCATGAGAAACAAAGTTGTTCCGATTTCCTAAACTCCTTTGTTCTGTCCAAATAAAACCTCAATTGTCTGTGAACATCAAGTTTATGTAACATACATTCTAATTTATTCGAATGGTGTCTGAAAAAGGTGGGCAAGCTCAATAGACTGGTTCAAACTGACCTCGGAGCACACCTTAGGAAGAAAGGCGGGATTTGTCCTGAGAGACGCACTGTCGGGATGAAAAAACAGATACCGAGGCCTGATAGAAAGAGTTGGAGTTCTGAAACTCTACGAGTTGAGGTACTAGTCACCAAGAATATTGTTTTCCAAAAAATGAACTTCAAGGGACAAGAAGATGCGGGTTCAAAGGGGGGGGGAGCATAAGCTGAGATAGTATTAAGTTTAAATTCCAGGGGGCAACTGGTTGTCTGACAGGTGGCCTAAGGTGATGAGTCCCTTTCAGAAAGGCTTTGCATAATCTGTGCGAGATATGATTAGACCCTTCAAATCTCAGGTGAAAATTGCATATTGCAGCCAATTGAACTCTTACAGTGGCTGCTGCTGCACCTTCGTGAAAAAGCATAGTCAGAAACTCCAGAACACTATCAATAGGAGCGATATAGGGATCAATATCATGTTGACAGGCCCAATAAACAAAACATTTCCATTTGCTGTTATACAGTTTTCTGGTGGAGATTTTATGAGAGGAGACCAGAATATGTTGCACCACGGAAGACAAATTATATGACCTGGCTAGGTTGGGAAGTGGAGCAGCCAAGCTGTCAGTTTGAGGGACTGAAGAGGGGGGTGAAGAACTCCTGACAAGTGGGTTAGTAGGTCTGGCACTGGGTCCAGAAACCAATGTTCTTCCAGTTGATATTGATAAAGGAAGGGGGACCATATCTTTAGAGGCCAAAAGGGGGCTATCAGAATAACAGTCCTTCCTGAGCTTTTTGCTTTCTGTAAAAATCTGGGGATTAGCGGGGTTGGAGGAAAGGCATAAAGGAGACCCGAGGGCCAATCGTGTATGAGTGAATTCCTTGGGCTGTCCCCTGGAGGAGGATTCAGGGAAAAGTAGCTTCTGCATTTGGCATTCAGCGGGGATGCAAAAAGGTCACAGCAAGGCTGGCCCCATCTGCAGAAAATCATTTCCGCTACTTCTTCTTTGAGGGAACACTCATGGGGCAACAGAATTGCTCTGTTCAGTTTGTCCACTATCACGTTGGATTTCCCCGGGATGTGCGTTGCTACCAGAACGCGCCCAGTGGATACAGCCCTTTGCCAAATTCTCAAGGCTTCTCAGCATACGGTGTAAGACTTGGATCCCCCCTGTTTGTTGATGTACCAGACCACCGACATGTTGTCCGTCTGGAATGCAATCGTGTCCCGAGGCAGAGAGTCGTGGAAGTGCTGCAATGCTAAAAGCACCGCTTTCAACTCCAGAACATTAATGTGCAAATGAGATTTCATCTCTGACCAGGTACCTTGGGCAGTTCTTCCCTGAAAAAGTCCCTCCCCACTCCATCAGGGAAGCATCCTAGTCACCGTGGCTACGGGAGGGGAAGTACAAATGGTCGACCTATCGTCACCTGGTGACTGTTCAGCCACCAGAGAAGGTCCTTCTTGCAAGCGTCTGTCAGTAGAATCTTGAAAGACATTGGGAGCTGTTGATAAGACCACTGGGTGAAAAGCAACCATTGGAGTACCCGCATGTGCATCCGTCCCAGAGGAACCACTATGAGGGTAGCTGCCATGGTGCCTAAAAGTTTTAAAACCTGAAAAGACAGGTAACTCTCTTTTCTTTTAGCAAGCGGGACACCTGGTTCCATAGACACAACTCTTTCTTGAGGTAATCTGACCAATGCGGTAGAGGTGTCTAGATCTGCTCCGATAAAGGAGATATGCTTCGATGGTAAATAAGGCAGATTTTTCTAAATTTATGGTTATTCCTAACCAAGAACAGAAATTGATAGTATGATCCCTGGAAAGAATGAGTTGATGCCTGGTAGTGGCGGAGAGGAGCCAGTCACCCAGATACAGAAACACCCGGAATCCTATACGCCTCAGGTGAGCCGTAACCACTGCCATGCATTTGGTGAACACTCTGGGGGTTGAGGTGAGACCAAAGGGAAGTGCTCGAAATTGGTAGTGACTGGCCCCCAGCCGGAAACGCAAATGATCTCTGGAAGGTCTGGCCATTTTGATGTGGTAGTATGCATCCTTGAGATCTAAAGAGCACATCCAATTGCCCGTTCCCAGGAACGGGAGTATAGACTGAAGCATGACCTTCCAGAACTTTTCCTTCTTTACAAAAGCGTTTAGCTTGCTGAGGTCTAAAATGGGCCTCCAGTCCCCCGTTTTCTTTGGAACTAAAAAAAATCTGGAGTAAGTTCCGGATCCTATATGGTCCGCCGGGACTGGCTGGATAACTCTTTTTGTTCTAGCAGCTTTTGGATTTCTATAGCTGCTTGATCCCGCAGACTGGGTGGAACATCTGGGATTCTTGTTCTGACTGGCGGGGATTCTAAAAAGGGGATGATGTAACCTCTAGTAACTATGCTTTGTACCCAAGAATCTGATGTAATTCCTAGCCAGACATCTGGGTACAAAGCCAAGCGACCCTTGACTGCCTCCAGAGTAGGACAGCCGGGCCTCCTCTCAGGAGCGCTGATAAGGCTTACCAGAGAAATGCTCCCTGTCGCCCTGGTTTTGCAGACCCCTTCTGCCACCAAAGCAGCATCTTACATTATTGCGCCCTCCTCTGCCCCTGAAAGGGGGTTCATTATGTGTGTTCTGGAAAGCTCCTTGGGACTTCTGGAACCACATTTTTCCACCTTTCCGCTCTTTGGGGAATGGTCTAGTAGGAGTGGAAAAACGGACTCCTACAGCAGATAGAGTCTTTCCTTCCTGCTCACACCTAGTGAGAGTCTCCTTGAATTGGGGCCAAAACAAAGTAGAGCCATCAAATGGGGTGTTGACAAAGGAAGACTTGAAGGCTTCCGCAAAGGAGAATAAGTGCATCCAGGACCATCTCCGCAGAGCTATCGCTGAACCTGCTGCTCGACTCGACCCATTGGCTGCATAGGAAATGAGCCGGATGAATGAGTTGTCAATGGAATTAAGGGTAGAAAGCTGAGCCGTCACCTTCTCAGAAATAGCTTCATCTGTGTTACCCTTTAGAGTATCTCCAAGTTCTTGGAGGAGCTCTCGTTGAAGACGGGTAAAATGGGTTAAGTAGTTAAGCGATCTCATGGCAAAACGTCGCAGAACTAAAAATGTGTTTCCCAAATCTGTCCACAGTCCTGGAATCTCTATTAGGAGGATGGACAGCAGAAGAGGTCTCTGACATCTCTTTCTTGGTGGCCGCCACCACCACCATGGCATCAACAGGGACTCCTTTAATGAGGTACAATTTGTCTTGAGGGGAAGTGATGAACTTATTGGGCCTCCGAGGGAATGGTTCCATGGATTCAGGGGACTCCCAAGCCCTTCGAGCAACCAGATCCATCAGTTCGTCGAAGGGTGGAGTAACCCAGGAGGTGGAAGGATGAAACCCAAAGGCCTTCAGGAGCACAGACTCATCCTCAGTAGGGGTAACGGACTACCAGTCACCCCTCTGTTTCAGTATTTCCAGGATGTTTGCAAAGGAGACATCCTCCGAGGGGGACCGTGGGGATCCTTCTGATTCCTCTAAGTCGGTGTCTGATGTCAAGGATTCCTGAGGGGAATCCAAATGCTTCCTATTGCAAACTCTCTTTCTGGGGACCTCATCAGTGGGAGCATCTGGTGAAGTCTCAGTAGAGCAGGGTTCACCCAAAGGGGTTACACCCTGAGACTCTGGGTCTCGACGCTTAGTAGGAGGCTGCGATGTAGAGGCAGAATGTGGTATTTTAGTGGAGGAAGAGGAAAGACCTGACGAAGTGAGAGTCTTGGCAGACATTATCATCCTCATGGCATCGAAGGCACTGGAGTCTCGATCCAAGGACCCCACCTGTTCCGAGGAAGAAGGCGACTTCCCCGGTGCTGAGACCAGCAGCTCTGAACCTGAGGACGGAGCCGAGCTCATCTGTGCCAAGGCCCCGAGAGGAAGGGTCAGAAGCAACTCGTCGGTTCAACTCCGGAACCAATGAGAGAGCGCCGGCTCCAAGAATCTTCGAATGGCACCGAAGAGATCAGGGTCGGCGGAGTCGAAGTCACTGGGACAGGACTCGGTTCTGCGGGTTCCACAGCCATCAGATCTTCCCCCTCTGGCTCTGAAGGCCTAGGTAAGCTCGGAGGAGTAGTAGTCACAGACAAAGGGCTGGTAGTAGGAAGCGAACCCAGTTGGGACAAAACCAAAAGTAATTTGGCCAATGCCGGGTTCTCTAAAAGCCTCTGCACCACACAATCCACATCGATGTCTGAAAGGGTCCTAGAAGAACGGGTCGAAGGGACAGAAGAAGCCACTGATCTAAGAATTGGAGACTTCAAACCTCTGACACCGGCTCCAGCTCAGAGGGTTGGCTCCTAAACATTGGTTCGGTGCATGGCTCCGATGACTTAGGAACCGGTGACTGCACCTTAACAGAGGTGCTTGGAATCGAGAACCTGAGTCCTGAGTACACCCTTGAAGACTTTGACTGTTTTGAAGACTTAGAGGTCTGATCAGTCTTATCCAAGGCTTCCTGAAATTCAGGTTTCAACAGTTCTCTATCAATTAGCTTTCTTCTTCTTTCAAGTAATACTCTGCCACTAAAAGAGTGGCAGATAGAACAATCCTCCTGTAAGTGCACAGGTCCTAGACAATATACACAGGACACATGATTGTCCGTAAAAGACATTTTCTGTCCACAGTCACACCTCTTGAAACCTGACTTCTGTTTCTCTTTTTGGTCAGACATATTAAGCAGTACACAATTATCAGATCCCTGATAATACGAAACAAAACGGTACTATAAGGAGTTGAACTTTCTACCAGCACACAATTATCTAAATATTTATAGCAAAAAGCACACTATCTAAAGACTAAGTATAAGGGATAGGGAAATCAAGTTGACAGAGTCCTGTTCAACTATATGAGTGAAGCACAGAAGTGCCTAAACGAAAAAGAGGGCAAGGCCCAAGAGCAACCGCTCCAACAACACAAACAAAGCTAAAATCCACACAAGAGGGACACAGCCCTAAAAAAATAACAGGAATAGATTATCTATCAATTAGAATATTAACTCCACGAAAAATATCAGTACAAAGTGTCAAAAGACAGAAAAAATAATTATACTGGCCCGAGCTCTCTGGAGAACTTGCGATCCATTGCAGCGACAAATTACATCTGAGGTTAGTCAGAGAGCATCATGGGATAGGGACTGTGCCTTGAGCTACTCAGAGATCTTGAGCTTGGAAAGTGGCCGGTTCGGAGCCAATAGATCGGCTCCATACCCACGTGTAAGAACAAATGGCAAGATTGAACAACTTCACATTTACTGTTAGGCATTAAAATGGTATCCTCAAAGCTTAATTATTCAAAGTCTTTAGGATTGTGTGTAGTACTTTGCCCTGCTGCTGTATCAATAACAAGTTATGTAAAGGAAATAAGCCAAAATGGAAGAGCATCAGGTTTTGTCAATAGAAAAAAAATGGATGTCACAGACTAGGGGGAACTATCAGTACAAGCCCAGAACAAAATCCCAGCTACAAGGACTCTTCCTTAAAAGGATCACGCAGGAGTCAGTCCTGGGACATTAAACAGCATCATCCACTAATCTAGGAACTTGTGCAAAGGGTCTGTCTATTGGAAGCTAAAGCAGTAGTATTCAAATGCTTCCAGGTTTCAAAACAGCTTCTTTAAGCACTGGCTCCAAAGGTGAAATAACTCAAAGCTACTCTCTCTCTCTCTCTCTCTCATTTTCTTTCCTAGTTATTCACTCAGGTGAGTCTTGAGTGAAAGCAAGAGGGTCACTGCCCAATCCATATAACATTTCATTAGCCTAAATGTTTCTCAAAAGAAGTGATCATCTGGTGGAGGATCTCAATGCCTTTGCATATCTCAGACAAGGCCATGCTCCATAGACTGCCACGGGTTTGAGCATTTGACAGGTGAATTCTGGTGGATGGGTGACAGTATATCAGCACTTGGGAATGCAGAAAAGACTGGTTCAGAAAGACTGTCAAAGCATTTTTGGTAAGAAAGAGATTAGTCTCCAGAGCTACGTTTTACTTATGAATATTACAGAAGATAAGGAGACTGGAGAGACCTGCATGGGGGTCTGGAACTGGTATGAAACCAGTTTTCTAACACTGAACTGAATCCATGAAGAAATACCCCAAAAGACCTTAACCAGATGTAAGTTGTCTAATACTTGAGCCTGTTTCTGCAAACCCTGGTGAAGGAAGCTTCGGTGGACCCCTCTCAACTTATGTTACCGAGTCCTGCTGAATTATTGTAAAGCCTGGGAAAAAGTACTCTCTTTCAATCCGGAGTTCTAGCAATATGACATGTGTTTACATGGAAAACTTTCCTTCAACAAGCCATGAAATTATAAGTCCATTTAAGCATTTGGCTTCCAGTGGAAGTTTTACCAATTTACCCAACGGCCTGTGACTTTGGAGTTAGTCACATTAGTTCAGGGATGCAGGGGTCTTCCCCTGTATGAAGGGGTGCAAAGGGTCTAACTCAACATAAACATCTGTCAGTGAGGGTCTCCTCACTTAAATTGACTCTCTGTGTTATGGATCACTTAAAAGAGTCAACTAGATGACTTATATCCTATCAGTAAGTTGGTTCCGGGGACTTGAAGGACCATCTCCCAGGTGCAGGCAATTACAGGACAGTACTAGATGCCTGACAGGGGATAGGGTGGCAATTACACTCTGGATGCACCCCCACTGAAGATGGTTGCCAGGGATGCACTTATTTTGGGTTTTATATTTTCAAATGAAGAGAATACTCAACTTGATGCCCACTCAGGGTGGACATAACCTCCACTGACATGACAGGTACTCCAGCACCAGTGTGGGAATGCACAATGGACTATCCTGCCAATCTCTGAACTAGGCACTTACAATAGCTACTGTCCTCCTCCTGTACCTTTCAGTGGTGAGATTAAAAAAAAGACATACTTAAAGCATTGTTTTATGGTGAGCTCTTCCCCAAGCAGTAGAGATAATGCCAGTGTGATCTCATGGTTCATGATACAGCCATGTGAACACTGAAATGGTTTATATTTCTTATGCATCAAATCTGCAGCTTTTTCACAGTAAATGTCACATACATGACCTGGAATGTGTCAGCAGTACAAAAGAAATATGAGAGTAAAAGACTATGTAAGTGTCTGGTATGTGATACCACAGCATATAGCAGAAGGAAGCACAAAGGCTTCCAAACACAAAACTAGAAGGGAAAAAAAATAGCTGAATTGGTGCTTGTATGACATGAAATCGCAACAGTCAGTCCAATAAGAAGGACTGCTAATTTCAGAGAGAACAGTTCTGTAACAACTTACCATAACAGTAGAGGTCTTTCTGATACTGTTGTAATATTCCAAACTGTTGGGTTATCTCACCAAATAACCTGGACTTCCAGCTGGGGTACCAGGGCTAAATACCTTCCATAAGCCTTATGTCCAATGCATGACCTAAGACCACGGGTGTAAGGGTAGATCAGCAGACATACAAGTATAAAAAAGTACAGTTGTGTACACTTATCATAAATGTAGATGTTCGAGTGTATTCACTGTTGCAGTCATCACATTTGGGTTATCTGCTTGCAGAAGCCCTCAGTCGGCCTGATTAAGAAAGTCTCGGGTCCTGCATTGGTTGCTGTCTCATCTTCCATGACGTCAGGTACTAAGGGGTATAAAGCATGCAGCCGATGCCATTACATCGGTTTTTCTTGCCCCAGATGTCAGGTGCCCCATAATGGGAAGCAATTATATGCAAGGTTACACCAACAAAAAAGTAAATACACCAAAAAGCTTTAAACATAGTAAACAAGAATAGAGATATAGTCAACAGAAGTCAGGACGGCTGGAGGGAGGGTAACCAGGACTGCAACACTGAATACACTCGAACATCTACATTTATGGTAAGTGTACTCAACTGTACTATGTTCTTCGTGTTTCACTGTTGCAGTCATCACATTTGGGTAGATTCCCAAAGCTAAGAATGGGAGGAGAAAATTAGATAGTATTAGGACCAGTTATAAGGCCCTGCAAGACTGCAGTGGCAAAGCCAGCTCTGGATTTAGAAAAAATTGGCAAATGGTAATGCTTGGTAAAGGTATGTACAGAACTCCAGGTAGCAGTTTCTAGGATGTCACTGGTAGGGATACCTCTGAGAAAGGCTGTAGAGGTAGAGGTAGATGCAGCCCTGGTTGAATGTGGTCTAATCCCCTGTGGGGTAGGTTTTCCATGGCACTTATAGCAGAAATGAATGCAATGACCTATCCATTTAGAAATTGTTTGCTTTGAAATGGCCTTCCCCTCTGCCCCTGCAGCAAATGCAACCAGCAGTTCAGATTTCCTGAGAGGTTTAGTCCTGTCCAAATAAAACCCAAGTTGTCTGTGCACATCTAAGGAGTGCAGTATTCGTTCCCCTTTGTTCTGTGGGTTTGAAAAGAAGGTTGCCAAATGAATGGACTGATTAAGGGCCACACTGGATACTACCTTGGGCATGAAGGAGGGATTGGTCCTGAGGGACACCCTGTCCGCATGAAATATGATGAAAGGCTCCACTGCCATGAGGGCCTGTAATTCAGACACCCTTCTTGCTGAAGTGATGGCTAAAAGGAAGGCTGTTTTCCAAGAAAGGAATTTCAACTCTGCATTTCCAGCTGGCTCAAAAGGAGGTAGAGTGAGTTTTTCTAATACAAAGTTAAGGTCCTAGGCGGGGGTAGGAGCTCTCCCGGGTGGTCTTAAGCTTTTGGCCCCTGTGAGGAACTGCTTAATCAGTGGATGAGAGAAGAGGGGTGGTTCTGTGTGGTAATAAGCTGAAATGGCTGAAGCATGAATTTTGATGGAGGAAAAGGAAAGGCCCTTGTGCAGCATCTCAGTTAAGTATTGAAGAATCTGAGGTAAATTGGGTGCCGCTGTGCCCATCCCGAGTTTGGTTTCAGGAACACAATCTTTTCCATTTTTCAGCATAGGATTTACTAGTACTAGGTCTCCTTGCCTCCATAATGACATCCAACACTTGAGGGATGGTAACAGAGAGATCAGGTAATTAGCCAGGCTGCCAGGTTCAGGGTTTGAAGCTGTGGGTGCAGTATCTGGCTCTCCTGTCGAGACAGCAGGGTAGGGGTCTGAGGCAGGTGCCATGGTGCCCGCAGTGACACACTGTGCAAAATGGGGAACCAGTGTTGGCGTGGCAGTCTGGTGCAGTCAGTATCGTCCTTGGTTTGTCCTGTTTGATCTTTAGTAGTACCTTGGAGAGGAGAGGCAGAGGGGGAAAGGCATAAACTGATAGGATTTTCCAGGTGAAGGACAGGGCATCCACTTTCCAAGCTTGCTTGTGGGGAGACCTCGTGCAGAATTTTTCCAATTGGTAGTTCTGGGGGGAGGCAAACAGGTCTATATCTGGGCTCCCCCATTTGTTTCTCAACATGTTGAATATCTTTGGTTCCAGTTTCCACTCGTGTGAGTCCATGAGATTTCTGCTTAGTTCGTCTGCCAGAGTATTTAGCTTTCCTGGCAGGAATTGAGCCCATAGGTGCACTTGGTAGCTCAAAGCTGAGTTCCACAGAGCCATGGCTAGTCTGCAGAGAGGGTATGAGTGGGCTCCCCCCAAGCTTGTTTATGTACCACATAACAGTGGTGTTGTCTGTCTTCACCATTAAATGCCCTGGAAGAATTTGATCCTTGAAGGCTGTCAGAGCATTCTGTACAGCTAACATTTCTTTTTGATTGATAAGCAGGTGCATTTGACTTGGGTTCCATTTGCCCTGAATGCACTTCCCTGCCAAGTGAGCCCCCTATGAATAGTCTGATGCGTCTGTTGTTAGGGTTTGGGTGGCAGGGGGTAGAGTGAATGGCAGTCCCTTGTTTTGGTGACAGGCCTCTGCCCACCAAAGGAACACTATCTGTAGGCAATGTATGATAGGAATCATTGCTTCTAGATCCTGAGAATGTTGACACCATAGGCTTTTTAGATACCATTGTAGTTTCCTCATATGCAGTCTTGCATATGGAATTAGGAGAATGCAGGAGGCCATGAACCCCAGGGCTTGCAGTATTTTCCTTTCAGAAAGTTGGGTCTTTGTGGCCAGTAGTTTGAGGTAGGCTGTCAAATGAACTTGTTTTTCTGGCGAGAGAAAGGCCATCTGGGAAGTTGTATTCAAGCTTGCTACCAGGAATACAATTCGTTGGCAGGGTACAAGCTGTGATTTCTTTTTGTTTATGGTGTACCCCAGAGAAGTTAGCAATTTCTGTACAAACACCAGATGATTCAACAGTATGTCCTGGCTTTCTGCCTAAATTAGACAATCGTACAGGTACGGATATATTCATAGGTTCATAGGTTCATACTAGGCTATCTGCCCGAGGGCATTTATAAGCCTAGCCCATAGTTTTGTGGCTTACGCCACCCCTTTAGTTTAGAGAAACTATGCCCATTATTTAGCTGTGCCTCTGTCGAGCAGTGACACTGAGGTAACCCCTGGGGTGTATCTGCGATCTCCCATCCATTGGTCAAGATTCCTCTTGAACAAGGCCAGCGAGGTGCTCTGCCTCACATAAACCGGGATTTTGTTCCACAGCATAGGGAGTCTTTGGGTGATGAATCTATCCCTCCAGCACGTCCTATTAATAAATGTGTCGAGGTTTAAGTCTCCCGCCCTTGTGGCTCTGAGGGATCTAGATTTTTTGAGATGAAGCATGTTCATCAAATCTGGGTTTGACATGGCCTTGTATGTCAGGCATAGGTCACCTCTGAGCAAGCGGTACGCAACTGAATATAACTGGAGTTCTTTCAGTCGGGCAGCATAAGACAGATTTTTGAGACCCTTTATCCTTTTGGTGAGGAACTTTTGTGGCCTCTCCAGCTGCTGCAAGTGTCAGGTCAGATACATTCCGAATGGGGCATTGTACTCGATCATTGGTCTGATGAGTGATGAGTATAGGGAGACTATGACTTCCCTTGATCTAGATGTGAATCCCTTCATGATAAGGTGGGCAATGTAGAAGGTCTTCCTAACTACTTTAGCAATATGAGTGTCGAATGAAAGGCTACTGTCAACCTGGGTTCCCAGGTCCCTAATAACTTCTTCTGTGTTCAGGAGATTGCCACCTATATGGTAGCTAGGGGTAACCTTATTTTTCCCGAAGGGTATGACTATGCATTTCTTGGCATTTAACTTGAGGCCATGGCTCTGGCACCAGTTATCCATTTCTGTGAGACCCTTCTGAAGGATATCTGTGTCGGATGTGTTTTCAACTACGGCCCAGTTTGCAGTCATCTGCAAACTTTGTCAGCCATAACCCTCCTGTGTTTGCTTGTACTTCAGAAAAGTAGATGCCAAACAAGAGTGGGCCCAGGACTGAGCCCTGTGGGACACCACTTGTGACAGGCTTTGAGTCTGATATGGCGCCAGCAACTCTGACCCTGTGGGTTCTGTCACTCAGCCAGTTTGCAACCCATCTTGTAATGTATGGGTTTACATTTAAGTTGATGAGTTTTTCAATGATACCCGAGTGGGGTATTGTATCGAAAGCCTTCGCCAGGTCTAGGTAGGCTGTATGGACTGCCTTTCCCTCGTCAATGGCCTTGGTGACTGTTTTAAAAAAGTCAACCAAGTTTAAAAGGCATGATCTGCCTTTGACAAAGCCAAACTGAGTTGGATCCAAAGTCTGCAAATTCCCTATGTCTTTATTTATGAGATCCATTATGATCCTCTCCATGGCTTTGCAGATAAGGCTTGTCAAGCTAATGGGACGGTAATTTCCAGGGTCGGTGGAGGCACCTCCTTTGTGGAGTGGGACCACAGTCGCTGTGCGCCACTCCCTGGGTACGTATCCGGAGGTGAGACTAAGATTAAACAGCTGTCCTAACTGTGGGTTTAATTCCTCGTTGAGTTCATGGAGCACACAGCCGGAGACACCATCAGGTCCCATGGATGCTGTGTTCTTTGCCTTGGAGTGAGCAGTTCTCACCTGAGCGTTAGAGATGTTTGGGGGGCTACAATCATTTAGTATAGATATCTCTCCTTTAGGCGGGGAGGGGGGGAGAAGTTTGCACTGAACCTGTCAGCCAGTATTGTTGGCAATGTCTGTAGGATCAATAATCTTCACATCATTTTGAACTAATTCTGAGTATATCTGGGAGTTTCCTCCTAGGTTTCTGACATAGCTAAAGAATGCCTTATGGTTGTCTTTAGAGTCCTTAGCTATTTTTTTCTCAAAATTAGCTTTGGATGATTTTATGAGAGCTCTTAGCTTTTTACTTATAGTGATCAGCGGTGTCTTACCTTTTAAGGATTTTGCTCTATCTTGCAGTAGCTTTCTCCTTTTGTTGTAGAGTTTGTTTATGGCTGGGGTCCACCAGACTGGACGCTTGCCTTTGGTACAAAGAGTCTTTGTTTTGCTTGGGATTGCCTGATCCATGCAGCCCTGCAGGTGCTGGTAGAAGGCATTTGTAAGTGATTCAGCGGTTTGAGAAATGTTAACCGCCGGCTCAGGGGCCTTAAAGGAGACCACACTAGTCTTTAGAAGTGTGAAGTCGGCTTTCGAGAAGTTCTTTACTGTGGTCTTTTTCATTTCGGGTGGGGGCGGGATGAGGACCTCCAGCGAGATTAGTTTGTGATCAGATCTCACCAGTGAGGGGTATACTTCTGGCGTTGAACATTGTGCTCCCATGTTCGTGATGATGAGATCAAGTATGCTCTCTCCTCTTGTGGGGATGGTGACTAGTTGTTCCATGGCATTTGAGTTTATGAATTCCAGGAACTTTTGGGCTAGAGTGTTTGGGCTTGAGTAGTGTTCCCAGTCTATATTAGGGTAGTTGAAGTCACCTAGTATGATGGTGTTCGGAGATACATTTATCCCCTCCAGTGTTTTCAGGAAGGCCATATGAGGTTCCTGAGTTTGCGAGGGTGGCCTGTAACATGTTACAATTTGCAGAGCAGTCTTGCCTATGGTTAATTGCACCTGGATGGTTTCCGATGCATCGTGCGATGCCACCAATCTTGAGGTGTGGGTGTCCTTGATGAATATGGATACCCCTCCTCCTTTCTTGGTATTGTCCGGGTTTTGTGGCCGGAACGCATGATATGAGGTAAAACCTGATAGTGCTGGGGTGCTCTCAGGAGCCTTGAACCAGGTTTCTGTCACAGCACAGACATCGATGTTCTCCATACTGAGAAGGGCCTCGAGTGCGATATTTGGATATTTCTTTGCCTGCAAAATGCAATGACTGAAGCAAGGCACTTTGTGAATACCCTGGGCGCAGAAGATAAGCCAAAGGGCAGTGCAGAGAACTGATAGTGCATGTAACCTGCTTTGAAGTGTAGGTATCTTCTGCAAGATTCCCTTATTGGGATGTGCAGGTAGGCTTCTTTTAAATCCAGTGTTGCCAACCAGGCATCCTTGCCTAGCATAGGGAGAAGCTGGTGAAGAGTTAGTATCTTGAATTTTGGGATCACCAAAAATGTGTTTAGAAAAGAGAGGTCCAGGACAGGACGCCAGGAGTTGTCTTTTCTGGGCACCAGGAAAAGTCTTGAGTAGAAACCTTGTCCCCTTTCCTCTTCTGGAACAGGCTGAATAGCCCTGATGCTTAAGAGAGAGAGAAATTGTTTTTGAGCCTCTGCCCGGTGATTTGGGGGTAGATCTGGCCAACTGTTCACCATTTTCTCCTGGGTAATGAGTTCCCAATTTTTTGCTTGCTGGGCAATCTTTCCCCCTAAAGGAACGGTGAGTCGTGCAGGGCTTGGAAGATTTAAAGTTAAGTCATTGAGACAGTTTACCATAGGGGGAGTCTTACCACTCCCCGCTTTGGAAGTGGGAGCCTCCCACTGGTTAGTCCTGTGAGTACCTTGGGACTGAAGCCTGGGAGTTCTGCTGGTTCTGGGTCTGGACTGAGAAGACCTGGAAGAGGCAGGAAAGGACCAATTTTTAGAGGGCCAATGCCTACTAAATCTGGGAGGCTGTACTTGCAGGAAATCTTTAACAGTTTGCATAGATTTAGTTTTTTCCTCCACCGTTTCAAGTACTACTTCTGCTTTGTTGCCAAACAGGCAGTCTTGGTTTAAGGGAGCATGCAGCAATTTAGCTTTAACATGATCAGGCAAAGATTGCTCCTTAAGCCAAGCATGCCTTCTTAGTACAGATCCAGTGACAGCAGCCCTGGAAGATGCCTCTAGTGAATCAAAACTGCATTGCAAAGTATGTTTTCCAACTTGTTCAGCAAAATGCATTAAATTCTGTAAATCTATATTTTCAGCACAGTCAGGAATCAACATCATTTTCTGTTTAAGAAATCCAATAATATGCTGCTGATACTTTAACATATGAAACTGGCAGTTTAAGGCCCTAATGGTCAAGGTTGCAGAAGTGTATACCTTCTTACCCCACCTATCCAGAGCCCTGGAATCTCTATCAGAGGGGGTAGGATTTTTGGCAGTAGTAACCTTAATGCCCTTGGGTCCCTGTGAAATGGTCTCAGGATCCGCAGTAGGATTTTTAAAGAGGAAATTGTGAGTCAGGAACCCTGTAATATCTATCTCGTTTTCTGGAAGCAGGAGTAAAAGAGTCAGGGGCCAAGCTAGATTCCGAAAAGGCATCATCAACAATGTCCAGAACAGGGGGGATAGCTAAAGGCCTGTGCTGGGGCAGGAGTAAAAAATCCCTAAGCCTCTTTTTAGAGTCAGAGTAATCCTGGCTTTCCCAGCGGAAATGCTCCCTAAGAGTATGCAAGGTTTCACCAAAAGAGAAATCCTCTGGAGGGGAAGCAGAGGGAATAGAATCCTCTACATCAGAATCCTCATAGGTAGATAAGGGTAAATCCTGGTCAGAGGAAACAGAAATTTCGGAGTTCTGATGAGAAGAATCATAAGCAAACTCAGTCATAGGTCTCTTAGAGGGTGAAGGGCGGCTTCCCCTGATAAAAGTAATAAGATCTTTAGCCATTCTTATCATTTGTTTTTTAGGCATAGAGGCCTGACCATGCAGTCTGGGTGTCGGTTTTATAGGCATGGATCGAGTATAAGGCCTTGAAGAAGAAGATGGCGTCGGTTTAATATACAAGTCAGTAGGCCTGAATATACCCTCAGAAGCCGATGCCTGCACAGCGGCTCCGGACCCATCCAAGGTAGAGACATCCGCAGGTTCCAAAGTTGAAGCATCTTGTGGCATACCGGACTCCAAATGGGTCTCAGTAGAGGCCTGCGAATCTGAAGTAGTGGGTATCAGGGGCTGCAAAAGCACCTCACTGAGTACCGGCGAACGGATGACTAGCTTAGAAGAAGCGTCGTCAGCAGCTTTGGACCTATGTGGTCTGTCTCTGTGTTTATCTTTGCATTTTTTCGGAATGTCGGTAGTCAGCTTACTGAAGTCATATCTGGTCAATTGAACAGAGTACCAAAATATTTAGAAGCGTAAATAAACCAACGATGAATAGTTTGTTGTTTAAATAAGGCACAAAACTGACAGCAAGTTACGTCGTGGTCAGGGCCTAAGCAAAGAATGCAGTACGAATGAAAATCTTTATGAGGTATTTGCTTTCCATAAGAAACACAATTACTAACTTTTACTGACATCGGTTTAGAGCAAGAAAAGGTTTCCTCAACAGGGTACTTAGCTTAGTTGAAGTCTTCGGTTCTGAAACTTGAAAACAAAAATTTCAGGAGTCGGCTGACCGGCACTTGCGAACTGCTTCTGCTCCAGGCACCGCACGACAAGAAAGACTGATGTAATGGCATCGGCTGCATGCTTTATACCCCTGACTATCAGACGTCATGGAAGATGAGACAGCAACCGACGCAGGACCCAAGACTTTATTAATCAAGCCGAATGAAGGATACTGCAAGCAGATAACCTGCAACAGTGAAACACGAAGAGCATCTGCAAATTATCTCAAAGCCATAAGTCTGACACTTGAGAAAACTAGAAAAGAAAAGGACAACTAAGAGAAGAGAAGAGAAGGCAGAAAATTGCTCTCCTCAGTCCACAAGAAGTGGCTAAAGAAAGAGATAAGGGGATTGGGCAAGGTGGGGAGGAATACTGTAACAGTGATCAGTAGGCCATCTACTGTTATGAAAAGTTTTTACTTTCATAAATCACTACTGTAGTATTCCAAACTTTTGGGTGATTCCCAAAGTTTAATGAGTGTTAAGGGCGGCGGATGTGGCACAGAAGAGTTGTCAATCAATCCAGAGAAAACTGATCTGGCAAAAGAAGCTCTGGATCTAGAGAAAGTATCTACCCAGTATTGTCCGGCAAATCTATGTACACAGGATCAAGTTGCTGCTTCTATGATGGTTCTAGAGTATACCCCCCCCCCTTGTAAAAGGCTCCAGAAGAAGCCACTGCTCTGGTACAGTGCACTTTTACTGATGAAGAAAAGCATTTTCCATGGCGAGTATAACAAAAGGAAATGGATTTAGAAATCTAGTCAGTAATGGTATGTTTAGAAATTGGAATGCCCAGCTTGGCTTCCTGAAAAGACACAAAAAATTAGTCAGTCTTGCAGATGGACTTTGTTTTGTCCAGGTAAAATCTAAGCTGCCCATGAACATCCATGGAGTTGAATTTTCTCTTCCTTTTTAGTGGATTAGGGAAGAAAGCAGGGCAGGTTGAAGGCTTGATTGAGGGAGAGGTCATTGACCAATGCAGGCATAAATGAGGGGTAGGCCCTCAAAAATACTATTCTTGCAACTTTATTTGCATGTTAACAGCTGGCTCGGAATTAATGGTCACACCATTGGTAGTATATTAAAACTTAATGCTCTAAAAACATAAAATTTAAAATGTTGGTTCTCTTTCAATAGTCCATTATTGTATTCAGTCTCCTAAATGGATTTCTTTGAATTTCTTGTTGTGCAGCAATAACAACCATAGGACATTATGTAATTTAAGAGATTAAGTGAAGACTTTTAATAAGGGTGTATAGCTTTAAATCTCTGAGTGAAAGAGGGTTTGATTCTCATGTGACTCAGGCTGTTATACAAGCTTTTTCTTTTAACCGACTTGGATTTTTCACTGTTTTATCTGAAGACAGTTTGTACTAATTAAAACAAAACAGCGAAAATCAAACATTTCTTTCAGCTTCAGAGCATTTGTCTGGAATTGTTTTTCTGCTGGAACTGTGCTTTGGAGCCCCTGCAGTATGTATTTTCATATAAAATAACCTGTTTCCAAGGAAATTACATGGTCCCTCCTTTGCGTCAGTGGGCAAGGAGTTCTGGAGCAAAAACAAAGTAGCTGTTTGTTGTGGATAGAGGCAAATAAGTCTATCTGAGGAATATGTCACTTGTGGACTATGCCTAGGGAGACTTCCCTGTTCAACAGCTATTCGTGAGTGTCTTTCTTTGATTTGTTTAGAAGATCTGCCAGGATGTTGCCCTATAAAGGGATGTTAACTGCTTAGGGCATAGGTTTGTTTTAGTGACCTGTTCCCATAGCAAAACAGTCAGTCGACATAGCTGTTAAGAGTTGTTCTCTACTGCTTAGGTTCATAGGTAAGTACTAGGCTATCCGCCCGAGGGCATTTATAAGCCTAGCCAGTGTGTCGGCTATCGCCACCCCATTGATTAATTAACTGATCCTCTGTCAAGCAGAGCCAATGAAGTGATCCCAGGGGTGTACTTTCTGTTACCCATCCACTCGTCAAGGTTTGTCTTGAAGAGTGTTAGTGAGGTGCTCTGCCTAATGTAGTTTGGTATTTTGTTCCAAAGCATGGGGAGTCTCTGTGACAGGAATCTATCCCTCCAGCATGTTCTATTTATTGTTGTGGTGAGGTTTAGCTCACTATACCACGTGGCTCGCAGTGACTTGGACTTATTTAGGTGGAGCATGTCCATTAATTCTGAGTTGCACATGGCTTTGTAAGTCAGGCAGAGATCACCTCTGAGTAAGCGATATGCCACAGAGTACAGCCAAGGGGGTTTTCTCATTCGGGCTGCATAGGACATATGTTTGAGGCCAGTAATCCTCTTGGTGAGGTACTTTTGTGGTCTCTCCAGCTGTTGGAAGTGTTTTGTGAGGTACATCCCAAATGGAGCATTGTACTCTATGATGGGTCTGATGAGTGACGAGTAGAGGGGCACTATAACCTCTTAATTTCTAGATGCGAATCCTTTAGTAATTAGATGGGCCACATAGAAGGATTTCCTAACTACTTTGGCAATATGATTGTCAAAGGAGAGATTACTCTCTACCTGGGTCCCCAGATCACTTATTACCTCTTCTGTATTAAGGGGGCTGCCACCTATGTGGTAATTTGTGGGTGTTTTGTTTTTCCCAAACAGGATGACTATGCATTTTTTGGCATTTAGCTTGAGGCCATGACTTTGACACCAGGTGTCTATCTCAGTAAGGCCCTTTTGTAGGATGTCCGTGTCAGCTGGAGAGTCAATTATGGCTCCCAGTTTTCAGTCATCGGCGAACTTGGTTAGCCATAGTCCTCTTGTGTTTGCCTGTACTTATGAGAAGTATATGCTGAACAGTAGGGGTCCCAGGACCGAGCCTTGAGAGACACCACTTGTGACTGGTTTAAAGTCGGACCTGGAGCCCGCTATTCTTACAGTGTGAGTTCTGTCTGTAAGCCAGTTGGCAACCCATCTCGTGATGTAGGGGAGGCTGGTGAGTTTTTCCGTAATACCAGTGGGGAATGGTGTTGAAAGCCTTGGCGAGGTCAAGGTAGGCTGTGTGAACAACCTTTCCCTCGTCTATGGCCTTGGTGACTGTCTCGAAGAAGTCAACCAGGATTAGTACGCATGATCTGCCCTTAACAAAGCTGAACTGGGTCGGGTCAAGTGTTTGGAGGTTCCCAATGTCTTTGTTAATGAGTTCCATGATGATGCGCTCCACAGCCTTGCAGAACAGGCTAGTCAGGCTTATAGGACGATAGTTACCAGGGTCAGTAGTGGCCCCTTCTTTGTGGAATGGAATAACCGTTGCTGTGCGCCATTCTATGGGCACGTAGCCTATGGAGAGGCTGAGGTTGAACAGCGTGTTTAGGTGGGGGGTTAGTTTGTTCTGTTGTTCGTGCAAGACGCAGCCTGGGACACCATCTGGCCCTTTTGACGCTGTGATTTTGACTTTTGAAAGGGCTATTTACAACTGTGCGTCTGTGATTTCCAGGACACTACACTTTTATGGTATTGTTGTGGGCCCTTTTGGGGGTGAGAGGGGGGTGAAGT